>NW_027362968.1:3000000-3488621 GCF_046119375.1 Phyllobates terribilis | reverse complement strand
CTTCAGCCCCTGGTCTTCAGCTGCTGCTCCTACAGAGCTCCTGATGTATCTTTCCCTGTGTCTGTAACTGTCCTAATCCCGCCCCAGACCCAGTTTATAAGGGCAGATTCCTCCCCTCACAGGTCTGGGCGGGCGGTGTTGCATGCTTAGGGCTCCTGACCAGAGAAACCTCCCACTTGCTCTCAGACATAATATCTCTATTACTGTGGCAACCAGACCCCTGGGGTGCCACACATACAATATGCTTTATAGCAGGTAAAGAAGCTGAAGCTGTGCAGCAGAAAAACACCAAGTCTAAACTTCTTGCTTGGTTTAAACTGAATCGGGAAGATCCTAATGCCCAACAATATTTCTACATTGAAATCCCCTGAACATTACACTTGGGATGAAAAAAACGTTAAATGGAAACCACGTTGCAAATGTCATAAAACCACAATTGGCAGAATGTTTAACGTTAGTCCATTAGACAGAGAAAAATACTTTCTCCGAATTCTCCTTCTCAATGTTAGAGGCGCAACATCTTTTGAGGATCTCAGAACAACTGAAGGAAACCGTTTTGCTACTTTCCAAGAAGCCTGTATTGCAAGAGGGTTAACTGATGATGACGCTGAATGGGATACTCGCCTAACAGAAGCTGCCACTTATCAAATGCCAATACAACTTACACAATTGTCTACATTTATTTGCATCATGTGTGAGCCGTCTAATGCTGCAGCATTGTTTCAAAGGCACAATAAAAATCTCATGGAAGACTACACCAGACGTTTCCCTCATGTAGAAAAGGCCGTCTATATGACATTACATGAAATTGAGTCTGTGTTACGGACACATGGAAAGTCATTACAAGATTTTGGCCTACAACTTCCTGTTGGCAAGTACGATGATCCAATCAATTCTGGCAAATATTACGACCCTGTTGCGGAAAAGGCTTTGTTTGAGGAGAAATTCAAAATGTTAAACCCAGGACAACGAAAGGCTTTCGAAAAAATCAGAGAAGCTTTTGAGAATCCGCACTTGGAAAAACGTCTATTTTTTATTGACGGACCTGGTGGAAGTGGTAAAACATTCCTGTATAATACAATCATGCATTACGTTCAGAGCAAAAATGAATTAGTCTTGCCATGTACATTTACAGGCATTGCTGCTACTTTGCTGGAAGGAGGCCGAACTTCCCATAATCTGTTCAAACTGCCTATACCAATTAATGAAAAGTCGACGTGCAATATTCGTCATGGCAGCAATACTGCCAATGAGTTGAAAAACGCCAAACTCATAATCTGGGACGAAGCTTCTACGGCTCCAGCTCATGCTGTAAATGCAGTTGACACCTTCTACAAAGAACTCATGGCTCAAGATCCAAAAGTCCCCTCCAAAAAAACGTTCGGAGGTGCAGTGTTTGTTTTTGGTGGAGATTTTCGACAAATCCTTCCTGTTGTTCCACATGGCAGCAGAACCGAAATAATTTCAGCATGCATGAAGAACAGCAATTGTTGGAGGAATATTGAAGTCCTCAAATTGGACCAAAACATGCGTACCAATGAGGACAATGTCCCCCAAGAACATCAAGGCTTTTCCCAATGGCTTTTAAACCTTGGAGATGGAAAACTTCAAGAACCAGGACTAGAGGAAGGTATCTTTGAAATTCCTTCTGTCTGCATTGAAAATGGATGTATTGTTGATGCTGTCTTTCCTCAAGTCATACAACCAGAAGATAAAAGCATTGCAAACCGTGCAATCCTAACTCCAAAAAACCAACATTCACATGAACTGAATGAAAATCATCTTAGACGAATTCAGTCTGAATTGAAATGCTACACCAGTATTGATTCCATTCAGCAAGATACTGCAAATGCTGAGGAAGCAGCAAACTATCGATGGAGTTCTTAAACAGCTTAACGCCTGGTGGTATGCCTCCTCATAGATGACATTTGAAAGTTGGAGCAGTAGTCATGCTATTAAGAAACCTTAACTCAAGAAGAGGTCTTTGCAATGGCACCAGAATGGTTGTGAAGCAAATGATGTCAAAAGTCATTGACTGTGAAATCCTCAGCGGATCATTTAATGGTAGAAGGGTATCATTCCCAGAGTTATTCTGCCCCAAGCCATCCTCATCTTCCTTTTACTTTAAAACGAAAACAGTTTCCCTTAAGACTTGCTTATGCTATGACCATCAACAAAAGTCAAGGGCAAACACTGGATTCAGTTGGCATATATTTGCCATCTCTAGCCTTCAGCCATGGCCAACTTTATGTCGCCTCTTCAAGGACAAAATCCTTCCAACAAGTCAAAGTCAAAGTTTTTGCTACTGATCAACGAGGCAACTTAAAGAAAGACCACAGAGTTTACACCAAAAATGTTCTTTACACAGAAGATTTTCCACAATAATTTTTTTTTCCAGCTAATAGTTTAATAAAATGTAAAATGTTATATATAACAGTGAATGTGTCTTTCTGTTCAAAGCCAAAATGGGTGGCGGCTGTGCAGTGTGGTGCCTGAGTCAGAGCGTGTGCACACTGCACTACGATGCCATTTTACTGAAGACACTGTGTGTGCAAATTCCCAGACACAGTGTCTTCAAGAAAATGGCGCCAGATATTGTGAGATGCGCACACGTTGACTCAGGCACTATTTTATGGGAACAGAACATGACCGGATTGGAGCACAGGATTAGAGCAGCACATACCAGGATGGGGGCACAGGATGGCAGCAGCACATACCAGAATGGGGGCACAGGATGGCAGCTGCACATACCAGGATAGGGGCACAGGATGGCCGCAGCACATACCAGGATGGGGGCACAGGATGGCAGCACATACCAGGATGGGGGCCCAGGACAGCAGCAGCACATACCAGGATAGGGGCACAGGATGGCAGCAGCACATACCAGGATAGGGGCACAGGATGGCAGCACATACCAGGATAGGGGCACAGGATGGCAGCACATACCAGGATAGGGGCACAGGATGGCAGCTGCACATACCAGGATGGGGGCACAGGATGGCCGCAGCACATACCAGGATGGGGGCGCAGGATAGCAGCATATACCAGGATAGGGGCACAGGATAGCAGCACATACCAGGATAGGGGCACAGGATAGCAGCACATACCAGGATAGGGGCACAGGATGGCAGCAGCACAAGACCGGATTGGAGCACAGGATTAGAGCAGCACATACCTGGATGGGGGCGCAGGATGGGGGCAGCACATACCAGGATGGGGGCGCAGGATAGCAGCAGCACATGACAGGATGGGGGCGCAGGATAGCAGCAGCACATTACAGAATGGGGGCGCAGGATAGCAGCACATACCAGGATAGAGGCACAGGATGGCAGCACATACCAGGATAGGGGCACAGGATGGCAGCAGCACATATCAGGATGGGGGCGCAGGATAGCAGCACATGACAGGATAGGGGCACAGGATGGCAGCAGCACATTACGGAATGGGGGCGCAGGATGGCAGCAGCACATGACAGGATGGGGGCACAGGATAGCAGCACAAACCAGGATGGGGGCGCAGGATAGCAGCACATACCAGGATAGGGGCACAGGATGGCAGCAGCACATATCAGGATGGGGGCGCAGGATAGCAGCACATGACAGGATAGGGGCTCAGGATGGCAGCAGCACATTACAGAATGGGGGCGCAGGATAGCAGCACATACCAGGATAGGGGCACAGGATAGCAGCACATACCAGGATGGGGGCACAGGATAGCAGCACATACCAGGATGGGGGCGCAGGATAGCAGCACATACCAGGATGGGGGCACAGGATGGCAGCAGCACATTACAGAATGGGGGCGCAGGATGGGAGCAGCACATGACAGGATGGGGGCGCAGGATGGGAGCAGCACATGACAGGATGGAGGCCATATACCAATATAAATGCTCGCCACCCGGGCGTAGAACGGGTGGTTCAATAGCTAGTACATTATAGGTGAAGTAGACTCAAAAGACCAAGCAGATTCAACCTTAAATAACGAGTCATTACTTCTTCTTTTACCCATGAGTCCCGCACGTCATGCCCAACTGCCCCAACGCACATTTCGAATCGTCCTCAGGGGGTGCCCCTGCGTGCGTTGGGGCAGTTGGGCATGACGTGCGGACTCACGGGTAAGTGCCTCATTCATTACCAGTATACTTACAGTCATATGAAAAAGTTTGGGCACCCCTATTAATCTTAAACTTAATGTTTTATAAAAATTGGTGTTTTTGCAACAGCTATTTCAGTTTGATATATGTAATAACTGTTGGACACAGTAATGTTTCTGCCTTGAAATGAGGTTTATTGTACTAACAGAAAATGTGCAATCTGCATTCAAACAAAATTTGACAGGTGCATAAGTATGGGCACCTCACCAGAAAAGTGACATTAATATTTAGTAGATCCTCCTTTTGCAAAAATAACAGCCTCTAGTCGCTTCCTGTAGCTTTTAATGATTTCCTGGATCCTGGATGAAGGTATTTTTGACCATTCCTCTTTACAAAACAATTCCAGTTCAGTTAAGTTTGATGGTCGCCGAGCATGGACAGCCCTCTTCAAATGATCCCACAGATGTTCAATGATATTCAGGTCTGGGGACTGGGATGGCCATTCCAGAACATTGTAATTGTTCCTCTGCATGAATGCCTGAGTAGATTTGGAGCGGTGTTTTGGATCATTGTCTTGCTGAAAGATCCATCCCCTGCGTAACTTCAACTTTGTCACTGATTCTTGAACATTATTGTCAAGAATCTGCTGATACTGAGTGGAATCCATGCGTCCCTCAACTTTAACAAGATTCCCGGTGCCGGCATTGGCCACACAGCCCCAAAGCATGATGGAACCTCCACCAAATTTTACTGTGGGTAGCAAGTGTTTTTCTTGGAATGCTGTGTTTTTTTGCCGCCATGCATAACGCCTTTTTGTATGACCAAACAACTCAGTCTTGGTTTCATCAGTCCACAGGACCTTCTTCCAAAAAGAAATTGGCTTCTCCAAATGTGCTTTTGCATACCTCAGCCGACTCTGTTTGTGGCGTGCTTGCAGAAACGGCTTCTTTCGCATCACTCTCCTATACAGCTTCTCCTAGTGCAAAGTGCGTTGTATAGTTGACCGATGCACAGTGACACCATCTGCAGCAAGTTGATGCTGCAGCTCTCTGGAGGTGGTCTGAGGATTGTCCTTGACTGATCTCACCATTCTTCTTCTCTGCCTTTCTGATGTTTTTTTTGGCCTACCACTTCTGCCCTTAACAAGAACTGTCCCTGTGTTCTTCCATTTCCTTACTATGTTCCTCACAGTGGAAACTGACAGGTTAAATCTTTGAGACAGCTTTTTGTATCCTTCCCCTGAACAACTATGTTGCATATTCTTTGTTTTCAGATCATTTGACAGTTGTTTTGAGGAGCCCATGATGCCACTCTTCAGAGGAGATTCAAACAGGAGAACAACTTGCAAGTGCCACTTTAAGTAGCTTTTCTCATGATTGCATACACCTGGCTATGAAGTTCAAAGCTCAATGAGGTTACAAAATCAAAAAAAGTGCTTTAGTAAGTCAGTAAAAAGTAGGTAGGAGTATTTAAAACAAGAAAATGATAAGGGTGCCCATACTTATGCACCTGTCAAATTTTGTTTGAATGCAGATTGCACATTTTCTGTTAGTACAACAAACCTCATTTCAAGGCAGAAACATTACTGTGTCCAACAGTTATTACATATATCAAACTGAAATAGCTGTTGCAAAAACACCAATTTTTATAAAACAATAAGCTTAAGATTAATAGGGGTGCCCAAACTTTTTCATATAACTGTATCTCTAACATTCAAGAAGTTGTCCACTACTTTATCCCCCCCCCCAATGTATCCCCCCCGGGCCCCTAAGACTTATTGTGAATACCTTCTGTTGCTGATAATGCCTGTGAGCGGCGCTATCGGTTGCCTCTCACAGGCATCACGTGACTCCGCGCTGACGTCATGACAAGTGAGGCGTGACTCAGCACTGGGGTCCCCGCGGTGGCCGCTGGGTTGTGGGTGGGGTTACCCCCGCGTCACACCTTGCATCCACCGCGCGCTTTCCCAATGAATGGAGAGAGGCAGAGCGCGTGGTGGATGCTGGGTGTGATGAGGAGGGGTAACCCCACCCACAGCCTGGCATCCACCCTGGAACCTGGAAGACAAAGACCCCCGACTCCTGCCAGCACTTGTCGTGACATCAGCGGATGTCAGAGCCGGCTGCAGCCGGGGGTCACGTGATGCCTGTGAGCGGCCAGTGATAGCGCCACTCACAGGCCGTATCTGCAACAGAAGGTATTTACAAGAAGTCTTAGGGGCCCCGGGGGGATACATGGTGGGGGGATATAAGGTAGTGGACATCCCCTTTCAGCCATGGCGCTCTATTTTACCACCTGTGTGCCTGCTTTTATGTAATCTCCACCTATATGATGTGTGCTGCTCCTCTTTATTGATTTTGATTTAATTATACTGAGTTAGGACCTAAGCACTATAATACTGTTGTGGGGATCTATGTGATATTGCTATATCTATGTCAGATATGTAATTAGTCTGGCACCCCCACTAAAACCACATCCCCTCCCCCACCCCCCACCCCCCGTCCAACTAATCTCATATATGTGTGTCTCTCTTGTGATTAATAAAATTGATATTGATATTTACTTTATGATTGAAGTAGTAATGACTCGTTCTTTAAGGTTGAATCTGCATTGTCATTGTATCATAACACAGGATAACAAAAAAAATGGTGGTAGCCCATGCAAGTGCTGCACTCACTATTCTGCTGGTGCAGTCACTGTGTACATACATTACATTACTGATCCTGAGTTACATCCTGTATTATACTCCAGAGCTGCACTCACTATTCTGCTGGTGCAGTCACTGTGTACATACATTACATTACTGATCCTGAGTTACATCCTGTATTATACTCCAGAGCTGCACTCACTATTCTGCTGGTGCAGTCACTGTGTACATACATTACATTACTGATCCTGAGTTACATCCTGTATTATACTCCAGAGCTGCACTCACTATTCTGCTGGTGCAGTCACTGTGTACATATGTAGCACCCTGAGGACTCGGCTGCTACAGGGGTATTGCACCTCAACCCAGAGGTGTGGTATTCCACTCCCGGGTAAGGATGGAGTGTGGAACTGAGCTCAGCTAGCTGCATACACTACATACATCCCATTTCCGGGGGACAGAACTACTGTACTCCCACCAGATTTATGTGCAGGTACGACAGCGTCTGTCCCTGGCTGGAGTGGGAGGGGGGTGGAACATCCCAGTAGTGTAGGGGCAGATAGGGGGAGCAGTCTGGGTAGAGCTAGGAGCTCATTGGGTGCTGGTCACCTGAGCTCACACATAGAGGGAGTATATAAGGTGGGCACCATCTTAGAACAGGGTCTTTGTAGAGGAGAAGGGCAGAGAAGCTCAGCCAGCTCCAAGGCCAAGTCAGAGAGAGAGGAGAAAAGAAAGGCCCAGAGAGGGGAGAAGAAGGAACCCCAAGAACCCAGAAATCAAAGCAGAAGGGTGAAGGGTTGGCAACACGGGTACCGGATCCCAAGCTGGCAGAGGCCAAAACACACCTTAGCCAGGAACCGGAGGTCGTGGGCAGGATCTGTCACGACCCTCACCAAATCCACTAGAAAGGCACACCACGTATAGGGTCAGGGAACCCAGAAGAGGGACAACCAACAAGAGACCCGAGGGAGCCGGACATAAGTGGATCCCTGGTGGGAACGGCCAGTAAAAGGGAAAGTCAGAAAGGGAGCTCAGGATCACGCTCCAGAATTGCTTGGGAGTTGGCCGAGTCCAGGACCTGGTGGACGCAGCACGGCTCGGGTGGTCACTCAAGGCCAGAGTGACCAAAAGAACAGCAGTAAGTAAAAACCCTGAACTGCACAGCCCGACTCTGAGTCTTCTTACCATCCACACTGCACCTCCACAACCACCATCCTCTACATCTGACCCCCTGAGGCTATACCCCTCCCGTTGGGGGTTATACTACCACAGCTGCACAAACACCACCAGCCTCAGCGGACCCTTCTGCAGCGGCGGCCTTATTGACCGCAAATCAACGGGTGGCGTAGTCGACACTAAGAACACTCAAATAACATCTATCAAGACTGCCACACACTGAGTTTGACACCCTGGGCACGGACCGGGTCACCGCCACTCGGAGACTACAACCCCCATCTGATCCGGCTCCGGGTAATCCCCAAAACAGCACTGGCCCAGGGGGCGCGTCACATACATTACATTACTGACCCTGAGTTACATCCTGTATTATACTCCAGAGCTGCACTCACTATTCTGCTGGTCCAGCCGCTCCCTCTCTCCTCACACACATATTATACATATATACACAATAATAACTACCTACACCATGACATCTGGTCCGGTTACCAAACAAATAATAACAATATAATAAACAATAACCGACAAATTATATACAAACTAATATATACATTCTTTTTTTTTTTTTAAATAAAATAAATACTAACTATACAAATATATACAAGACAAAACAAAACCCCCCACACTCAAGCCCACCAGTCCCTCCCCGGCACTGACCTGAGAGCTGGTCCTGCGCCTCATGCCTCAGTCCAACGTCCATAGGCCAGATCAGGCAAATAACCAGTGTCCCACAAGATGAACCCACCTCCCCCCTTTTCCCTCCACCCAACCTAACACCTACACCCAAACCCATATATACAATATATACAGAAACAAACAATACAATAACCACAACTGACAAAGCCCAAATTCGGCGCCTGCAGCCCTACATCACTGTCTACTGATCAAATACAAAAATCTATGATGTCAGCAGCAGCCCACCACCAGGAGAGGAGATGACCAGACTAGGGCACACTAAAAGAAAAGCCCCTCCAGAGGAGAGCGGCCCTCCGTGTACCCAGTCTCTCATACTCCAGAGAACGCACCTTCACCAGGTCACCGAGTATGGTCCTAAACACATCGTCCACTGGGAGGATTTTCCGTTGCGTCGATACTAAGCACCGCGCGTTCCACGTGTGATACCTAACCACTGCGCTAACTAGAAATAAGGTGCAGTGGTCCCGACCACCCAGGTCCCCGAATGCTCCATAGGCCAATTCCGCATAAGAGAGACCGACCAGCCGGGGCCAGCCAATGGAGGCGCCCATCCTGTTGTACACCTCTGTGTTAAAGGGACAACGAAGCAGGAAGTGGTCCATGCTTTCAAGCATGGTACCACAATGCTCCCGAGGACAGTTCCTGTCCTCAGAGCTCCTACACTTCAGATTGTCCCTCAAACACAGTTTCCCATGGAAGCAGCGCCAAGCCAAGTCCCAAAACTTCGAGGGATCCTGATAGAATTCAAAAGATGCAGACCCACCCCAACATCCCGACTTGGGCAATCCCTGCACACCAGAGGCCTCTGAAAATGAGTTGACGCGCCCCTGGGCCTTCTGTGTCGTGCGGCATCGCGCGCACGGGGGCTTACCCGGAGCCGGATCAGATGGGAGTAGTAGTCTCGTGGCGGTGACCCGGTCCGTGCCCAGGGAGTCAAGCTGAGCGGCAGTGTCTTGAATAGTAGGTGTTGTACGACTACGCCACCCGTTGAATGCAGCTATCGAGCTGCTGCTGCAGGACAGTCCGCTGAGGCCGGTGATATGGTTGTGCAGCGTAGATGGTATAACCCCCAACGGGAGGGGTATGGCCTCAGGGCAGCAGGTGTAGATGATGGTGGTGGTGATGGTGCAGCAAGGAGACTCAGAAACGTATGATGCAGTTTCAGGGTTTTTACTCACAGATGTTGCTTCAGTCACTTCGGCCGGGAGTGACCACCCAAGCCGTGCCGTGTCCACCAGGTGCGGGACTCGGCTAACCCCCAGGCAGTTCCGGAGCGTGGTCCTGAGCTCCCCTCTCTCTCTCTCTCTGCTGGCCGTCCCCACCAGGGATCCACCTTTGTCCGGCTCCCTCGGGCCTCTTGGTGGCAAAACCTTTTCTGGCTTTCCTGACCCTACTCGTGGTATGCCTTCCTGGTGGATATGGTGAGGGTCGTGGCAAAACTTGACCACGACCTCCGGTTCCTGGCTGAGGATCATTAGCCTCCACCAGTTTGGGTTCCGGTACCCGTTTTCCGCCAACCCTTCACCCTTCTGGTTTACTTCTGGGATCTCAGGGTTCCCTCTTGTCCTGCGTCTCTGGGCCTTTCTTCCTCCTTCTCTCCACTACAGGCCTGGCCCTGGAGCTGGGCCCAGCCGGAGCCACAGCTCCCTGTCAGCCCTCTTGGCTGAGCTCCTCTCTGAACTGACTCTCCCTGTCTCTAGATGGTGCCCACCATATATACTCCCTCTATGTGTGAGCCCAGGTGACTAGCACCCAATGGGCTCCTACCTCTATGCCCAGAGCCCCTCCCCTATCTGCCCCTACACTACTGGGATGTTCCTCCCCCCCTCCCACTCCAGCCAGGGACAGACGCTGTCTTACCTGCACATTCACCTAGTGGGAGTACCATTGATCTGTCCCCCGGAAATGGGATGAGTGTAGTGCATGCAGCTAGCTGAGCTCAGTCCCACACTCCATCCTTACCCGGGAGTGGAATACCACACCTCTGGTTTGAGGTGCAATACCCCTGTAGCAGCCGAGTCCTCGGGGTGCTACAGAGTCAACAGAACCCTTTTGTCAAGGAGCTTCCTTGGCAGAGTCCTGACCTCCCACATTCCCAGACCCCACCGACGAATTACCTTCAGAACCACAGTAGCGTAAGCCGGTAGATGTCAATGTGGTGTGCGTAGATCTTTCACTTGCCCTCGTGTCTCCCATTCCTGGAAGAAAGGCTGAAACCATCCCTTACAGCAGAATACCCACGGGGGAGCCCTCTCTTTCCAGAGGTTTGCAATATTGATCTTAATGAAGGTATTCACAAGGAATACCACAGGGTTGACCATACCCAACCCTCCTAGTCTCCTCGTACGGTAAGTCACCTCCCTCTTGACCAGGTTCAGTCTATTCCCCCATAACAGTTGGAAGAACAAACTGTAAACCCAAGTCCAGAGAGGCTCCGGCAAGATGCACACACTGCCCAGATAGATCAGCAAAGGGAGCAGGTAAGTTTTGATCAGGTTTACCCTTTCCCTTAGGGTCAAAGACCAACCCTTCCATTGGTTCAACTTCTGAGTGGCGATCTCTAGCCTGCTGTCCAAATTTTGTTTGGGGAAATCCCCCTGGCCAAATTCGATGCCAAGAACTTTTGCAGAGACTTTGGGTCCTGGAAGGGTGTCCGGGAGATCAAAACCAGAATCTCCTCCTCCCAGCCAGAGACTCTCACACTTATCCCGGTTGATCTTGGACCCGGATGCCTCCGAGTAGCTATTTACTTCTGATATCAGCCACTCTGCCTCCCCATCAGAGGAAACAAAAACGGTGACATCATCGGCATACGCCACCACTCTCAGAGTGGCTTCCGGTGCTGCCCGGTCCATCACGATCCCAGCCAATGGTCCACGCTCCACCCTCCTAAGAAGTGGGTCAATCGCAAACACGTACAGCAGCGGGCTCAAGGGACAACCCTGGCGAACACCACACCCAACCTCAAAAGAGCTGCCAATCCAACCGTTCACAAGCGGGAAACTCTCTGCCCCAGCGTACAAGGTCTTAAGCCAATCAACAAACCCCCCCGGCAGGCCATACCTCAGAAGGACAGACCAGAGGTACTCATGATTAACCCGATCAAACGCTTTTGCCTGGTCCAATGACAGCATGTACCCCTTCCAGTGACCAGCCCTACCCTGCTCCACCGCCTCTCGGACACAGAGTACAGCACTAATTGTACTGCGGCCCGGAACAGAGCAATGCTGGGCTCCCGAAAGGAGCCGGGGCGCAAATTTCACCAACCGATTAAACAGCACCTTTGCCAAAACCTTCCTGTCTGCATTGAGAAGCGCTATGGGACGCCAATTCTCAAAGCAAGATGAGTCCTTACCCTTTGCCAAGATAATCAGGGCAGACCTCCTCATTGATTTTGGCAGAGTGCCCGATGAAAGACATTCATTGAATACCTCAGTCAACAGGGGAACCAAGGCGTCCTTAAAGGTCTTATAGAATTCAGATGTTAAGCCATCTGGACCGGGAGATTTCTTTAGGGCAAGCCCTTCAATCGCCAACTTAACTTCCTCTTCCCTGATCATCTCTGTCAAAACGCCAAGAGAGGGGTCTACCCCTGGTTCGGGGACGGCTTCAGCCAGAAAAGCCGACATCTCATCCCAATCCAGATCCCTCTTCCCCAAGAGGTGCGAGTAGAAGGATCTGACGACCTCCAGGATCCCTGATCTGGATCTTTTCAGGGACCCCGCAGTGTCAACCAGTCCTGTAACAACTTTACTATTCACTGACATCTTGCAGTTTCTGTAAGGGTCTGGCGAGCGGTACTTCCCATAATTCCTCTCAAAAACCAAAGATGCGTGTCTATCATACTGACACCTCATTAGCAAAGATTTCACTCTGGAGATCTCCTCACGGCTACCTCCAGTTGAGACAAGATGCTCGAGTTTCCTCCTCAGGCCCTGATACAGGTGGTACCTGTCCAGGCTCCAGAGGCTCGAGAGCTGGCGGAAGAATCTCGCCACCCTTTTCTTGAACATCTCCCACCACTCTGACTTACTACTACAAAGATCCAGTAAGGGTACCTGGCTCTGAAGAAAATCCTCAAAGGACTGTCTTATCTCCGCTTCTACCAAGAGAGACGAATTGAGCCTCCAAAAGCCTCTTCCTATCCGGGGAGTCTCTGTAACATTCAGAGAAAACAAAATCAAACAGAGATCGGAGAACTCCACCTCAACAGCAGATACTGCTGAAGAGACGGCTTCCTCCTTTAAATAAAACCTGTCTATCCTGGACCTACAGTTACCTCTATGATAGGTGAACCCCTCGTGGACTGCGGTGAGCCGGATGTGGACATCTACCAGGCGAGCTTCACTAGCTACACTATTAAGGGCGACGCCATCATAAGTCAGCTTGTCTCTGGAACCTCCTCTATCTCGGGGCCTCGTGACAGTGTTAAAGTCCCCTCCAAAGACGACCTGCCGACTCGTAAAAAGGTAGGGCTTGATCCTCATAAAGAGACACTTCCGGTCCCACTTAGATTGGGGACCATAGATGTTAATGAGCCAGAGCTCTTGTCCCTTCATGAGGACATCTAATATCAGGCACCTCCCCATTTCTAACTCAATAACCCGTCGGCATTCTACCGGTGCGGTAAAAAGGACCGCCACTCCGCTATACGGCTCGGCCGCAAGAGACCAATAGGAGGGCCCAAGTCTCCACTCCCTCTGCCATATTTGGCAGCCTGGTCTCTTGCAAAAAGAAAACGTCAGCTTCAACCCGGCTGAGAAAATCAAAGGCCGCCAATCTAGCCATATTTGACTTAATGCTGGCGACATTAATGGACACCAGCGTCAACGGAGTGGGTACCGCCATCATTGGTGATTGAGTTAGATGGCTTTCTTCTTCCCACTCTCTTATCCTCTGCCTCAGAGGAGGAATCCTTCCCCCTCTTTAATGATACAGAGGTGTCCATTCCCACATTTTTCCTTCTTTTTTCGTCCTCGTCTCCGGACTCTGGGCCAGTCCCTCCCCCCAAGGACCTTGCATCCCCAGGAGAAGGAGACTCGGCGCCCACTGTAAGCTCCGCCGAAGCCAGAACCTCACCCTCAGCCTCCTCTTCTGAGGAAGAGATGTTATCAAGGGCTTGGAAGCGGTTAGAAAGACCAACTAGAGGGGAGTCAGTTTTACCTTCCTTAGGTACCTTGGTCAGAGCGGGAGAAGATATTTTATCTCCCTTCTTTCTCTTCTTTTTGGTGCCGAGCTTACGCTTGTTCTCTAGCCACCGCTTATTATCCTCATTCATACTTTCATAATGGGAGGATTCTGAGGCAGAGGGGGTTTCCTCCCTGTGGATCCTCCTGACCTCCTCATCAAACTCATCATCCCTCGGGGCCTCAGCAGCAACACTGGCATCCAGGACAGGGGCCGCCCCCGTAGCCCGGGGCTCGCCCCACTCCCTCTCCTGTCTGCACTTGTCTAGACCCCTCAGCTGGGCAGGCATCTTTTTATTGTTTTTCTTCCCTGGCCCCTCAGCTCCCCCACCCCTGCTAGTCCTCTCCCCAGCAAAATCGGCCTCACGGCTTTCTCCCACCGGGGTCTCGACTGCATTAGCGAAGGAGCGAGGACAACGGCTGAGGTGACCTAACTCACCACACAGGTGGCACCTAATCTCCACACAAGAGGCAGCAAGATGACCGACACCCCCACACAATGCACATTTCTGCACAGTGCAGTTTGCACTGAAGTGTGTAGGGTCGCCGTACCTGTGACAGAGCTTTGGTTACCCCAGGTAGAAGACCAGGATACGATCCCTACTAAGGAAGGCAGATGATGGAATGTGGGCAACCGTACCACCTGAACACTTAAGTTTTACCATAAACGTCCAGGCCCCTGACCAGACACCAAACTCGTCGCGGTTTTTATTTGGCATCTCCACCACCTCTCCACACTGACCAAGCCATAATCATCAACATTAACAGAAATAAACACTTGAAATAGATCACTCTGTGTGTAATGACTCTACATAATATATGAGTTTCACTTTTTGTATTGAAGAACTGAAATAAACTAACTTTTTGATGATATTCTAATTTAGTGAGATGCACTTGTATATTACCTCTCTTATCTGAGATTCGTGTACAGGTAACCTATATCAGTTGGGATAGCGTTTTACAGGCATCTAGTCAGGGATTATTGCATTGTACTCCGTGCTTAAAAAAAACTATTCCCTATTGAGAACGCTGTTAGCTGCTTTTAAAATAGGGACAGGTGCTAGATGGTATTATCAGCTGGAAATGAGTGTTCATTCTGGATGTGTTTGATCATATCTCACACACCACATGGCCAGATAAGGTAGCAAAATGTTAAAATGACATTTGCGGGTGAATGCATTTTTCACCGTTGAAAAAATTGCAAAAGTGCAAAAACGCATCAAAAACGATAAGTGTGAACTTAGCCCAAGGTCTGGAGGTGCATTTTTGCTTTTGGTTATTTATTTGGCTTTATATACAGTGGCAAATCCAACCAAAACAAAGCAACGAAAAAGGTGCCAACGGTTTTAAAGATATGCATCAAAATTTATTAGTACATAGATGATCAGACAAAAGCAGGAATCAGTGTGGAAAACACATGAGGAATAGAAACCCGCAACAACCCTCTCCACAATGGCGGACACATGCAGGACCAAACAGTACAATTTAAGTCGGATATAGACTATCTAAGTATTTGAGGAGTAACACCATACATAGATGATATGTCAATACATATTTTCAAGTACAGCACCTATACTGGACTAGAATACCCATGCTGTCCTATACTGCTGAGTGTACGTTCCCTATCATATGCCAGATATAACCATAAGTGACCTGCTAAGTCACTATATATACATACCAGAGATATCAAGCTTCAGCAGAAGATAGTCAGGGAATAGTCAAAGATTTAGAGGTCCGTCTAAGGTCGGCACATGCGGAGCAGAGAAGCCCCGACGCGCGTTTCGGTGGTTCCCTTCGTCAGGGGGCATGTTTGCTGCCTCGCTGTCACTTGCTTATATTGGCGCCAGGCACATTTAAAGACCGGAAGTGATATCAGCGTCACTGCGGAGACCAGGACGCCAGCCGACATCCGCATCATGTGACAGCGGAGGGGCGGGGCTTAAGCCCTAACGCCACACACCGCTGAAACACACAGTGTCATTGCGGAGGTAGAACGCCGGCCGGCATCCGCGTCATGTGACAGCAGAGGGGCGGGGCATAAGCCCTGACGCCACACACCGCTAGAACACAAAGACCGCGGGACCGGAAGTGACGTGTGCGTCACCATGGGGATCCGGACGCCGGCCAGCATCCGCGTCATGTGACAGAAGCGGGGGCTACAGAATAGCCACAACACCTCATGTCACTGGGACACGGAAAGCCGGCCGGCGCACAGACCCACATAGTCAGCACATTTGCCTGACTGTCTCCTTCACTAGACCAGGTATCATCGCATCCCTCTCATTGAAATAACGAGAGTCAGTTCTATAAGGCCATGATGCCACATATCAAAGATTGTCTAAAAGATAAAATAAAGAAAGAGGGGAAAGAAAACATGAACTGGGGGGGGGACCCAGAAATGTAGAAATTTTTCCAAATTTATTAAAAAAGAAAAACTTAAATATCACATGGTCATAAGTATTCAGACCCTTTGCTCAGTATTGAGTAGAAGCCCCCTTTAGAGCTAGTACAGCCATGAATCTTCTTGGGAATGATGCAACAAGTTTTTCACACCTGGATTTGGGGATCCTCTGTCATTCTTCCTTTCAGATCCTCTCCAGTTCCGTCAAGTTGGATGGTGAACGTTGGTGGACAGCCATTTTCAGGTCTCTCCAGAGATGCTCAATTGGGTTTAGGTCAGGGCTCTGGCTGGGCCAGTCAAGAATGGTCACAGAGTTGTTCTGAAGCCACTCCTTTGTTATTTTAGCTGTGTGATTAGGGTCATTGTCTTGTTGAAAGGTGAACCTTCGGCCAAGTCTGAGGTCCAGAGCACTCTGGAAGAGGTTTTCATCCAGGATATCTCTGTACTTGGCCGCATTCATGTTTCCTTCAATTGCAACCAGTCATCCTATCCCTGCAGCTGAAAAACACCCCCATAGCATGATGCTGCCACCACCATGTTTCACTGTTGGGATTGTATTGGGCAGGTGATGAGCAGTGCCTGGTTTTCTCCACCCATACCGCTTAGAATTATCACCAAAGTTATCAAAAAGTTCTATCTTCATCTCATCAGACCAGAGAATCTTATTTCTCATAGTCTGGTAGTCCTTCATGTGTTTTTGAGCAACTTCTATGCGGGTTTTCATATGTCTTGCACCGAGGAGAGGCTTCCATCGGGCTACTCTGTCATAAAGGCCAAACTGGTGGAGGGCTGCAGTGATAGTTGACTTTGTAAAACTTTCTCCCATCTCCCTACTGCATCTCTGGAGCTCAGACACAGTGATCTTGGGTTTGTTCTTTACCTCTCTCACCAAGGCTCTTCTCCCACGATTGCTCAGTTTGGCTGGACGGCCAAGTCTATGAAGACTTCTGGTGGTCCCAAACTTCTTCCATTTAAGGATTAGGGAGGCCACTGTGCTCTTAGGAACCTTGAGTAATGCAGAAATTATTTTGTAACCTTGGCCAGATCTGTGCCTTGCCACAATTCTGTCTCTGAGCTCCTTGGACAGTTCCTTTGAGCTCATGATTCTCATTTGGTCTGACATGCACTGTGAGCTGTGAGGTCTTATATAGACAGGTGTGTGCCTTTCCAAATCAAGTCCTATCAGTTTAATTAAACACAGCTGGACACAATGAAGAAGTAGAACCATCTCAAGGAGGATCACAAGGTAATGGACAGCGTGAGACTTAAATATGAGTGTCTGAGCAAAGGGTCTGAATTCTTATGACCTTGTGATATTTCAGTTTTTTTCTTTTTTAATAAATTTGCAAAAATTTCTATAGTTCTGTTTTTTTCAGTCAAGATGGGGTGCAGAGTGTACTTTAATGAGAAAAAAGAATGAACTTTTTAGAATTTACCAAATGACTGCAATGAAACAAAGAGTGAAACATTTAAAGGGGTCTGAATACTTTCCGTACCCACTGTATATATTTGTTCAGGATGTGGGGGGGACGCGGTCCCGGGCCCATCAGACTATAGTTACCCCACTGTATGTACATATATATACAATATTCATTTTTTAGAGTTAGGCATATAACAATTTTTAACAACTGCATACCAATTCCGTCTTGTTTCAATGGCACTCTCATACATATACAGCGATGGGTGACATTGATGCCTGTTCCCCAGGTAGCACATTTTAATCCCACAACTGGGGTTATAAAATCCTTGGGGATTAATTTCATAGTGTTTTTATGAATTTTTTTTATATAGTACTGTCCACACTGAGTATTTAATTCTCCCCTCTTTTGCTTCCTTTTTTTACTGTCCCATTTTACCATTCTTATTTGAATAAAAATTAATGAAAAACTAAAAATAAATACAATTGTTCACGTCCCCCACTCAGCAACAGCGCTTCCGGCTGGAACATCACTCCGGACGGGCACAGGAGAGGGGCAGATTCGGGATGTTGCTCCGGCAACATTTCCACCTTGCCAGAGGACCCTACCATAGTCACTACCATGGAGTGGGAGCTGGAGGACTGCTAACAAAATTGTATTCATCTGAATGCTTGAACCAACGGTGCTGTACATACCTAGTACAAATGAAGTCAGCTGTCTCCCTGCGGTGGATCAGGGGATACCTTGTGTAATATTAAAGATTTTCCTGCACAAATTGCTGAATATTCACAATTATTTTCTATTAGTCATTATTATAGGTGGAGATTGTCTTACTGACCCCACAGCCCTGGTGAGAAGGGTGGTCTCTAGAATACAGAAGGTCTTATTATGTCACAGTGGGCATGTGACCCTGGGCTCCCCAGGACGCCCAGCACCGAATCCAATTGGTTCCTGTGCATAAAACTTAGGTCGAGCCACATTTAGGTAAAAGGGTCCGAGTCTATGGATAAAATCTATGGATCAGAACATGTTTTTCCTAGATTGACCGTCATTCTTAGGTGTAACAGAATCACTGGTCCTCTCCTCCACTTTTGGCCGAAGTCTCGAGGATTACTGGGAGACATGGAACAGATGTTCTCCTGTTTGTAGCCCACCCATCAGACATGTATGTCGTAAACAACTGACACCCCATAAATGTCAGGAGGACTCTATTAAATACAAAGGGACATTAATCAATTTAAAAGTTTTATTTTTAAATTAAGAATTGCATGGAAGGACGAGGAGATGTTCTTGGAGGAACCTCCTTCTTCAGCAGATGTTCTTTGCTGGTCAGGAGGCCACATGTAGATGGTACCAGTCCTTCCATACAGGTACAGCATTGATGGTGGACGCGCTGTACTTTCCTCAGGGCGCTTGATGTGGCGGTTTTCTGCCCTCGCGATGTTTATGGAGCCGCGGTGACAGACACCAAATAAGCAGCTTTCTCGGATGGAGTGAGCAGCCCTGGATAGTCCACGCCGGCAGGATGAGATCACCCGGCGGAAGAGAGAACCTATGAGAAGAGACATAACACTGATGTCAGTAACAGGACTCCATATCAGAGGACACGGCTGTGCGGTCACTGTGGCCGGACGGCAGAG
The DNA here is from genome assembly GCF_046119375.1 of Phyllobates terribilis. NCBI lineage: Eukaryota > Metazoa > Chordata > Amphibia > Anura > Dendrobatidae > Phyllobates > Phyllobates terribilis. The sequence goes on along the minus strand of NW_027362968.1, from coordinate 3,469,364 downwards.
GAATCATCCATACACAGGTACGGGGGGATTGTCCGCCATCATACATGTGACAATCCCACCACTGACAGATCTGCTCCACGGCCGACACCACACAACATGGGGCTTATTGTCACACTCACCTCTTCTCCTTTCCCCTTCTTCTTCTCTCTCTGGTTTTTGTTGTTTTTTCGGTTTTCTTTTCCCCTGAACTGGAAATTCGAATAAAAAACAAGAAAAAGATGTTGATTATAAACTCCTGAGAGATGAGCTTTGTATGGTTCTATAGGATGGTGTTATTCTCATGGCTTGTAGCCCTGGTAATCGATTATTGCCCCATAATGGGAGAAATATGTCACACATACATAACATCAGCAGAGGGGTGAGAATTAGATTACCCAGAGAACTGATTAATATGAAACCTGCCAGGTGGGGTCTCGACAAGGAGCTATGTCCCTTCTTACCATGACATTACTTGTAATGTGCCGCAGTGTTGCCTTATAATCAGTTACATAAACCTCAGTGTAACATTGAGGCCATAAAGGGGTCAGTATGGGCCATATGGGGCCGTGGGCGCAGGATTCGGGTCAGTTTGGCAGAAGACTGAACGACCCCTTAGAACTTTTAACGCATAAAAGAATGGAGATTTTTACAGAATGAACTGCTCATCGCTTTATAGGGAGAAAAAAGTAGTAATTTTCTGATCCTTTATGTGCACGTTCACATTACATGTTTTGACCACAAACTGTGATAGGATGTCATATAGACCTGTACACACCTGACAATGGGGAGGACTCGCTGTAATTAGCAGTGAAACACTGCTTGTCTCCATCAGGTTTAGAAGGGGAAGATTCTTGCTGCCTGTTTGGTAGAAGAAAAACATAAATTACAAGCGAAAACAATACAAAATGGACGAACACCCGTCTGCAAGGCCGGATAGGACATTTGGATAACATGGAGGAGGCACCCTGCTCAGGACCCACTTCTATCACTAAGAATGGAAAATCGCTAGTAATATTGGCCTGTAATGAGCTGGAAATGATTGACTGGTTGCAATGATCGGCTGTTATCGCCGGCGTTATCACAAGCCAGAACCACAGTGATCATCAATCATGGGGTGGTGGCGCTGGATATAGTGCTGAGTTACACTTATCTTACAGTTGATCTTCTGATATATCAGATCCAAACCCGATAATAATAATTTACTCACATGTCTGAGTGTTTTGCACTCTCTGGGGAATACACTGGAGGTGGCTTCAGTTCTTCATCGTTCATCACCCTGGTATTGGTGGAACAGAGCTAAAACATAGAGAAAAATAAAATAAATATATATTTAAACTTTATTTTAATTATAAGTTTTATAGATCTTACCGGTCACACTTACTTTAGAAAGCCTTTGAGACGATGATATAAAGTTCAGGCTTTCTGGCCAGTCATTATCCTCGCTTGTGTCCCCCTCATCTGAATCAATAAGTTCGTAATTGCTACATTGAGCTGAAAAGCACAAGTGTTATTAGTCATTATTAGTATGAGACCCGATCACGGAAAGTCACCATTTTATCACTAAAAATGATTGGGACTGATTGTCGCAAAATATGAAAGACAAGACACACAAAAGCTTTCTGCAGATGACGTCTCCTTCTACTTACGGTCAAAGTAGCCAGTGTCCTCTTCTGACTCAAAGTTAGGAATGAAATGTGGCTCTTTACTTAGAAGACTGTCAAAGTCTATGCCACATAGGAATGGATGCATTTTGATCTCTTTCGCTCCTCCTGGGAAAGGAAGACAATAAAAAGTGATCTAGACATTATCAGATAGACAGCTCCATATCTGAACAGTTTATGTTACTCTGAACTAAAGACGTAACAGAGCTGATGTGAAGAAAAGTTGCTGAAAGTAAAGCAGAAAACCTCAGTGCTGATCCTCAGGGGCGTGATCATTTGTCTGCTCACAGATGTGTAATAATTCATTATTATTACTATTATATACTTTACCTGTCCCAAGTCTATGTGCCGGATCTTTTCTGAGCAGCTCATTGATGATGTCCTGAGCATCAGGTGGAGGAGTGCGATTATCAAATGTCCAAGTTATCTCATCTGTTATATTAAAAGAAAATGTTACAGAAAATAAAACCTCTTCATTTACTTTATTAAAACAAAAATCTTTTGTATTAACACAACAAGTAACTAAACCACAGAACCAATCTAAGCAAATAACAATGACACCACACCGCATTCAGATTATTTTACTTACCCCTTAATATACTGCAGTAAGTGTCATATTTGGAATCCCCATGAAATGGTACACGGAATAGAAGGAATTCGTGTAGGATGATCCCTACCGACCACCAGTCCACAGGCCGCCCATAGCCTTCCTGTAAGATGACTTCAGGGGCGATGTATTCAGGGGAGCCAGCAATCTGGAAAGCAACAGAAGAAGGAGATGAGGAGCTGAGAAAATAATTGTGACGAATAACATCAGAGGAAAACGTTTTCTAGATGAGAAGATATCAGAGAAGAAGAAATAGATGAGAAGAGTAAAGAACAAGATCCTGTAAGTAAAGCCGACCTCATCATCACGGAACTCTCTGGTGACGTCCTCGGTTGGAGCCTTGTAGGTTTCTGATGTTGGTCTCATGAGGCCGAGTTTGGAAAGTCCGAAGTCCGTGACTTTAATATGACCAGATGCCGATACCAGGAGGCTGTGAAAAAACAGACGGTGTCAGCCCCAAGTAATAACCCATAAACTTTATGACAATCTCTAACTTTCTTCCTCCTAGAGGGGGCACTTACTTCTCAGGCTTCAGGTCTCGGTGCACCACACCAAAGCTGTGCAGGTATTCCACAGCCAGGACTGTTTCTGCAATGTACTTTCGGGCCAAGGGGACAGGTAAAGGTCCATAGATGTTCATAAGACTGCCACAGTCTCCTCCTACAGGAGAAAGCAAATATGACAGGAGAGGGTTTGTTACAATGTAAATTACACATGATGCGTGTGAATGAGAAATAAGCGGAGACATTGGGGCAGGATGTCACACATAGAGATATACTGTGTAATAATGCAAAAGAAAAACAATGGAGCATACCCTAATAGTAACTAGGACTGCGCTGAATGTCTATGAAGCCAAACCACAAATGTGCAAAAGCTGCAGAAATAAGTCCAAGGAAACAACGTCCCATATAAAAATGTGAAGCTATACTATGTATATAGATGTGTATGTGCAGTGTGTGTGTATATAGCTGTGTATGTGCAATATATGTGTATATAGCTGTGTATGTGCAGTATATGTGTATATAGATGTGTATGTGCAGTATATGTGTATATAGCTGTGTATGTGCAGTATATGTGTATATAGCTGTGTATGTGAAGTGTGTGTGTATATAGCTGTGTATGTGCAGTGTGTGTGTATATAGCTGTGTATGTGCAGTATATGTGTATATAGCTGTGTATGTGCAGTGTGTGTGTATATAGCTGTGTATGTGCAGTATATGTGTATATAGCTGTGTATGTGCAGTATATGTGTATATAGCTGTGTATGTGCAGTATATGTGTATATAGCTGTGTATGTGCAGTATATGTGTATATAGCTATGTATGTGCAGTGTGTGTGTATATAGCTGTGTATGTGCAGTATATGTGTATATAGCTGTGTATGTGCAGTATATGTGTATATAGCTGTGTATGTGCAGTATATGTGTATATAGCTGTGTATGTGCAGTGTGTGTGTATATAGATGTGTATGTGCAGTATATGTGTATATAGATGTGTATGTGCAGTATATGTGTATATAACTGTGTATGTGCAGTGTGTGTGTATATAGCTGTGTATGTGCAGTGTGTGTGTATATAGCTGTGTATGTGCAGTATATGTGCATATAGATGTGTATGTACAGTATATGTGTATATAGCTGTGTATGTGCAGTGTGTGTGTATATAGCTGTGTATGTGCAGTATATGTGTATATAGCTGTGTATGTGCAGTATATGTGTATATAGCTGTGTATGTGCAGTATATGTGTATATAGCTGTGTATGTGCAGTATATGTGTATATAGCTGTGTATGTGCAGTGTGTGTGTATATAGCTGTGTATGTGCAGTATATGTGTATATAGCTGTGTATGTGCAGTATGTGTGTATATAGCTGTGTATGTGCAGTGTGTGTGTATATAGCTGTGTATGTGCAGTGTGTGTGTATATAGCTGTGTATGTGGAGTGTGTGTGCATATAGCTGTGTATGTGCAGTATATGTGTATATAGATGTGTATGTGCAGTGTGTGTGTATATAGCTGTATGTGCAGTGTGTGTGTATATAGCTGTGTATGTGCAGTATATGTGTATATAGCTGTGTATGTGCAGTGTGTGTGTATATAGCTGTGTATGTGCAGTGTGTGTGTATATAGCTGTGTATGTGCAGTATATGTGTATATAGATGTGTATGTGCAGTGTGTGTGTATATAGCTGTGTATGTGCAGTGTGTGTGTATATAGCTGTGTATGTGCAGTGTGTGTGTATATAGCTGTGTATGTGCAGTGTGTGTGTATATAGCTGTGTATGTGCAGTGTGTGTGTATATAGCTGTGTATGTGCAGTATATGTGTATGTGCAGTGTGTGTGTATATAGCTGTGTATGTGCAGTGTGTGTGTATATAGATGTGTATGTGCAGTATATGTGTATATAGCTGTGTATGTGCAGTGTGTGTGTATATAGATGTGTATGTGCAGTATATGTGTATATAGCTGTGTATGTGCAGTATATGTGTATATAGCTGTGTGTGTGCAGTATATGTGTATATAGATGTGTATGTGCAGTATATGTGTATATAGCTGTGTATGTGCAGTGTGTGTGTATATAGCTGTGTATGTGCAGTGTGTGTGTATATAGATGTGTATGTGCAGCGTGTGTGTATATAGATGTGTATGTGCAGTATATGTGTATATAGCTGTGTATGTGCAGTATATGTGTATATAGCTGTGTATGTGCAGTATATGTGTATATAGCTGTGTATGTGCAGTGTGTGTGTATATAGATGTGTATGTGCAGTGTGTGTGTATATAGATGTGTATGTGCAGTATATGTGTATATAGCTGTGTATGTGCAGTATATGTGTATATAGCTGTGTATGTGCAGTATATGTGTATATAGCTGTGTATGTGCAGTATATGTGTATATAGATGTGTATGTGCAGTATATGTGTATATAGCTGTGTATGTGCAGTGTGTGTGTATATAGCTGTATATGTGCAGTATATGTGTATATAGCTGTGTATGTGCAGTGTGTGTGTATATAGCTGTGTATGTGCAGTGTGTGTGTATATAGCTGTGTATGTACAGTATATGTGTATATAGCTGTGTATGTGCAGCGTGTGTGTATATAGCTGTGTATGTGCAGTATATGTGTATATAGCTGTGTATGTGCAGTATATGTGTATATAGCTGTGTATGTGCAGTATATGTGTATATAGCTGTGTATGTGCAGTATATGTGTATATAGCTGTGTATGTGCAGTATATGTGTATATAGCTGTGTATGTGCAGTATATGTGTATATAGCTGTGTATGTGCAGTGTGTGTGTATATAGCTGTGTATGTGCAGTATATGTGTATATAGCTGTGTATGTGCAGTGTGTGTGTATATAGCTGTGTATGTGCAGTATATGTGTATATAGCTGTGTATGTGCAGTGTGTGTGTATATAGCTGTGTATGTGCAGTATATGTGTATATAGCTGTGTATGTGCAGTGTGTGTGTATATAGCTGTGTATGTGCAGTGTGTGTGTATATAGCTGTGTATGTGCAGTGTGTGTGTATATAGCTGTGTATGTGCAGTGTGTGTGTATATAGCTGTGTATGTGCAGTGTGTGTGTCATGACATGATTATATTTAAATATGTCCCTTTTTTTTTTTTTAAATAAATGTGTATTGTTGTTCATGAGAAAACAATAAGGCATCCCCTAAAAATAAGCCCTAACCCATCTTTTGGAGCAAAAAATTGATATAAGACCCTGTCTTATTTTTTGGAAAAACCCTGCACAAACTGTTAAAATTCAGTCAAACCCTCCTTTATCTATAGTGAAAATTTCTGCCACATAATCATTTTTCTGGCCTGTTGCTAACAGATAACTTATAGTAAAAGCAGTGTGGACATGTAACCATCTATGTGGTCACATTCTGCTTATGGAGAAGGTCCTAGAGATGAGCAGACCAGCGCTGGATATAGATACGATGGAGATGTCCTACCTGGTACATACTCCATGACCATGCACAGATGACGTGTAGTTGGAAAGGAGCACAACATGGAGGCCACGAAGGGACAATCTGCGAATGTTAGGATGTCCCTCTCTAGAAAGGCCCGTTCAAGTCTTACTGGATCTTTCAGCTTCTGCTTGTCCAGTTTCTTCATGGCGTATAACTGTTTGGAGTCTTTTTGGCGCACTAAGTGGACGGTTCTGTAGAGGAAGAAAATCGGTGGTTTATAATGTATTCTTACTAACAGTCTGTCTATAGACCTCATCACATCTCCTGTACTAATGGTGAATACTAGATGAGCTGCTATAGCTACATAGATGATCTCCACTGGGAGGTCCTCATCCGTGTCACATCCTGACTCACTGGAAAAGAGACAATTAGATGTGCACAGAAGAGATGAGCGAATAAAATACAATGGATTAGAATTCTACTCAAATTTTACATATATCCGCATTGGCCAAAATGGCGAAATTTTTGTCATTCTCTTCCTCATGGATTCGGCAAAATGGTGAACGTTGGCTACTATTTTCTAAACCTTAAAAGTCCGTCAAAATGTTAAAAAATAAACAAACTCTTATACTTACCTCTCTGGCTCCTCTATCTCAACCTTTTGGTCCTCACTGCACTTTCAAATCTGCTGCCAGTGCTGAAGAACAAGAAAATGTCTAAGGCTGAGACAGGACTTCTGGCATTGATGACGTCTAGGAAGATTCTGCACAAACGCATAAAAGGTCATGGTGGCATGACATTGCAAATCTTCCTGCTCTTTCATAGAATTGTCCTGGACCTTCTCCAAGCTAGAAGTTCTGGCCCAGCGTGAGCGGCAGCAATCTGAAGATGCGGTGAGGATCGGACAGATGAGGCTGAGAAGCGGAGGGGTCGGAGAGCTAGGCTGAGAAGCGGAGGGGTCGGAGAGCTGAGCAGTAAGGTCAGTATGAGTATTTTTTCCATTTTGTACATCTTACATTTATTAAGATCTGGGGTCTGGAGAGAACCCAGAGCGTAATAAGAGATATTACATTTGCCGAGTGATAACTTCTACGTCAATCACATTTCCCAGGAAAGTTTGCACGAAAGGCGAATGTGAATTATGCCAGATCCGCTCTTCTCTAGAGAACAGGGATGTGGACTCCAATAATTCCTCTATGGTAACACTGTACGGGCACAGAGACAGAGGGATCATCATAAGGAGCCCTAGAAAACATATATTATGCCGACATCAAGCTCACCCAAAAGCTCCACAGCTGAACTGTTTGATCTGTTCGTAGTCGCTCTTACAAGGATTTCTCCCTGGGTTCAATGATCCGATCAAGGCCTAGAAATAATAAGAAATGGCATTAAAGCATAAAATCTGCAGAAAGATAAAATCTGTGGATGCCGGACCCCCACAGACAACATTATGTATATGGGATATCCCCCATACACAGACATCACTGTACTGCAGGGGAGGAGACAGGAGATCACACAGCGGGGGCAGGAATAATAATGCCGCCATCACACACAATAGATCTGATCTACATGAAGAATAGGGATATCCCCTCGTCATATGGGGGATAATATTATATGTGTAATTCACCCCCGTTACCTGATGATACACAGACGTCTCCGCTGATACTTACACTGACAGATTCCTGGACCTCGGGGGTCTCACGTATTCCACCGTCAGTAATTGCCGGCACAGATATTCCTATAATAATGAGGAAACGTTTTGTATTAGACGATATCAGTACATAATATATAACATCCATATTAAGAAGGAGATGAGACGGGCTCTGTACACGGTGTAATACTGGTATATGGGATTCTGCACACAACGTATATATTTATGGCTCCTCCATAGATGGATATTCTGGACCATAAATGGCCATTGTTCAGGATCTGATTCATCCTAGAACAATTACATGATCGGGGACCTAGGAGCCTCCTTGTACATGATGGAGAAGAGCACAGAGGAGAGAAGCAGAATTACCTGCGCCCCCTCCATTATAGTCTATAAGGGGCTCCGGAGCCGTCACCGGCCTCATACAGAGGATGGAGAGTAAATCTACATGTTCTCTGCCGTTCTCTATAATATCTCGATATGTGAATGTAAGAATATTAGATGATTGCTCACCTTCCATCAGATCAGTGTTCAGCCCCTGCTGACTGGTATTAGGGTCCGGGATAGTCAGGTTTTCCCCCTCTTCAGAGTCACCTTCTGATGTTTCCTGTTCGTCACAATATGTACAATTAATGTATCATTTCACAAATACTAAATCACCGTATACAGTCCGTCCTCGACTTAGAAACATCTGACTTACAAACGACTCCAAGATACAAAGGGTTGATGATGAAAAAAAAAGCTAATATTCACCACTCTCCTCTCCGGCCGCCCCGCTGCTCACCACCTATCGTCCAGTCCTCTTCTTTCCAATGTCATGTGCTACTTCTCCGGTCTCTTCACTATAGTCCAGGACTTCTGGCCACATTCAGGACCCAGATTTCACTGCTCATCATAAGGACATAAGGACGAGACGGGAAGTCCTGCCCCATAGTGAAGAGGCTGGAAATGTGGCACACTATCATGGAATAAGAGGACCGGGTGGCGGACAGCGAGCAAAATATTATTGTTTTTTTTTACTCTTTCCATTTTACATTCAAATTTGGGTTACAAACAAAACTATAGGATATATCTAGTTCATAACCCAAGGACGGCCTGTACATAAGGCAGGAAGGACTAAACCTGGATCTATGGGATAATCTCATTACTGGACGGACTCTACATAAGGCACGAAGTACTAAACCTGGATCTATGGGACAATCTCAGTATTGGACGGACTATACATGGCCGCTCCCTCCAGAAAATCAACATGAATATATAAGGGACTTGTATCTACAACTGTTCTCTAATAACTTCTATTGTCAGAACTGCAGCATTTAGAAGAATGAAGATTGTGATGATGAAGTGAGACAGAGGTGGAAACACAACCTCTGCATCGCTGAGTATAGAATGTCACTACAGAGGGTTGAGCTGCAGAGACAGGCTGCCATAGAACATCCTGCGCCTCTGACATCATAAATCTGCCACTCTGCTATTTGACAGCTAATCTGGAGAAGATTAGACCAGGACGTGTGATATAGAAAGTGATGGATCCTTACCAGACGCTCCAGTGAGCCGGCCGGACGCTCCAGTACATACAGGACATTTTGTGCCAGTTGTATAATAAAGGCCAATTCTCCACTTGTGGATTTTTCTTCAGCCTATAAAGATGGAAATAAATAGAAAAGGAAAATCATGAGAGAACATGGAGGAGGCCGATTATGTCACCACTTTACTCCTGCGATGTCCTCTACAATTACTACATATCTAGTGACTTAGTGCCGGTTATATATTATATTATTATCGGCCTAAAGAACTATTTTATGTGAATAAACTTATATTCTGTTATTATAACTTTTCGATGTTTTATGCAGATTTCTGCCACTTACCTGTTGCACCAATGTCCTGATGTTCTTCTGTAAATGCTCAAGATATGCTGAGCTTATACGACCTTGCTGATATTTGGTCAGGCAGTCTCTCAACAGCTCCATAACCAGCCGGTAAGTGAAGCTGAGGACGCCATCGGGTAGCGGCAGCACAATGTCAGGGGCATAGGTGGTAAGAATCCCCTGCAGCAGTGCCAACACCTGAAAATTGTCTGAAGGAATTTCAGACATTTCAAATAAATCCAAATAAATCCAAATCGCAGTCAGTAAATCACTAGCTATGTAGCTAATCACCAACAACAATGACACCGGAATGTCAAAGTGACACTGGAGCTGTAAACACTGGCACAAGTATTGGTGGTGCATTATGATGTCATAATATCATCACGGAATGTTGAGATGTTACCATATATGGAGCTTCTCTCCATAAAAGGAAGTTGCCTAGCAACACAAGCAGCAACTCTATAGGCTGTCGGCAGTGAGCATTGTCAGAGGTAAAAATAAAGCAAGTGTCAGAGGCAAGCATTAATAAGTTATTAAAAAAAAGCCCTGCATCCACTCCTATGTCACTAGGTAAAAAAATAATGACTCTACTTCTTTGGTGAATTATAACCCCCAGAATGCCCTGGAAGCTGCAGAAATTCAAGAAATGCTGTGAGTTGTGGTTCTCTCCAAAGGCAAAAGGATTGTAGTCAACCACATGTGACATAAATGGCCCCTATGGGATCTTCAAGGGTTTGTTCAGCGCCGCTTACTTCCATACTGGGAGGTGACATCACGTCTACAGATACATGATGGGACGGTGTAAGTGTGGCCGCCATCATGCCTGTGACTTGGTAGGTTCCTCAGACGGCAGCTCACTCACCTCCCAATATGGAAGGAAGCGGCCGGAGAACACTTTTAATCTATAAAAGAAATCAAGATTCCACCAAATCCGTGTAGAATATTTTTTGTTCTTTTCACTACACAAAAAAAAATGATGAAAACATCTCATGTACCGCGCACTGTTACCCATAAATATTGAAGCTCGTTCCATTAATAAAAGCTCTTGCCTAAATCTAAGCAGAAAAATGAAAGTTATGGGTCAATGATTAAAAAAGCAAAATAAACTGGATATCTGTGTAATTGTATCAACCTGCAGAATAAAGATAATTTGTCTACAGTGAGCGGCAAAAAAGAAGGAAAATAAAAAAGTGATGGAAGATTTATTTATTCATCGTCACTCATATCATACCATTAAAAAGAAAGAAACTGTAGTGGTGGTGAATTCTGATGTCATAATAGTGGTGATGTCATCATGGAATCTTGTGATGGAATCTTATATGGAGCTTCTCACCTTATAAGGAAGTTGCCTAGCAACAGTGAAGATGGTAAAACCATAGGGTGAGCATCAGTGCTTGTATGTAAGAGGGAGCTGTGGGCACCGGGCTCTTCTCATCAGTGAGGGGATTTATAAATATATCTATTAATATCTGTATACACAATAAAAATCATAATTACGTATTTATAAGAAATCCGGATTCAGGAGCTAAAAGAAGTATCTTTATCTGGGGGGTCCAGGGACTGAAAGTCAGAAGCACACGCCTCACCACCCCCCAACTTCCCAAGATGGGGGTCTCTACAAATATGACCCTGCCTGCACTCCTTATTAAAGAAATAGAAGAACTGGGAGGACTATTGAGTTACATCTTAGATATAGACAAAACTGAGACCTTATTATTAAGAAGCCCTTCAAAGCCACTATGGACAAAGAGATTCCAGTTCTGCTGGATTGAAACAGCGCTGAAATATTTGGGGATATACAGTGACATGTTAAAGTTTGGGCCACCCCTGGTCAAAATTAATGTTATAGTGAACAGCTAAGCAAGTTGAAGATGAAGTGATCTCTAAAAGGCCTAAAGTTAAAGATGACGCATTTCCTTTGTATTTTAGGCAATATATATATATATATATATATATATATATATATATATATATATTATATAGTCAGTTTTTGCTTTTTTAAAAATTACAAAAAGGAAAATGGGCCGATGCAAAACTTTGGGCACCCTTGGAGATTTGTGTGCTCAGATACCTTTGTTGACCAAGATTTCAGACCTTAATTAGCCTGTTAGGGTTATGGCTTGTTCATTATCATGGTTAGGAAAGTCCAGGTGCTGCAAATTTCCCAGCTTTATAAAAACCCAACCTACTCTAAGCTTGTGACAAAAACCAGCAGCCATGGGTTCTTCTAAGCAGCTGCCTAGCACTCTGAAAATGAAAATGGTGGAGGCCCACAAAGCAGGAGAAGGCTATAAGAAGATAGCAAAGCGTTTTTAAGTTGCCCTTTCCTCAGTTTGAATTGTAATTAAAAAATGGCAGCAACCAGGAACATTGGAGGTCAAGATAAAGTCTGGAAAACCAAACAAAATTTCAGTAAGAGCCACTCGTACGGTTGCTAGAGAGGCAAATCAGAACCCTGATTGACTGCAAAAAAACTTCAGAAAGATTTAGCAGACTTTGGAGTTGTGATACATTGTTCTACTGTTTAGAGACACCTGCACAAATATGGCCTTCATGGAACAGTCATCAGAAGAAAACCTCTCCTGCGTCCGACTTCTCACCATAAAATTCAGCATCAAAAGTATGCAAAAGAACATCTAAACAAGCCTGATGCATTTTGGAAACAAGTCCTGTGGACCAATGAGGTTAAAATAGAACTCTTTGGCCACAATGATCAAAGGTCTGTGTGGAGAAAAAAGGGCACGGAATTTCAGGAAAAGAACATCTTGCCAACCCTTAAGCATGGGGGTGGATCAATCATGCTTTGGGGCTGTGTTACTGCCAATGGCACGGGGATCATTTCACGGGTAGAGGGAAGAATGAATTAAATGAAATTTCAACAAATTCTTGATGCCAACATAACATCATCTGTAAAAAAGCTGAAGTTGAAAAGCGGATGGCTTCTAAAAATGATAATGATCCTAAGCACATGTCACAATCCACAATAGACTTCAACAGGAGCAAGCTGAAGGTTTTACAATGGCCCTCACAGTCCCCTGATCTGAACATCATTGAAAATCTTTGGCTCGACCTCAAAATAGCAGTGCATGCAAGACAACCCAGGAATCTCACAGAGCTGGAGTAAGGCTATTTGCCCACGATGCAGAAATGCTCCGGATTTTTTCCTGAGCATTTCTGCATCTCCCTGGCAGAAAAAACGCATGCGGATTGTACATGCGGATTGTACATGCGTTTTTTTGCCAGGGACAAGCGTATGTCCCGCGTTTTTCACATGCGATTTGGCATGCGGGTTGTCAAGCGTTTTCCAAGCAATTTTAGCATCACTTGGAAAAGTGCTTGACAACTTGTTCACACTTTATAAATCCATGCAACCGGCTTGGATTTATATAGTGTGATCAAGATAATAGTTAAAAAGAATGTTAAGGAGACCGGGGGCCATCAGAAGGTGAGTATAACGTTTATTTTTTATTTTAAATTCTTTTGCAGGTACCATGGTACACGGGTCTGGATGAGAGTCTCCTCTTCTCCAGACCCGGGTACCATCCGCACATTGAGTCGCTTAATATCCGCATGTGCACATGTAGTCATGTGGATGTTATGCGATTCAATGCAAGTCAATGGCTGTACGCAAAATTAATGGTAGTGCTGTGGATTTTTCCGCAATGATGATCCGCAGCAGAAATTTCCACAGCATGTGCATAGCACATGCGGATTATCATTTGGGAACATGGCAGACCTTCTACCAAGCGTTTGTTAAGCGTTTCGCGGCACACAGCCACATCGTGGGCACACAGCCTTATAATCCAAGGAAGAATGGATGAAAATCCCTCAAACAAGAATTGAAAGACTTTTGTCTGGTTACAAAAAGCGTTTACAAGCTGTGATACTTGCAAAAGTGGCCACTACTAGGTACTAACCACACAGGGCGTCCAAATTGACGAAATTATGGCAAAATATCCAAATATAAGCCAGTTATATCACATCTGTCATCATCACTAATCTAACAAAACAAGACTGGGACCCCAAATCATTCAATGGCTTTCCAAAGTGAATATAATGAAAGGACAAGTATCCTTGAATGGTACATTTCTCTATACCCTTATAGACAATACTAAACACAAACTCCAATGACAAAATATGGAATATGGATGATCCAAATCTAACTCATTCAAACATATTGGATTCTTTAGTTCAAGCACAAAAATATCTTCAATCATCCAGGTATCTAGAAAAGAGGCTAAAAGTTTGTCCCAGGTCGTACCGGACCCCCTCAAGGGGATATAGAATGGGACTATACACAACAAATAACTCCAAAAGCAAATCTTTATCATTGCTTATGGGGATGTCCAAGTATCCAAACTTTCATTTGCAATGACACACTTAACTAATTTTGTACCACAAGGTCATCTATGATTCTATCTTTTGTTACATGAACCCAGAAAAGTATCAATATAAGAAAGGGGCAAATAAATTGTTACCGGAGTGAAATCTGTTATTCACACCTAGGTCCAGAAACAACCACAGCCCTTCAAACTGTTTCTGTAAAAAATGTCATCATATCTATTCAAAACGGTCTGGGTAGAAGCTTCATTATCATTACATAAGGAAAATAAGCTTAAATATTAGAACAAATTCATAGACTGCACAAATGTTATTCAGTTTGTTTCTGTTGAAAACTGTTTTTGCTCCCACTTACTGCATAGTGCATTGCATATTTACAATTTATTGACGTTTTTTTTATTTTAATGTTGTATTCCAATAAAAATATTTCAGGTTCTATAAAAATAGCTTGATTATTGTATCATAATGATGATTAAAAGCCTGATGTTACCATTTTACTACAGTAAATTTATCACTTAAACATGAGCTATGTATGAGGGAGTTGGACTCTGGGAAATTGAGGAGTCGGACATTTCTCTTATCGACTCCACAGCCCTGCTATAAACACTGGTATAAGTAATGATGGTAAATTCATGGAATCTTGTAGTAATGTCATCATGGAATCTTGAGATGTTGCCTTATATAGAGCACCTCACCTTATAAAGAGGTTGCCTAGCAAGAAATAAGGCAGCAGTACTACAGGCTGAGCATCAGTACCAGATGCAGACATGGAGGAAAGAGCTGTGGGGGCTTTACTCCTCTGACCAGTGGGGGGATTTTTATGTTCTAAGATAAATCATTTATATCTGTTATACACAGTAAAATGTATATTATTACTAGTGATGATCAAGCACTAAAGTGCATGGGAGCTCGTTGCTCGAGTCAAGAAAATCATAATGCTTGGGTGCTCAACCCAAGTAGCGAGCCCAATGTGAGCCAATGGGAAACTTCAGCATTTTTTCGGCACCCCCCCCTCCCCGGGGTCTGGAGGGGGCCTATAAATTGGGAACAGCATGGGGAAGACCCCTGGAAGCATCTCTGTCTCCCAGGCCACTGCTGTGAACAATATTGTCAGAGTATTATGCCACTTTTTTACGGACTCACAATAAATCATACAATTACGAAACCAAAATGGATTTTCCAGCAAAAAATGTTAAGGAACATCCTTTCCAGGGTAATGACTTATATATAAGGCAAAATAAATAACCAAAAACAAAAATGGCTCCTCCACACCTTGGGCTATGTTCACAAGTAGCGTTTTTGATGCATTTTTGCACTTGTGCATTGCTTTCAATGGTGAAAAATACATTTACTAGTAAAAGAAATTTTAACATTTTACTACCTTATCTTGTCATGTGGTGTGTGAGACATGATCGGACAAATCCTGTTATATTTATGAAGGAGGGACTGTCAAAAGTCACAAAGCCTATATTTACAAGGCCATTAGGCGGCTCTTACTATTGTTAGAGGGCCAGCAGTCGATCCTCACTATTGTTAGAGAGCCATCAGCCGGCTATGCTTTGTTGTTCCCATTATAAAGGAGTGGGTCTCCTATACTGTTATTGCATATGCAGTGACTGCAATGGCTGCCAAAAATTAGGACACACTTCAATACCCCTTTGAAGAGACGTAGAGGAGGGCCTCATTAAAAAAATGTTCCCATTATAAAGTAGTGGGTCTCCTATACTGTTATTGCATGAGCAGTGACTGCAAGGGCTTACAAAAATTTAGGACGCAACCAAATACCCCTTTGAAGAGACGTAGAGGAAGTCCTCATTAAAAAAATTGTTCCCATTATTAAGGAGTGGGTCTCCTACACTGGTAATGCCCATGCACTAAGCGCATGGGCTGAAAAACATTTACCCATGGGGGGTATACATGACCATACTGTATAACATACAGAATGTTAGAGGTAGGCCTAAAAATATTTCCTACGGGCAACTTAAGCACCTTTTAAAAAAATTATGGGGGTGTTTTCAGATGGGAATTTTTTTAATAATTCTACAACAAGGGCCTTCTGGTACTGCAACATTTTATTAGACCGCTCTGTCCCGAGAAGGAGAGATAGAAAGATGTCCTTGTAGCATGGGTCTAGAAATGTGACAAACCAGTAATTATTGTTGGCCAAAATGCGTGGGTCACGGGAAAGGCAGTGGAACATAAAGTCAGCTATGTGTGCCAGACTGCCAACAGCCAAGACTTCCCTGTCCTGACCCAGAGGACCACTGTCCATGCTCTCCTCGTCCTCCTCCTTGTTCTCCCTCTCCTCAGGCCATCCACATTGAACAAACGGTATGACTGTTGTGTGCGTAGTACCGTCTGTAGTGCAGGAAAACAGCTCCTGTTCCTCCTCCTCTTCCTCATTATCACCCAATCCATGTTGAGATGAGATGAGGCTGGGCTTTGTGACATCACCTTGTATAGTTCCTTGCTCCATCTCATCGTGCTCCGCCTACAATGCCTCCTCTTTAATTGTGAGCACAGAGCATTTCAGTAGACAGAGAGCCAGGATGGTGATGCTAATTATGGCGTCATCGCCGCTCATCATCTTGGTGGAGTCCTCAAAGTTTTAGAGTACGGCACAGATGTCAGACATCCAGGCCCACTCATCAGCTCTAATTTGCGGAGGCTGACCTGAATACCGATGGGGATGTTGAAGCTATAACTCAACAACTGCCATCTGCTGCTCACAAATCCTTCCCAACATATGAAACATTGAGTTCCATCGTGTGGTGACATCGCACACGAGTCAGTGAGTTGGTATGGCTAGGGTGGGGGAAGCTGTAAGTGACTTCCTGAAATGGGCACACACGTGGCGTTCTTTCACAAGCAGGTCATGCAGATCCGTGTAGGTTTTGAGAAACCGCTGAACCACTAGATTGATCACATGGGCCAGGCACGGCATGTGTGCAAGTTTGCCAAGCCTCAGAGTCACAACCATGTTCCGGTCATTGTCAAACATGATCTTGCCTGGCTGTAAGTTTAACAGTGACAGCCACAGATCTGCCTGCTCTATTACAGATGTCAACAACTTTGCAGCGGTGTGCAGTTTGTCACCTAAGCATATCAGCTTCAGCAGTGCCTGTTGACACTTGGCCGAAGCAGTGCTATAGTGCTTCCAGTCTCCGACTGAAGTGGTCATTTCGGAGATGGAGGCTGATGAGGAGGAGTTTCAGAAGCTGTAGAATCTGATGGCAACCCTGGTTGACCCTGGGCCCGCAATCCGTTCTGGCCACAAGCACTTGTCCACGTGCCCGTGGTTAGGTGGACCTTCCCAGTGACTGTGTTGGTAAGGGCACGTGAAATGTTCTGGGACACGTGCTTGTGTAAGGCGGGGACGGCACACCGGGAGAAATAGTGGTGGCTGTGGACCGAGTACCGAGGGGCACCCGCCGCCATGAATTTGCCGAAAGATTCTGTCTCCACGAGCCTAAAAGGCAACATTTCAAGTGCAAGCATTTGAAAAATGTGGCAGTTTAGTATTGTGGCCTGTGGGGCGTTAGCTGCATATTTGCCCTTGCATTCAAAGGACTGGGGTAGGGACAACTGAACACTGCGTTGTGACAAGGACGTGGACGTGGTTACTGATGGTGGTTGTTGCAAGTGTGCAAAAGAGGCATCTTTGCCTGCGCCATGGACAGGGGATTGGTGTGCACGCACAACAGCAGAACAGGCAGTGGTGTCCCCCGCAGAAACTGTTTCTGGACCCTAGCGTTTGGTCCAATTAGTCAGGTGCTTTGCTGTCATGTGCCTGATCATGCTGGTGGTGGTCAGGCTGGTAGTTTTGCAGCCCCTGCTGATGCTGGCATGGCAGATGTTGCAAATGGCCTGTTTGGAATTAACTTGACAGTCTTTAAAAAAGTGCCAGACTATGGAAGACCTAACAGTTGGACTGGCAACTTCCCTCGTGTTGGTGTTCCGGAGAACTGTTGCCCGCCTTGTGTCTGTGGCCACCCCACTGCTTGTTCCTGCCTGTTGTGGTGCTACACCTCCCTCCCCCTGTGTGCTGCTGTCCTCGCTATGCATGTCACCTTGCCAGGTTGGTCAGTGACTTCATTGTCCACCACCTTGTCTTCCAAGTACGCACCCTGGGCCTCCTGATGACTTGCTGGCAATTGTGTCTCATCATCATCCACCTCTTGCGACAGTAATTGCATTTTCCCACCATCGCCTTCATGTGACTGTAGCTGCTCAAATACATGGGCATCGCTACATCTGATCTCCTCTTGCCCCGCTTGAAGCGCGCCGGGCCAGAGTCCTGAATCCCTAAATGGAAATGTGAACAGCTCTTCAGAGTGTCCAAGTGTGGGATCAGTTGTCTCCAGGCACTCGTCATGGGGGGAGAAAGGAGGATCAGAGTGAGGAATATGCGGTCCAGGCTCACAGCTACTGAGACTGGACCATAAGGAAGACAGGGTGGTGGTGGTGGCAAACTGACTGGAAACATTATCTGCTATCCAACCAACAACCTTTTCACACTGCTTTGGCTTCAATAGTGGTGTTTCGCGGCCCCCTTCAAAGTAGGGCAGGAAGGTAGGTCGACATGATATGGGTGCTTTAGTGCTCCCTCAGCAGGCATAATTTCAGCTTGCCCACGACCTCGGCCTCTGCGTGCACCATCAGCATCATGTCCTCTTTCCAGTCCCTTGCCACGTGCCTTGCCCATTTTAAATGGAGTATAATATTTGTCACGTTCCCAAAAATGTCAGGATTATTACAGCAGTAATATCGGATCACGTCCGATGACCACGGTTTTAAGCAGTGGCCTTATAGTATGGTATTGGTTAGCATCCAAGTGTGAATAGGTTTGAATAACACACAACTGACAGACTTTAAATGGAGTATAATATTTGTCACGTTCCCAAAAATGTCAGGATTATTACAGCAGTAATATCGGATCACGTCTGATGACCACGGTTTTAAGCAGTGGCCTTATAGTATGGTATTGGTTAGCGTCCAAGTGTGAAAAGGGTTGAATAACACACAACTGACAGACTTTAAATGGAGTATAATATTTGTCACATTTCCAAAAATATCAGGATTATTACCGCAGTAACATCGTATCACCTGAGATGGACAAGTTTCTCTGCTTCCACAATACAGCAATGCTATTAAAATCAAACAAATCTGGCTGTATGCTGCTAACAAGCAAATGGAGCAGTAAAAGTGGTGTATTATATTGCTTTTCAACCAAATAATTAGGATTAAGCGCAAAAAGGATATTAAACCTGTTATCTAAGGCTGTTGATATGAGTAACAGCAGCAGACAGAAAGTTCAATGGATTTATTGTGCTGTATACACTCTCCACAAACTCTGCCTAACTCCTGCTATCACCAGTAATATATGCATCTGGATTAGTCCTTAGCAGGACTGTTAGTATAGATGAATATTGCTGTGGAATACCTGACTAAATCAACCGCCAATTCTCTCCCTCGCTCAGCAGCAGCTCTCCCTACTCTGCCTGTCTGAAGGGTAGACTGTGACGAGCATAGGGTCCCGGGTCTGATATAGACCTGATGACGCTGTGCGGCCAGCCAATCACTGTAATGCCACAACCAACATGGCTGCAGCATTACAGTGACGAGTGGCGAGTACCGAGCAGTTGCGAGCACGCTCGCTCATCGCTAATTATTACTCACCACCACACCCAGGTCTCTATTATAAATAACCCTGCCTGACATTAGAGAAATTCTACATTTTAATAGTTAATTATTTTTAATTCTTTCTACAAAACAGAAAAAAGAGTCGAAATCAGTGGAGCTCAGGGATGTTTAGATATTTAGCTAATTTTTTTTGAGCAAGTGACAGATCCTCTGTAATCTTGGTGAATAAAACACTAGTCCTAATAAATCTCCTCCTACGTTCTCCGATCACCACCATATTTGTATTCCAAGAGCCTCAAAGCACCGGAAAGAGAAAGTAAGTGAAGAATCAGGCGCATTCTAATCTGTAACCATGGAGACACATAGGCTGCATAAGAGCTGTATACACTACACAAGATTTACAAATTTGTTTCAATTTTTATTTTAAGGAAGCAAGTAAAAAAAAATACTGTAAAAGATCTTCTAACAACTAGAAATGATTCCAGGATTGTCTTTCCACTATATATACAGTATATACTCACAACACAAAGGTTAACTAATAGTTTTAATGATTTTAATAAATATTTGTATAAATATGAGAAACATTTATATAAAAATACAACAAATGATAATAAATATTTCAATTATAAAACAAGAAATACGTCTTATAATAATATTACTCAGCGATTTATAAAAATAACAAAGTTCTTGTCGCTGCTGCTCCTGACGACCAATCAGATTTCTGCCGTTTTGCCTCTTGCAGTGCGGAATCGATGGCTGGAATCTGACTGGTTGCTACGGGCAACACTTTCATTATTCTCTACACTGTTTGTATAAATAATCCTCAACTCTCGTTGTCGATAGCAACCGATTAGAATTCAGCTTTTACATTTGTAATTTACACGAGATAAATAAACGTGATTTCTGATTGGTCGCTAGGAGTAACAAAGACGCTACATGACAGCTGAGGCTCCGTGACAATGGCGTCTGTTACTCCAGGTACTGGATGATGGGCCGGACACAGGTGCAGCCCACCGTCACCAGCTGCTTCTCCAGCCTATAGGTGGGACACATCCTCTCATCTCACCACGCAGGACCAGGATCTCCTGTCTGATGGGGACTGAGTTCATGCTGAGGTCCACATGACCCTCCGGGTCCAAACATCCGCGGTGGAGACATCGGGCCTCGCTGATGACCGCAGGGAATCTGTTATTGTCCACATTAGAGCTGGTGGAAGGAGATGAGAGAAATCAGGACACAGCAGTAACCATGTTTAGTCCCCCATACTCCGGCCTGCTGACCCCTATATATCATTATTATTATTTCTGCCATTACTCCATGTACATTCACCTGTATTCCCATGGAGAGATGGAGCGGCTCCTCACACTGTCCGCCATTACTTGTGCAGAACTCCGACTGCCGACCTTCATATCCACCTTCACACGTGGAGGAAATGTGGTGTCCGGTGTGAAGAGACATCCCCCGCCGGACACTAGAGGGGCCTCCCAGCCATCAGCGTCAGGGACCTGCTCTTCTCCTCCATGGACACAAGAGATGAAGATCAGAAGAAGCAAAGTGGAGAAAACCTGAGGACAGAAGATGTCACACATGTGATAGGGGACATTGTAGAAGTGTCAACATTATGTAGTGATATAAGTAAGGGTTAAATAATGGATCAATAATATACACTAATAATATTCATACTCGTATGGACCTATCCCAAAGATATGCAACAGCGCTCAAGCCAAGAGCAACCAGATATGACTATATAACACATATAAGAAAGTCCAACATTCTAAGTGGAATTCATTCAACAATATATTATATGGTCATGTCATTGTATCATAACACAGGATAACAAATAAAATGGTGGTGGCCCCATGCAAATGCGGCACTCACTATTCTGCTGGCGCAGTCACTGTGTACATACATTACATTACTGATCCTGAGTTACATCCTGTATTATAATCCAGAGCTGCACTCACTATTCTGCTGGTGCAGTCACTGTGTACATACATTACATTACTGATCCTGTACTGATCCTGCGTTACATCCTGTATTATACTCCAGAGCTGCACTCACTATTCTGCTGGTGCAGTCACTGTGTACATACATTACATTACTGATCCTGTGTTACATCCTGTATTATACTCCAGAGCTGCACTCACTATTCTGCTGGTTCAGTCACTGTGTACATACATTACATTACTAATCCTGAGTTAATTCCTGTATTATACTACAGAGCTGCACTCACTATTCTGCTGGTGCAGTCACTGTGTACATACATTAAATTACTGATCCTGTGTTACATCCTGTATTATACTCCAGAGCTACACTCACTATTCTACTGGTGCAGTCACTGTGTACATACATTACATTACTGATCCTGAGTTACCTCCTGTATTATACTACAGAGCTGCACTCACTATTCTGCTGGTGCAGTCACTGTGTACATACATTACATTACTGATCCTGTACTGATCCTGAGTTACATCTTGTATTATACTGCAGAGCTGCACTCACTATTCTGCTGGTGCAGTCACTGTGTACATACATTACATTACTGATCCTTTACTGATCCTGAGTTACATCCTGTATTATACTCCAGAGCTGCACTCACTATTCTGCTGCTGCAGTCACTGTGTACATACATTACATTGCTGATCCTGAGTTCCATTCTGTATTATACTCCAGAGCTGCACTCACTTTTCTGCAGGTGCAGTCACTGTGTACATACATTACATTACTGATCCTGAGTTACATCCTGTAGTATACCCCAGAGCTGCACTCACTATTCTGCTGGTGCAGTCACTATGTACATACATTACATTACTGATCCTGAGTTACATCCTGTAGATCTTTTATTATAAAAATGAAAAACATAACAATAATAATAACAGAAACATAACAAAATTAATAACCAGAAAATAAACAATGTAATGAACTGGTCCAGCCGCTCCCTCTCTCCTCACACACATATTATACGTATATACACAATAATAACTACCTACACTGTGACATCTGGTCCGGTTACCAAACAAATAATAACAATATAATAAACAATAACCGACAAATTATATACAAACTAATATATACATTCTTTTTTTTTTTTTAAATAAATAAAATAAAATTAAATTAAAATAAATACTAACTATAAAAATATATACAAGACAAAACAAAACACCCCACACTCAAGCCCACCAGTCCCTCCCCGGCACTGACCTGAGAGCTGGTCCTGCGCCTCATGCCTCAGTCCAGCGTCCATAGGCCAGATCAGGCAGTGCCAGTTATTCACCCAAATAACCAGTGTCCCACAAGATGAACCCACCTCCCCCCTTTTCCCTCCACCCAACCTAATACCTACACCCAAACCCATATATACAATATATACAGAAACAAACAATACAATAACCACAACTGACAAAGCCCAAGTTCGGCGCCTGCAGCCCTACATCACTGTCTACTGATCAATAAAACAAAAATCTATGGTGTCAGCAGCAGCCCACCACCAGGAGAGGAGATGACCAGACTAGGGCACACTAAAAGAAAAGCCCCTCCAGAGGAGAGCGGCCCTCCGTGTACCCAGTCTCTCATACTCCAGAGAACGCACCTTCACCAGGTCACCGAGTATGGTCCTAAACACATCGTCCACTGGGAGGATTTTCCGTTGCGTCGATACTAAGCACCGTGCGTTCCACGTGTGATACCTAACCACTGCGCTAACTAGAAATAAGGTGCAGCGGTCCCGACCACCCAGGTCCCCGAATGCTCCATAGGCCCATTCCGCATAAGAGAGACCGGCCAGCCGGGGCCAGCCAATGGAGGTGCCCACCCTGTTGTACACCTCTGTGTTAAAGGGACAACGAAGCAGGAAGTGGTCCATGCTTTCAAGCATGGTACCACAATGCTCCCGAGGACAGTTCCTGTCCTCAGAGCTCCTACACTTCAGATTGTCCCTCACACACAGTTTCCCATGGAAGCAGCGCCAAGCCAAGTCCCAAACCTTCGAGGGGATCCTGATAGAATTCAAAAGATGCAGACCCACCCCAAGATCCCGACTTGGGCAATCCCTGAGCGCCAGAGGCCTCTGAAAATGGGTCAACAGAACCCTTTTGTCAAGGAGCTTCCTTGGCAGAGTCCTGACCTCCCACATTCCCAGACCCCACCGGCGAATTACATTCAGAACCACGGTAGCGTAAGCCGGGAGATGTCCATGCGGTGTGCGGAGATCCTTCACTTGCCCTCCTGTCTCCCATTCCTGAAAGAAAGGCTGAAACCATCCCTTACAGGAGAATACCCACGGAGAAGCCCTCTCTTTCCAGAGGTTTGCAATATTGATCTTAATGAAGGTATTCACAAGGAATACCACAGGGTTGACCATACCCAACCCTCCTAGTCTCCTCGTACGGTAAGTAACCTCCCTCTTGACCAGGTTCAGTCTATTCCCCCATAACAGTTGAAAGAACAAACTGTAGACCCGAGTCCAGAGAGGCTCTGGCAAGATGCACACACTGCCCAGATAGATCAGCAAAGGGAGCAGGTAAGTTTTGATCAGGTTTACCCTTTCCCTTAGGGTCAAAGACCAACCCTTCCATTTTGTTCACCTTCTGAGTGGCGATCTCTAGCCTGCTGTCCCAATTTTGTTTGGGGTAATCCCCCTGGCCAAATTCGATGCCAAGAACTTTTGCAGAGACTTTGGGTTCTGGAAGGGTGTCCGGGAGATCAAAACCAGGATCTCCTCCTCTTAGCCAGAGACTCTCACACTTATCCCGGTTGATCTTAGACCCGGATGCCTCCGAGTAGCGATTTACCTCTGACATCAGCCATTCTGCCTCCCCATCAGAGGAAACAAAAACGGTGATGTCATCGGCATACGCCACCACTCTCAGAGTGGCTTCCGATGCTGCCCGGTCCATCCCGATCCCAGCCAACGGTCCACGCTCCACCCTCCTAAGAAGTGGGTCAATCGCAAACACGTACAGTAGCTGTTATGTTCTGCTACCAAAGCTAAGGAAAGAGAGGAGATCTGTCCCTACTATAAGACTCAGCTGAATCCCTACGATGTAACAGGGAACCTGATCCTGCGATCAGACCTGCTAAAGTCCTAATCTAGTCTATACGGAGACCTATAGATTTGGGGAGGGAATCCCTACAAGTACTAAGGACTGGGAGGAATATGGGACACCTCCTAACAGAAATAGTAGCAGACAGACGAACAAACAAAATAGATAGAACATAGAGGTCCGTAGACCAAGCAAACTAACAGAGTTAGATACAGAGCACAGGCTAGCTAGAAAGTAGATATACAATGAAGTCCAGCAAAGCCAGAAGGGCGGAGCAGGATTAAATAGGCCAACAAGGTCATGTGACCAGCAAAGGAAAAAAAACCTAACAGCAAGGTTCTAACAGTACCCCCCCTTCTAAGAGGATCCTCCGGATCCCCTAGGACCAGGCTTATCAGGAAATCTCCTGTGAAACGCTCTGATAAGTCTGGACGCGGAAACATCATCTGACCTCACCCAAGAGTTATCCTCGGGTCCGAAACCTTTCCAGGCCACAAGATACTGCAAACTACCTCTATACCGTCTAGAGTCAAGGATGCGAGAAATTTCATATTCCCCGTCCTCCACCACCGGAGGAACAGAGGCAGAGGCGTCACCATCCGACACAACAGCTTTTTTTAACAGAGAGACATGAAAGACCGGATTAATTCTCCAGGAGGTAGGAACCTCCAACCTAACAGCAGATTGGTTGACAACCTGAAGCACCTTAACCCCTTAATAACATCTGACGTACTAATACGCGTCTGTGCCCTGGGACTTAAGAGCCAGACCCGTATTAGTACGTCATCGCGATCGCGCCCGCACACAGGCTGTGCGGGCGCGATCGCCGCCGGGTGTCAGCTGATTGTCACAGCTGACACCCGGTACTATGTGCAGGGAGCGGTCACGCACCGCTCCCAGCACATTAACCCCCGCGATGCTGCGATCGAAGTCGATCGAAGTCGATCGCGGCATTGCGGGGGCAAGGGGAGGTGATCGGCGATACTCACCTCCTCTTCCGGCTTCCAGCGCAGTCTGCAAAGGCTTCCCGGGTGTTGCCATGACGACCCGATGTCGTCATGACAACATCCGGGTCACCAGAGAGCAGGAAGATTGCTTGGACATGCGCAGTGCATCTCCAAGCAATCTTCACACTGTGCACTTCTGACAGCCTTCATGGCATAGGGATGGTGCTCCATTCCTGTGCCATGCAGGCGATCAGAAAAAAAAAAGTGAAAGTCCCAGAGTGGGACAAAGTAATAAAGTGTATAAAGTGTGTGAAAGTGGAAAAAAAAAAAAAAAAAAATGTGCAAAAATATTATAAAAAAATAAAAAAAATAATACACCAAAAATAAAAATATAATGTACCCATCAATAAATATTATTATAAAAAAAATAAAAAAAAAACAATAAAAGTACACATATTTGGTATCGCCGCGTCCGGAACAACCTGACCTATAAAACTGTCCCACTAGTTAACCCCTTCAGTGAACACGGTAAAAAAAAAAAAAAAAAAACCAAGCAAAAAACAATGCTTTATCACCATACCGCCAAACAAAAAGTGGAATAACACACGATCAAAAAGACGCATATAAATAAAAATGATACCGCTGAAAACGTCATCTCGTCCCGCAAAAAACAAGCCGCCATATAGCTCCATCAGCCGAAAAATAAAAAAGTTATAGCTCTCAGAATAAAGCGATACTAAAAAATATTTATTTCTATAAAATAGCTTTTATTGTGTATAAGCGCCAAAACATAGAAAAATGATACAAATGTGGTACCGCTGTAAACGTACTGACCCGAAGAGTAAAGCTGCCTCATCAATTTTACCACACACGGAACAGAATAAAAAAAAAAAAAAAAAAAAAAACAATTCCTGAATTGTTGGTTTTTGTTTATTCTGCCTCCCAAAAATCGGAATAGAAAGCGATCAAAAAATGTCACGTGCCTGAAAATGGCACCAATAACAACGTCAAGTCATCCCGCAAAAAACGAGCCGTCACATGACTGTCTGCCAAAATCTGGAAAAATTATAGCTCTCAAAATATGGCGATGCAAAAACTAGATTTTACAAAAAATGCGTCTTTTAGTGTGTGACAGCTGTCAGTCATAAAAACCCCATATTATTCTGGCATTGCTGTAATCACACCGACCCGAAGAATAAAGTCGTCTAATCACTTATACCGCACAAGGAACGGCGTCAAAAATAAACTCTTGAGTTAGGATTGGGCTAGGGTTAGGGCTGGGTTTGGGGCTAGGGTTGTGCTGGGGCTAGGGTTGTGCTGGGGCTAGGGTTGTGCTAGGGTTAGGGCTGGGGTTGGGATTTTTTTCAAAAGTAAGAAAAAAAGATGACGATATGGCGACTAGTGTTGAGAGCAAGTGCTCGCTACTTGAGTTTGCATCGGGTGCTCTGGTATGCATTTAGTATCGTGGGTATTTGAGTGACATGCTCGAGTCTCTGCCCCATATGCTTCGCGGCCAAAAAACTTTACGGGGATTGTCTGCCATGCACGAGCGATCCCCGCATGTTTTTTTTTGGGTGTCTAATAACCGTGAAACATGCGGAGCAGGGACTCGAGCATGTCACTCGAGCACACGCTGTACATGGTGCATACCTGAGTACCCGATGCAAACTCAAGTAGCGAGCACTTGCGCTCAAGAATAATGAAAACTTATTCAATATGATGACCTAATGTAAACAAATAATGTGCCGTACCTCTGGGTTCAAAATGTTCACTATACACCTTAATAAAATCTTTGAGGGGTATAGTTTCCAAAATGGGGACACTTGTGGGGGAGCTCCACTGTTTAGGCACATCACGGGCTCTCCAAACGCGACATGGTGTCCGCTAACAAATTGAATGGAAAATCGGCTCAAATTGTTAGCGGACGCCATGTTGCGTTTGGAGAGCCCCTGTGTGTCCAAACATTGGAGCTCCCCCACAAGTGACCCCATTTTGGAAACTAGACCCCCCAAGGCACCTATCCAGATGCATAGTGAGCACTTAGAACCCCCAGGTGCTTCACAAATTGATTCGTAAAAATGAAAAAGTGAAAATAAAACACTTTTTCATTTTTATGAATCAATTTGTGAAGCACCTGGGGTTCCAAGTGCTCACTATGAATCTAGATAGGTGCCTTGGGGGGTCTAGTTTCCAAAATGGGGTCACTTGTGTGGGAGCTCCAATGTTTGGGCACACAGGGACTCTCTAAATGCAACATGGTATCCGCTAACAAATTGAATGGAAAATCGGCTCAAATTGTTAGCGGACACCACATTGCGTTTGGAGAGCCCCTCTGTGCCCAAACTTTGGAGCTCCCCCACAAGTGACCCCATTTTGGAAACTAGACCCCCCAAGGCACCTTTCTAGATGCATAGTGAGCACTTGGAACCCCCAGGTGCTTCACAAATTGATTCGTAAAAATGAAAAAGTGAAAAAAAAAACACTTTTTCATTTTTATGAATCAATTTGTGAAGCACCTGGGGTTCCAAGTGCTCACTATGAATCTAGATAGGTGCCTTGGGGGGTCTAGTTTCCAAAATGGGGTCACTTGTGGGGGAGCTCCAATGTTTGGGCACACAGGGACTCTCCAAATGCAACATGATATCCGCTAACAAATTGTCGGCTCAAATTGTTAGCGGATATCATGTTGCATTTGGAGAGTCCCTGTGTGCCCAAACATTGGAGCTCCTCCACAAGTGACCCCATTTTGGAAACTAGACCCCCCAAGGCACCTATCTAGATGCATAGTGAGCACTTGGAACCCCTAGGTGCTTCACAAATTGATTCGTAAAAATGAAAAAGTGTTTTTTTTTTCACTTTTTCATTATTACGAATCAATTTGTGAAGCACCTGGGGGTTCCAAGTGCTCACTATGCATCTAGAAAGGTGCCTTGGGGGGGTCTAGTTTCCAAAATGGGGTCACTTGTGGGGGAGCTCCAAAGTTTGGGCACAGAGGGGCTCTCCAAACGCAATGTGGCGTCCGCTAACAATTTGAGCCGATTTTCCATTCAATTTGTTAGCGGATACCATGTTGCATTTAGAGAGTCCCTGTGTGCCCAAACATTGGAGCTCCCCCACAAGTGACCCCATTTTGGAAACTAGACCCCCCAAGGCACCTATCTAGATGCATAGTGAGCACTTGGAACCCCTAGGTGCTTCACAAATTGATTCGTAAAAATGAAAAAGTGTTTTTTTTTTCACTTTTTCATTATTACGAATCAATTTGTGAAGCACCTGGGGGTTCCAAGTGCTCACTATGCATCTAGAAAGGTGCCTTGGGGGGTCTAGTTTCCAAAATGGGGTCACTTGTGGGGGAGCTCCAAAGTTTGGGCACAGAGAAGCTCTCCAAACGCAATGTGGTGTCCGCTAACAATTTGAGCCGATTTTCCATTCAATTTGTTAGCGGACACCATGTTGCATTTAGAGAGCCGCTGTGTGCCCAAATATTGGAGCTCCCCCACAAGTGACCCCATTTTGGAAACTAGACCACCCAAGGCACCTATCTAGATGTATAGTGAGCACTTGGAACCCTCAGGTGCTTCACAAATTGATTCATACAAATGAAAAAGTGTTTTTTTTTTCACTTTTTCATTGTTACGAATCAATTTGTGAAGCACCTGGGGGTTCCAAGTGCTCACTATGCATCTAGATAGGTGCCTTGGGGGGTCTAGTTTCCAAAATGGGGTCACTTGTGGGGGAGCTCCAATGTTTGGGCACACAGGGACTCTCTAAATGCAACATGGTGTCCTCTAACAAATTTAACGGAAAATCGGCTCAAATTGTTAGCGACACCATGTTGCGTTTGGAGAGCCGCTGTGTGCCCAAACATTGGAGCTCCCCCACAAGTGACCCCATTTTGGAAACTAGACCCCCCAAGGCACCTATCTAGATGCATTGTGAGCACTTGGAACACTCAGGTGCTTCACAAATTGATTCATAAAAATGAAAAAGTGTTTTTTTTTTTCACTTTTTCATTGTTACGAATCAATTTGTGAAGCACCTGGGGGTTCCAAGTGCTCACTATGCATCTAGAAAGGTGCCTTGGGGGGTCTAGTTTCCAAAATGGGGTCACTTGTGGGGGAGCTCCAAAGTTTGGGCACACATGGGCTCTCCAAACACAACATGGCGTCCGCTAATTATTCAAGCAAATTTTACAATCAAAAAGTCAAATGGCGCTCCTTCCCTTCCGAGCCCTGCCGTGCGCCCAAACAGTATTTTTTCCCCAAATATTGGCTATCTGCGTGCCCAGGGGAAATTGCACAACAAATTTTGCGGTCCATTTTTTCTTGTTACCCCTGTGAAAATAAAAAAAATTGGGTCTAAATTAACATTTATGTGAAAAAAGTTAAATGTTCATTTTTTTCTTCCACATTCAAAAAATTCCTGTGAAGCACCTGAAGGGTTAATAAAGTTCTTGAATGTGGTTTTGAGCACCTTGAGGGGTGCAGTTTTTAGAATGGTGTCACTTTTGGGTATTTTCTGTCATAAAGACCTCTCAAAGTGACTTCAAATATGATGTGGTCCCTAAAAAAATGGTTTTGTAAATTTTGTTGGAAAAATGAGAAATCGCTGGTCAACTTTTAACCCTTATAGCTCCCTAACAAAAAAAAATTTTGGTTCCAAAATTGTGCTGATGTAAAGTAGACATGTGGGAAATGTTATTTATTAACTCTTTTGTGTGACATATCGCTCTGATTTCAGGGCTTAAAAATTCAAATTTTGAAAATTGCAAAATTTTCAAAATTTTCGCCAAATTTCCGTTTTTTTCACAAATAAACGCAAGTGATATCGAAGAAATTTTTCCACAATCATGAAGTACAATATGTCACGAAAAAACAATCTCAGAATCAGGGGGATCCGTTGAAGCGTTCGAGAGTAATTACCTCATAAAGTGACAGTGGTCAGAATTGTAAAAATTGGCCCGGTCATTAACGTGCAAACCACCCGCGGGGCTTAAGGGGTTAAAGGGCCCTACAAACTTGGGACCCAATTTCTTAGAAGGAATCCTCAACCGCAGATTCCTAGAGGACAACCAAACCATGTCACCAACAGCGAACAAAACCTCCTGTCGTTTCCTATCAAAGTAGTCTTTAGATTTTCTGTTGGCCTCCTGAAGATTACCACGCACATCCGTCCAAACTCTTTCCAAATCACCGGAAAAATTCTCCTCCTCAGGCACGGCAGATCCCAACTTGGAGAACGACCCAAACGACGGATGTCTCCCAGAACAACAAAAAAAAGGCAAACAACCAGCAGAAGAAGATGTATGATTGTTCAGAGCAAATTCGGCAAGTGGCAGAAACTCAGACCACCCCTCTTGATTGTCTGCCACAAAACAACGCAAGAACTGCTCAACATCCTGGTTTTTCCTTTCTGTCTGGCCATTAGATTCAGGATGATATCCGGACGAAAACGACAAATGAATTCCCAACCTGTCACAAAAGGCACGCCAAAAACGAGCCACGAACTGAGGACCCCTATCAGAAACAATGTCAGTAGGAACGCCATGAAGTCTGACAATTTCCTTGACAAAGGCCTTAGCGAGAGTTTTAGCGCAGGGCAGTTTGACGAAGGGAACCAAGTGACACATCTTGCTAAAACGGTCCACGACCACCCAGATGACAGTAAAACCCTCAGAGGGGGGAAGGTCAGTTATAAAGTCCATAGCCAAATGTGTCCAAGGAGCACTGGGGACCTCCAAAGGACAAAGCAACCCCGCAGCAGGAGTATGTGAGGACTTAGATCTAGCACATATAGTACATTGGCGCACCCACTTAATGACTTCCTTCTGCCATCCAGGCCACCAAAAACTGCGACCCACCAGTCTCTTGGTCTCAGAGATTCCGGGATGACCTGCCAACCGAGATTCGTGACACTCAACAAACAAATCTCTCCTAAAGGTCCCAGGCACAAACAACCTCCCATGAGGAGTGTTAGATGGGGCATTCTCCTGAGCTTTAAGAATCTCATCTTCCAAAACGGAGTCTAAAGCAGCTATCACAACACCTTCTTGTAAAATGTTTTCCTCTTTCTCAGCACCGACTATGGGAGAAAAACTGCGAGACAAGGCATCCGCCTTAACATTCTTAGTACCAGGGATGTAAGTAACGGAGAAATTAAACCGCGAGAAAAACAGTGCCCACCTAGCCTGACGGGCATTCAGGCGCTTGGCAGCGTCAAGATATATCAGATTTTTATGATCCGTAAGAACCTGAACGGGAAATTCTGCACCTTCCAAGAAGTGGCGCCAGTGTTCAAATGCGAGTTTAATAGCCAATAATTCCCGATTACCAATATCGTAATTCAATTCAGTCTCCGAAAATTTTTTTGAAAAAAATGCACAGGGATGTAATCCATCCCCGTTATCCTGAGACAATACTGCGCCAACCCCCACAGAGGAAGCATCAACCTCAACCAAAAACGGCCTAGTAACATCAGGCTGCATAAGGATGGGAGCAGAGGTGAACCTCTCCTTGAGATACACAAAAGCTTCAATGGCCTCAGAAGACCACTGAACCGCATCAGCACCTTTCCTGGTGAGATCAGTCAGAGGTTTGACAATACTAGAAAAATTTTTTATGAATTTTCTATAGTAATTGGCGAAACCCAAAAACCTCTGTATCGATTTCAAACCAATAGGCCTAGGCCATTCCTGCACAGCCTGAACCTTAACCGGATCCATCTCAAAACCTTTGCTGGAGATAATGTAGCCCAAAAAACTAATTCTCTGTACAGCGAACTCACATTTCTCCAGCTTAGCAAAAAGCGAATTGTCCATTAATAACTGTAATACCTCACGTACGCTCCGCCAATGAGACTCCAGATCTGGCGAATAAATCAAAATGTCATCCAAATACACAACCACATTTTTACCGATCAAAGGTCTAAGGATGTCATTAATCAGATTCTGAAAAAATGCAGGAGCATTAGTAAGACCAAAAGGCATAACCAGATTCTCAAAATGACCCACAGGAGTGTTAAAAGCAGTCTTCCATTCATCACCCTCCTTCATGCGCAACAGATTGTATGCCCCCTTAAGGTCAATTTTAGAGAACCACTTGGCCCCCAATAACTGGTTAAACAGATCAGGAATCAATGGCAGTGGGTAAGGATTGCGTACCGTAATTTTGTTAATCTCACAAAAATCCAGACAAGGACGTAAACCGCCGTCCTTTTTTTTTACAAAAAAAAATCCAACCGCCACAGGAGACTTAGAGGGCCTAATGTGACCAGCGGCCAAACTTGTCTGTATGTATTCCTCCAAAGCCTTCCTCTCAGGAATAGTAAGGTTAAATAAACGACTTTTAGGAAGAGTCGCTCCAGGGACAAATTCAATAGAACAATCATAGTCTCTATGGGGAGGCAAAACCTGCGATTCTTTCTCAGAAAAAACTCTCCAAAAATCCTGAATAGGAACAGGCAATTCTCCCCTATCCAAAGCTGCAATACGCCCGTTACAACACTTGTCATAACATTTATGGCTCCAGGATTTAATTTCACTGGTAGACCAATCCAGTACAGGATTGTGAAATTTTAACCAGGGCAAACCCAATATTACTGGAGAAGGCAAGTTATTCAACACTACCAAATCCAATTTCTCATGGTGAACACCATTAATAGTGAGAGGAAATTCACTGACCTTGAGAGTAATATTCTTCAAAGGGGAGCCATCCACAGAAACCACAGCAATGGGGGATGATAAAGGTTCAGGTTTTAAATTGAGTTTTTCCACAAATCCCCCATCAATAACATTCAGTGTAGACCCGCAATCAACAAACACCCGAAATTCCATTAATTTTTCCTGAGCAATCGTGGAAGCAGCTAAAAATATACCCTTGGAATTTAAACAGGCAATACGGGCGTGACTGACCTTTTTTTTTTCTTTCTTCATACGAAGCTCACAGCCTTTAATCAAATGACCAGATTTCCCGCAATAGAAACACAAGCCTTCTGAAAAACGACGGTGTTTTTCTTGAGAGCGAGGTGCCACCGATCCAATCTCCATCGGTTCACCACTGTTAGTACACACATTATCATAACCAGAAACTGACATAGCAGAGGATTTGCTCTCATTAACCCTAGCACGCAGTCTTCTATCCACCCGTATAGCTAATTGCATAGCCTGTTGCAAATCCTCAGGTGTAGGATAAGCAATTAGCAGGTCTTTAACCTTTTCACTGAGCCCAGCAAGAAATAGACTTTTCAGAGCAGAATCGTTCCACCCTGTTTGAGTGGACCAACGACGAAAATGTGTACAATATTTTTCCATATTACCTGATCCTTGTTTTAAACGTCTCAACTCAGTCTCAGCTGATGCCACACGGTCAGGATCATCATATAATAGTCCTAAAGCAGAAAAAAAACTATCCACTGATCTGAAGCATGTATCACTAGGTTGCAAAGAAAAGGCCCACTCCTGAGGCTCTTTGCGCAAAAGTGACATTATGAACCCTACGCGCTGGGATTCATCCCCAGAGGACTTGGGTCTCAAACGAAAATACAATAAGCAAGCATTTTTAAATGAAAAAAATTCTCGATGTTCACCAAAAAATAAATCCGGCAAACATACCTTAGGCTCCAAGAAATATGCTCCAGGACAGTTACTCACGTGCTGACGGAGCTCGGCCACTTCCAGAGAGAGTCCCTGCAGGTGTTTAGCCAAATCCTGAACCGACACCATGATGGAACAAAAAAAAATCTTTCCTTAGAGAATTTACAGGCTGGACTTACTGTTATGTTCTGCTACCAAAGCTAAGGAAAGAGAGGAGATCTGTCCCTACTATAAGACTCAGCTGAATCCCTACGATGTAACAGGGAACCTGATCCTGCGATCAGACCTGCTAAAGTCCTAATCTAGTCTATACGGAGACCTATAGATTTGGGGAGGGAATCCCTACAAGTACTAAGGACTGGGAGGAATATGGGACACCTCCTAACAGAAATAGTAGCAGACAGACGAACAAACAAAATAGATAGAACATAGAGGTCCGTAGACCAAGCAAACTAACAGAGTTAGATACAGAGCACAGGCTAGCTAGAAAGTAGATATACAATGAAGTCCAGCAAAGCCAGAAGGGCGGAGCAGGATTAAATAGGCCAACAAGGTCATGTGACCAGCAAAGGAAAAAAAACCTAACAGCAAGGTTCTAACAGTAGCGGACTCAAGGAACAACCCTGGCAAACACCACACCCAACCTCAAAAGAGCTGCCAATCCAACCATTCACAAGCGGGAAACTCTCTGCCCCAGAGTACAAGGTCTTAAGCCAATCAACAAACCCCCCCCAGCAGGCCATACCTCAGAAGGACAGACCAGAGGTACTCATGATTAACCCGATCAAACGCTTTTGCCTGGTCCAATGACAGCATGTACCCCTTCCAGTGGCCAGCCCTACCCTGCTCCACCGCCTCTCGGACACAGAGTACAGCACTAATTGTACTGCGGCCCGGAACAGAGCAATGCTGGGCCCCCGAAAGGAGCTGGGGTGCAAATTTCACCAGCCGATTAAACAGCACCTTTGCCAAAACCTTCCTGTCTGCATTGAGAAGCGCTATGGGACGCCAATTCTCAATGCAAGATGGGTCCTTACCCTTTGACAAGATGATCAGGGCAGACCTCCTCATTGACTTTGGCAGAGTGCCCGAGGAAAGACACTCATTGAATACCTCAGTCAAGAGGGGAACCAAGGCGTCCTTAAAGGTCTTATAGAATTCAGATGTTAAGCCATCCGGACCAGGAGATTTCTTTAGGGCAAGCCCTTCAATCGCCAACTTAACTTCCTCTTCCCTGATCATCTCTGTCAAAACGCCAAGAGAGGGGTCTACCCCTGGTTCGGGGACGGCTTCAACCAGAAAAGCCGACATCTCATCCCAATCCAGATCCCTCTTCCCCAAGAGGTGCGAGTAGAAGGATCTGACGACCTCCAGGATCCCTGATCTGGATCTTTTCAGGGACCCCGCAGTGTCAAACAGTCCTGTAACAACTTTACTATTCACTGACATCTTGCAGTTTCTATAAGGGTCGGGCGAGCGGTACTTCCCGTAATCCCTCTCAAAAACCAAAGATGCGTGTCTATCATACTGACACCTCATTAGCAAAGATTTCACTCTGGAGATCTCCTCGCGGCTACCTCCAGTTGAGACAAGATGCTCGAGTTTCCTCCTCAGGCCCTGATACAGGCGGTACCTGTCCAGGCTCCTGAGGCTCGAGAGCTGGCGGAAGAATCTCGCCACCCTTTTCTTAAACATCTCCCACCACTCTGACTTACTACTACAAAGATCCAGTAAGGGTACCTGGCTCTGAGGAAAATCCTCAAAGAACTGTCTTATCTCCGCTTCTTCCAAGAGACGAATTGAGCCTCCAAAAGCCTCTTCCCATCCGGGGGGTCTCTGTAACATTCAGGGAAAACAAAATCAAACAGTGATCGGAGAACTCCACCTCAACAACAGATACTGCTGAAGAGACGGCTTCCTCCTTTAAATAAAACCTGTCTATCCTGGACCTACAGTTACCTCTATGATAGGTGAACCCCTCATGGCCTGTGGTGTGCCGGATGTGGACATCCACCAGGCGAGCCTCACTAGCTATACTATTAAGGGCGACGCTATCATAAGTCAGCTTGTCTCTGGAACCTCCTCTATCCCGGGGCCTCGTGACAGTGTTGAAGTCCCCTCCAAAGACGACCTGCCGACTTGTAAAAAGGTAGGGCTTGATCCTCATAAAGAGATACTTCCGGTCCCATTTAGATTGGGGACCATAGATGTTAATGAGCCGAAGCTCTTGTCCCTTCATGAGGACATCTAATATCAGGCACCTCCCCATTTCTAACTCAATAACCCGTCGGCATTCTACCGGTGCGGTAAAATGGACCGCCACTCCGCTATACGGCTCGGCCGCAAGAGACCAATAGGAGGGCCCGAGTCTCCACTCCCTCTTAGCTATAAACACCTCTGCCATATTTGTCTGCCTGGTCTCTTGCAAAAAGAAAATGTCAGCTTCAACCCGGCTGAAAAAATCAAAGGCCGCAAATCTAGCCATATTTGACTTAATGCTGGCGACATTAATGGACGCCAGCGTCAACGGAGTGGGTACCGCCATCATTGGTGATTGAGTTAGATGGCTTTCTTCTTCCCACTCCCCTTATCCTCTGCCTCAGAGGAGGAATCCTTCCCCCTCTTTAATGACACAGAGGTGTCCATTCCCACATTTTTCCTTCTTTTTTCGTCCTCGTCTCCGGACTCTGGGCCAGTCCCTCCCCCCAAGGACCTTGCATCCCCAGGAGAAGGAGACTCGGCGCCCCCTGTAAGCTCCGCTGAAGCCGGAACCTCACCCTCAGCCTCCTCCTCAGAGGAAGAGATGTTATCAAGGGCTTTGAACCGGTTAGAAAGACCAACTAGAGGGGAGTCGGTTTTACCTTCCTTAGGTACCTTGGTCAGAGCGGGAGAAGATGTTTTATCTCCCTTCTTTTTGGTGCCGAGCTTACGCTTGTGCTCTAGCCACCGCTTATTATCCTCATCCATACTT
Source organism: Phyllobates terribilis (assembly GCF_046119375.1). Lineage (NCBI taxonomy): Eukaryota > Metazoa > Chordata > Amphibia > Anura > Dendrobatidae > Phyllobates > Phyllobates terribilis. The sequence goes on along the minus strand of NW_027362968.1, from coordinate 3,432,146 downwards.
TCATAATGAGAGGATTCTGAAGCAGAGGCAGTTTCCTCCCTGTGGATCCTCCTGACCTCCTCATCCAACTCATCATCCCTCGGGGCCTCAGCAGCAACACTGGCATCCAGGACAGAGGCTGCCCCGGTAGTCTGGGGCTCGCCCCGCTCCCTCTCCTGTCTGCGCTTGTCTAGACGCCTCAGCTGGGCAGGCGTCTTTTTATTGCTTTTCTTCCCTGGCCCCTCAGCTCCCCCACCCCTGCTAGTCCCCTCTCCAGCAGAATCGGCCTCACGGCTTACTCCCACCGGGGTCTCGACTGCATTAGCAAAGGAGCGAGGACAACGGCGGAATGGGTGACCTAACTCACCACACAGGTGGCACCTAATCTCCACACAAGAGGCGGCAAGATGGCCGACAACCCCACACAACGCGCATTTCTGCACGGTGCAGTTTGCACTGAAGTGTGTGGGGTCGCCGCACCTGTGACAGAGCTTCGGTTGCCCTTGGTAGAAGACCAGGATACGATCCCTACCTAGGAAGGCAGACGATGGAATGTGGGCAACCGTACCACCTGAACGCTTAAGCTTTACCATAAACGTCCAGGCCCCTGACCAGATACCAAACTCGTCGCGGTTTTTCTTTGGCATCTCCACCACCTCTCCATACCGACCAAGCCACGTCATGATGTCATAGCAAGAAAGCGACTCGTTACGAGTCATCACGGTCACTTTCTTGATCTGGTTTTGGCGAGACACTGCCTGAACAGCAAAGTCTCGCCAGCCGGGCTCATTTTTTGCCAACTCATAATTCGCCCAGAAGAGCTCAAGCCCCTCCGGCCGAACAAAGCTGACATCAAACTCAGGCGTGGAATAGGGATGTATCAAGGCGTAGATGTCAATCGCCTTGAAGCCCATCCTCAGCAGGAGCTCCACAACTTTAGACCTTGGCGGACATGCATCACTGCCCCTCCACCGAAGACGGACCACATTCCTACGCACACTGCCTGGCCCGGCTGTTGGGAGGGACCACACTGTATCTCCCCCTTTTTGCTCTCGGAAGGCCCCGAGGCCATGCCTCTCTATCCAGAAGGATAGATCAACCTCTCGACCCTCTACCATTAGTGATCTCTCCCCCTTGTTTAGAGCCTTCAGAAGGCGCCGCTGCAACATGCCGTCCCCAAAGCCCGGAGACGAGGAGGATGCCCTATTTGCCCCGGAGGTGACACTGGCATAACTCTGGACAGGTGTTGCCACCCCCGGGGGGGCAACCGGACCAGTGACCACATCAGCCCCAACAGTATCACCATTACCCACCTCCATCTCACCCTCCACCAAACCAGCAACCACACCACTAGACAATGAATTATCCTCATTCACCTCCACCACCACATTCATTCCTGCTGGACCAGTAACAATGGTGGATGACCTTTTGACCTCCGCATCAGGCACAAGGGGCTCAGTCACCTCCATAGAGCTGGAGGCAACCTCACCCCCGGTCTTATGTGTGCCCTCCACATCATCGGTCGGTAATTTCCGCTGTTTGGCATTTGGTATAATGTGCCGCTGATCTCTAGCTGCAGTTAGGCGCCGCTGATCTTTAGCATCAGGATCTTCCGGACCAGCGACGCCAACACAAAATAGCACTTTCGTGGGAGGACCGGAACGCTCAGCCCCAACTGCCCCCTCACACTGCCACCGCTTCTCAACTAAGTGATCAGCGGCAACAGCATTCAGAGGCGCCGAGGCTACCGGAGCTGCCCCCGACACGGGGCTGCTCCCCCCTCCCACTGAGGAGCGCACCACAGCATCGTGGCCTGATGGAACGCCCGCCGCCGGGCCGCCCTCACTGTCCAGCCTCTCGGTTGATGCACCTACTGCTACGTCCCCACTACTACAAGCAGAGACGGAGCTCCGCGCCTCACTACCGCGCTCTGTAATCTCCCCGCGCCTTTGCACCGGATCCACAGCAGAACCCGGGCTGGGCTGGGCAACGGGGCTTATACAGCGAGCTGAGCCTGCCGCCGACTCAGGGGGTACAGGGAGGGGGGCATATACGTATCTTACCGCCTCCTGCAGCTTTGGCTTGGTCTTCTTTGCCTTTTTGTGGCCCCCAGGTGCCTCTTCTGGTAGATCGTCACCAAGATGGAAGTTTTGGAGGCACACTGGGGACTCCAGGAGCTTAATCTCCGCAATTAGCGCCCCTCCCTGGCCGCTGCTGTCACTGTCCTCCCCAGAGCCGGCAGAACTGCGACCGGATGTCACTGTCGCCTGTCCTGCAGGGAGCTCGCTGCACGTGGCCTGCGGGTGACTTTGCAGGCTGCCAGGTGGGGCTTGCTGCTGGTCATCATCACTCTCATCATCCACCTGGCTCTCAGGCTGCAGCCCTATCTGCCTTTGCTCTCTGGTATCAGCCATTTCTCTAAAGCGGTCTTCATTTATAAGTTTTTCTTTGAAAAGACCACTCTGCTCCCTGATGGTGGCTTTCCTAAGTTCCAGGCGTTGAATTTCACTGCTCAGTCTTTTTACCTCGGCTTGGAGCTTGGCCTTCCTTGGTTTGGAGGCCCCAGCAGCTTTGGCGCTTGTGCAGCGCAGCTCCTCCCGGAGCCTCCTGATGAGCTTACTGGCATCTTCATACTCACGGAGGAGGATCATGACCCGGGAGGCATAGGTGGACACAGACTCCCGGGGTCCCTGCAGCGCCCTACCCCCCTCAGGGAGGTCGGCCTCACCTCCGTGAGCACTCAGCTTTCCTCCGGAAGGAGCGCCATCTTGCACGCCGCTGTCAGGCTTTTCCTCCATGCTGGAAGCCTTGCGACTTCTGGGGGTCTCCACAATCCCGGGGGGAGTAGGAGCCACATTGCTGCGATTCCTGGTGCAGCGTCTCACCCCCGAGTCCTCTGATGTGCAGGCCGGTTGCTGTTTTCTTCTGCCCCCCGCCGGCCTGGTTCGGGAAGCAGAAACCTGGATCTTGGCTCCATCACTCATCCCAGAAACCTGCTCCCTCCCTGGGAAAGAGAGAAAGCAGGTCCCCAGGTAGAGAGGTGTTGGTTTCTCAGAGATCAGGAGCTCACAGCAGGATCTGCAGCCACCACACCCGTAATCAGCACACTGACTAACAGCTGATCAGAGCTGCACCCAGTATGCTGCTGGTGGAGTCACTGTGTACATACATTACATTACTGATTCTGAGTTACATCCTGTATTATACTCCAGAGCTGCACTCACTATTCTGCTGGTGCAGTCACTATGTACATACATTACATTACTGATCCTGTACTGATCCTGAGTTACATCCTGTATTATACTCCAGAGCTGCACTCACTATTCTGCTGGTGTAATCACTGTGTACTTACATTACATTACTGATCCTGAGTTACATCCTGTATTATACTCCAGAGCTGCACTCACTATTCTGCTGGTGCAGTCACTGTGTACATACATTACATTACTGATCCTGAGTTACATCCTGTATTATACTGCAGAGCTGCACTCACTATTCTGCTGTTGCAGTCACTGTGTACATACATTACAATACTGATCCTGTACTGATCCTGAGTTACATCCTGTATTATACTCCAGAGCTGCACTCACTATTCTGCTGGTGCAGTCACTGTGTACATACATTACATTACTGATCCTGAGTTACATCCTGTGTTATACTGCAGAGCTGCACTCACTATTCTGCTGCTGCAGTCACTGTGTACATATATTACATTACTGATCCTGAGTTCCATCCTGTATTATACTCCAGAGCTGCACTCACTATTCTGTTGGTGCAGTCACTGTGTACATACATTACATTACTGATCCTGAGTTACATCCTGTATTATACTCCAGAGCTGCACTCACTATTCTGCTGGTGCAGTCACTGTGTACATATATTACATTACTGATCCTGCACTGATCCTGAGTTACATCCTGTATTATACTCCAGAGCTGCACTCACTATTCTGCCAGTGCAGTCACTATGTACATACATTATATTACTGATCCTGAGTTACATCCTGTATTATACCACAGAGCTGCACTCACTATTCTGCTGGTGCAGTCACTGTGTACATACATTACATTACTGATCCTGTACTGATCCAGAGTTACATCCTGTATTATACTCCAGAGCTGCAGTCACTATTCTGCTGGTGCAGTCACTGTGTACATACATTACATTACTGATCCTGAGTTACATCCTGTATTATACCACAGAGCTGCACTCACTATTCTACTGGTGCAGTCACTGTGTACAGACATTACATTTCTGATCCTGTACTGATCCTGAGTTACATCCTGTATTATACTCCAGAGCTGCACTCACTATTCTGCTGGTACAGTCAGTGTGTACATATTTTTCATTACTGATGCTGTACTGATCCTGAGTTACATCCTGTATTATACTCCAGAGCTGCACTCACTATTCTGCTGGTGCAGTCACTGTGTACATACATTACATTACTGATCCTGAGTTATATCCTGTATTATACTCCAGAGCTGCACTCACTATTCTGCTGGTACAGTCAGTGTGTACATACATTACATTACTGATCCTGGGTTACCTCCTGTATTATACTCCAGAGCTGCACTCACTATTCTGCTGGAGCAGTCACTGTGTACATACATTACATTACTGATCCGAGAGAATTATGAATACAGCTCTGGAGTATTATACTGGTTGTAATGATAAGTAATACAATATATTTAAGCAGTAATATGCGTCTCACAATTAGACAAACCCTTTCTAACAACATTCCCTCTTGAACATTGGAGAAACCTCACTGTCCTGTAATATTACAGTATATTATATATAACGCTCTGGATTCATTGTAGCGTTTGTTCCGTTAGTAAATAACAATGTAACATTAATAGACCCCAGATGTGGTGATCAGAGAGGGGCCGCTGCTCTTACCAGGGATGGTGCGGCCATTGTTCTCCTGGATGTGCTCTGCTGCGGTTCTGCTGCTGGACTGGGCTGTGACCCCGACTCCAGGACACATTATATAAGGGTCACACTTGTTTCTGGCCTTTCCTGGAAAGTTCATTACCTGATATTCAGGCTTCAATGACTTTGTGTATTTTTTATGATTTTTTATGATTTATTTTTCCTAATCTTTAGTAATGGGAAACACTGGGAGAATGGAAAGGTCCGGATCATCTCCGCTGTGGAATCCCTTAATCACTAATTAACCTGCAGAGCGGACACAGAAATAATATTCCCTGATGAAGATAAGAAGAGTCATAATCCCGAGCGCGGACTTGTAATAACAGGTGTGAGAAGCAGAAGACGTTCTGTCCCTCCATATACTCAGAGGGGCATCTGCGGACTGCGGGGGATGTCAGATGTAGTAGACTGCCTTATAGGCGTGTGAGTGGTGTGACGGGGGTAATTCTGGGTATAATTAATTGGGGAAACAATATATAAAACACCATAAATGAGGGGTGTCAGTGCTTTATGTATGATTGTATGAATGCTCGGCGGTCTTTCCCCGCTCCACCCCGACTCATGGAGAAAGCCTGACAGTCCTGCTGCTTCCACCTAATTAAACAGAAAGCCCATAAAGCCAATTCATCATTGCCTTGGGTCTGTTTTTTGTTTGTGCCATATTCATCTTTTCATTTGCCCTTTTTTATCTCCACTGTTTTATTTCTTCATCTGTTGGTTTTTATGTTCTCCGTTGCCGGTGAGGTTTTGCCTTTCCAGATGTTTTCTTCCGGTTCATCATTTACAACTTTCTGAAAAGTTACAAAAGTTTTGCAGATATGCACTTGTGGCGCCCCTGCGGGTGGTTCAGTCTCCACAGGGGTATTGCATCTCAGCCAGAAGTGTGGTACCCCACTCTCAGGTAAGGAGGGAGCACTACCCGGGACCCACACACTCACATCCAACACTACACCACCTCATTAGGGAAGGGCAAGATTGCTCCTGAGGGAGAGCACAGCCCCTGTCCCTGTGTAGAGGTACACAGGGGGTCCATTCAAGTGCACCCAAATTAACTGAGAGTCTGCTGGATCACTTCCCCGGAGGACACAGGACGACGTGGGCGGTTATAATTCGGCGGCTGTAACCTGGAGCATCTCAACAACTGTGAGTAAAACCTGAAGACTGCACCCGCTGTGTCCTTGACTAATTGCTGCACCACCTGCCTTGCACTACACCAACATCTACCTCATCAAATACTATATCCTGCCCTGGAGCTGAGCTCTGCCGGTGGAGAGCTGCACTATCTCTGCTGCGTCACCATCAGCTCCAGAGGATCTGCACCGCAGCGGCGCCCCCTATAGCCGCATACCACGGGTGGCATCACAAATTTTATTCCCCTTTTCTTTATTCCCAAATTGACTTTCACTGTTCTTCATTTGACCGCCCTGGGCCATGGACCGGGTCACCGCCACCGTGACAATACAGGACCGGCCCGGCTGCCGAGTACCCCACGGCCCATGGGGCGCGTCACTCCTCTCTCCTCTCCCTCCCTTGAGTGATTTTATGTATGCTAGTTTATTTTTTATTTTGGGCGGGGGGGGGGGTGAAAAATGTGCAACTTATTGTGCTGAAGAAAGGCAAAAAAAAGTTTTAATAAAAATAAAGGAAATGTTTTTCTTTAGTGCAGAGTTCATGAATCATTGATATAAAGTTACTAGAGATGATGGAATCTGCCAGGATTTATATTTGTCAAAACGTGTGAATTTTACAGGGAAATTTGATTTGCCGCAAAGTTATTCTCTGCTAATTGAATCTTCCTCATTATGGGGTCTCTATTGTAATATCTTTAATCTATTGTAACCGTTTGCCCTCTATGGTTCAGCAAGATGGCGGCTGCAGCCGGCTGTCGTTATGTTGAATATGCAATAAAACTTATATTCTGGAGAAAACGGAGTTTTGTACAATTCAAAATTCGATGAGAATTCCAGTCGAATACATTTCATCATCTTTAATAGTTACATTACAGGAAAGCAATGATGGGGGGATAGTTATATTAGGAAACCCCGAGGTCCGTCACTGCTGTGAGCTGTTATCTCTGTGGCCCCAGATAAGCGGAGAGTTCAGATAAACGATGGCCGTGATTTAGGGAAGTGCTGGGGTCTTACGCTGGTTTCTCTCTTTTATAATCGGACATTATAGGGCAGAGTCGGACAGTCCACAGTGACGGCCTCCATTCCTCACCGGTCACAGACACTGCGGGAACTTACAGAAACTTTTAGGAAAACTCTGATTCCTGGGATGGAGACTCCACCTGGAGCAAAAAGTGGTATAAATAGCGAGAGGGACGGGGATGGAAGGATCAGACACAAGATCCACCGGAATATAGAGCGACCGGAAGAAGCAGGATGGTCCTTACAAGAACATCTCTCATCCTTGTGAGCAGGGGTGGATTAAGAGTAGCAAGGGCCCCGGGCAGTTTAGACGGCATGGGCCCCCCACACACACACACCTGATGTATCACATGACTTGTCACATGATCCCCCTTTGATAGATCATGTAATAGTTCATGTGAAATTAATTCTGCACAATATTAATATATTAACCCCTTCGCAACCTTGGGTTTTGTCGTTTTTGCTTTTTCGTTTTTTGCTCCCCTTGTTCCCAGAGGCATAGCGTCTTTATTTTTTGGACAACATGGCCGTGTGAGGGCTTATTTTTTTGCGGGACAAGTTGTACTTTTCAACGCCATTACTAGTTTTACCATAGCATGTACGAGAAAACGGTAAAAAAATTCAAAGTGCGGTAAAATTGCAAAAAAAGTGCAATACCACAGTTGTTTTTTATTTATTTTTTTTACCACGTTCACTGAATGCTAAAACTGACTTGCCATTCTTATTCTCCAGGTCATTACGAGTTCGTAGACACCAAACATATATAGGTTATTTTATATTTAAGTGGTGAAAAAAAACTCCAAAATTTGGAAAAAAAATAAAAAAAAAATAGCGCCATTTTCCGAGACCTGTAGCGTCTCCATTTTTCGGGATCTGGGGCTGGGTGAGGGCTTATTTTTTGTGCGTCGGGCTTATGTTTTTATTGATAACATTTTGGGGTAGATCCGCTGTTTTGATCGCCCGTTATTGCGTTTTATTGCAATTTTGCGGCGACCAAAAAACGTAATTTTGGCGTTTAGAATTTTTTTCTCGTTACACCGTTTACCGATAGGATTAATTCTTTTTTTATATTGATAGATCGGGCGATTCTGAACGCGGCGATACCAAATATGTGTATGTGGGGTTTTTTTTTTTATATTTTATTTTGAATGGGGTGAAAGGGGGGTGATTTAAACTTTTATATTTTTTTTATTTTTTTTATATTTTTAAAAACATTTTTTTTTTCACTTACTGCATGCTTCAATAGTCTCCATAGGAGACTAGAAGCAGCAGTTGTCTGATCGTCTCTGCTAGATACAGGGGACCAGCAGATCCCCTGCATATAGCAGAAATGGTCCTGTGCTATGAGCGCCGACCACTAGGTGGCGCTCATAGCGACGAGATCATGACAACCACAGGCGTCTGCTGCAGACCCTGGGTTGTCATGCACGCCCATCGGTTACCTGCGATCACGTGACGGGGTCGCCGGTGGGCGGGGCTTATGACGCGCAACCCAGAAGCGCGCGTTAAATGCCGCTGTCGGAGATTGACAGCGGCATTTAACATGTTAACGGCCGCGGGTGGATCGCGATTCCACCCGCGGCTGTTGCGGGCACATGTCAGCTGTAAGAATCAGCTGACATGTGCTCGGTTCAGTGCGGGCTCAGTGCCGGAGCCCTCACTGAACCGGGGGTACGCAAATGTGCGTACTAATACGGCAAGGGTTGGAAAGGGGTTAATTATAATTATTTTTTTATATTAATTGTATGACTTAATATTGAGCACAATTAAGTATGCTGACATCCCCCTATGTATGTAGGGTCTCATACTGTATAATATGAGCTTTCACATAATCCTCCTATACACAGCAGGAGGCCGCACGGCGCCCCCCCAGATACAGCAGGAGGCCGCACGGCGCTCCCCCAGATACAGCAGGAGGCTGCAAGGCGCCCATCGAGATACAGCCGGAGACCGCACGCCCCCCCCCCCCAGATACAGCAGGAGGCCGCACGGCGCTCCCCCGATACAGCCGGAGGCTGCAAGGCGCCCATCGAGATACAGCCGGAGACCGCACGGCCCCCCCCCCCAGATACAGCCGGAGGCCGCACGGCCCCCCCCCCCCAGATACAGCCGGAGGCCGCCCGGCGCCTCCCCCAGATACAGCAGGAGGCCGCCCGGCGCCCCCCCCCCAGATACAGCCGGAGGCCGCACGGCGCTCCCCCCCCAGATACAGCCGGAGGCCGAACGGCGCTCCCCCCCCAGATATAGCCGGAGGCCGCACGGCGCTCCCCCCCCAGATACAGCCGGAGGCCGCACGGCGCTCCCCCCCCAGATACAGCCGGAGGCCGCACGGCGCTCCCCCCCCCAGATACAGCCGGAGGCCGCACGGCGCTCCCCCCCCAGATACAGCGGGAAGCCGCACGGCGCCCCCCCAGATACAGCGGGAGGCCGCACGGCGCTCCCCCCAGATACAGCAGGAGGCTTCAAGGCGCCCATCGAGATACAGCCGGAGACCGCACGCCCCCCCCCCCCAGATACAGCAGGAGGCCGCCCGGCGCCCCCCCCAGATACAGCCGGAGGCCGCACGGCGCCCCCCCCAGATACAGCAGGAGGCCGCACGGCGCCCCCCCCAGATACAGCAGGAGGCCGCACGGCGCCCCCCCAGATACAGCAGGAGGCCGCACGGCGCCCCCCCCAGATACAGCCCGAGGCCGCACGGCGCTCCCCCCCCAGATACAGCCGGAGGCCGCATGGCGCTCCCCCCCCCAGATACAGCCGGAGGCCGCACGGCGCTCCCCCCCCAGATACAGCCGGAGGCCGCACGGCGCTCCCCCCCCAGATACAGCCGGAGGCCGCATGGCGCTCCCCCCCCCCAGATACAGCCGGAGTCCGCACGGCGCCCCCCCCCAGATACAGCCGGAGTCCGCACGGCGCCCCCCCCCAGATACAGCCGGAGGCCGCACGACGCCCCCCCCCCAGATACAGCCGGAGGCCGCACGGCGCTCCCCCCCCAGATACAGCAGGAGGCCGCACACACACAAACGAACAGTCAAAGATGCTATAGGATTTTTACAGGATGAAAATGGAGAAATGGTAAGAGAGGATGTTGAGAAGGCCGAACTTTTTAATTCCTATTTTGCATCTGTTTTCTCTCAGAAAGAAAATGTAACATCAACTGATCTTCACTGTCCTTTTAAAGGAATAGAGGAATCCAAGTTATCTGTAAACAGAAAGATTGTGAGGGAATATTTACCTAACATAAATGAGTTCAAGTCTCCAGGTCCAGATGAATTACACCCCAGAGTACTGAAGGAGATCATAGAAGAAATTTTAGAACCACTCTCCATAATCTTTGAAAATTCTTGGAGAACAGGAGAAGTCCCAGAAGACTGGAGAAGAGCAAATGTTGTTCCTATCTTCAAAAAGGGGAAGAAGGTGGACCCAGGGAACTATAGGCCGGTGAGTCTGACTTCTATACCAGGAAAGATCTTTGAACAAATTATTAAACAACATGTATGTAAGTACATGGATAAGAATGAAGTGATTAACCAGAGTCAGCATGGGTTTGTAACTAACAAGTCATGTCAGACTAACTTAATTTCCTTCTATGACAGAATCACTGACTGGGTGGATCAGGGAAATGCTGTAGATATAGTATATCTTGACTTGAGCAAAGCATTTGACAAAGTATCTCACACCATCCTTATTGAAAAAATGACCAAGTATCCAATGGACCAGGCAACTGTTAGGTGGATTCATAACTGGCTTAGTGATCGGACTCAAAGGGTGGTTGTAAATGGCTTCACATCCAGCTGGATGAATGTCTCAAGTGGGGTACCACAGGGCTCCGTCCTGGGACCTGTATTGTTCAACATCTTTATCAATGATTTAGATGAAGGAATTGAGAGTAAACTGATTAAATTTGCTGATGACACAAAGCTAGGAGGGATAGCTAATACTAGAGAAGAGAGAGAGAGGATTCAAAAAGACCTAAATAAACTGGAGCAGTGGGCAGCAACTAACAGAATGGTTTTTAACAGGGAAAAATGCAAAGTACTACATCTGGGCAATAAAAATGAAAAAAGCATATACAGAATGGGAGGAATAGAGCTAAGCAACAGTACATGTGAAAAAGACTTAGGTATACTAATAGATCATAGACTGAACATGAGTCAACAGTGTGATGCAGCAGCAAAAAAGGCAAATACAATTCTGGGATGTATTAACAGAAGCATACAGTCTAGATCACGTGAAGTCATTATCGGTCTTTACTCCTCTTTGGTCAGATCTCATCGGGAATACTGTGTACAGTTTTGGGCACCACATTTTAAAAAAGACATAGACAAACTGGAGCAAGTTCAGAGAAGAGCGACCAGAATGGTGACTGGTCTGCAAACCATGTCCTATGAGGAACGGTTGCAGGATTTGGGAATGTTTAGCTTGCAAAAAAGAAGACTGAGAGGAGACTTAATAGCTGTCTACAAATATGTCAAGGGCTGTCACATTGTAGAAGGATCATCTTTATTCTCATTTGCACAAGGAAAGACTAGAAGCAATGGGATGAAACTAAATGGGAGGAGACACAGATTAGATATTAGAAAAAACTTTTTGACAGTTAGGGTGATTAATGAGTGGAACAGGCGGCCACGAGAGGTGGTGAGTTCCCCTTCAATGGACGTCTTCAAACAGAGGCTGGACAGACATCTGTCTGAGATGATCTAGTGAATCCTGCTTTGAGCAGGGGGTTGGACCAGATGACCCAGGAGGTCCCTTCCAACTCTACCATTCTATGATTCTATGATTCTAACATATACAAAGACAAATATATACACGCATAGGCTGCGTTCCCACTGTGCGTTTTTCAAGCGTTTTTGCCACGGAATTTCCGCAGCGAAAACGCTGAAAAGACTCTTGGTAATACGTGCCCCATGGTCCCTAATGATAATCCTAATCCTAATGATAATGCGGATTATCATTGCGGAAAAATCCGCAGCATGTCCATTCATTTTGCGGACACGCAGCGTAATTGCCGCCATTGACTTGCATTGAATCGCTTAATATCCGTATGACTACATGTGCACATGCGGATATTAAGTGACTCAATGTGCGGATGGTACCCGGGTTTTGAGAAGAGGAGACTCTCATCCAGACCCGGATACCATAGAACCTGTAAAAAAAAGAATTTAAAATAAAAAAAAATAAAGATTATACTTACCTTCCGTTGGCCCCCGGTCTCCTCAGCGATACGTCCGGTCTGTTGTATGCGTCGCGGTGGTGTGAAAGGACCTGCCATGACGTCATTTAGTCATGTGACAGGTCACACGACAGCTGACATCGGCTGTCGCGTGACCTGTCACATGACTAAATGACATCATGAAAGGTCCTTTCACACCACCGTGATCCGCCGAAGACACCGGACGCATCGCTGAGGAGACTGGGGGCCATCGGAAGGTAAGTATAATCTTTATTTTTTACCATTCTCATTCTTTTTTTTTAACTATTACTTGGTCACACTATATATGCCGGTTGCCGGCTGCATGGATTTATATAGTGTGACCAAGTTGTCAAGCACTTTCCAAGTGATGCTGAAATCTCTAGGAAAGAGCTTGAAAACCCGCATGCATGAATGCTGCAAAAACGCTTGACAAACGCTTCTACCTGGCGGGAAAAACGCATGCACAATAAGCACGTACAATCCGCATGCGTTTTTCCTGCCAGGGAGAAGCGGAAAAAATCTGCAGCATTTCTGCATGGTGGGCACATAGCCATAAACACATTTGAAACAGAAAAATACATATAAAGAGACATATCACACAATGATATCTGCACACACTGACACATCACTCACCGTCCCCCTGCTCGGCTCCAGCCGTCCAGCTCCTCTATGGTGGTAAGAAGCAGTGCAGGGCGCACTGCATGACGTCATGCTAGCAGACACTGCCGCGCACAGGGCCGTGTCTTCTAGCTGTGATGCGGCTGGGCCAGCACACGTGCGCACGCACGATATGCAGATATGCGCACACATGCACATGGTACGCAGATATGCGCACAGACACATGCATACAGGCATACGTACATATCTTACAAACACATAAAACTGTCCTGTCCAGCAGCTCCTCAGGCATGTCTCAGTGCAGGGCCACCTGCGTGTCACAGACATGGCGCTGCTTTCAGTGGGGCCCACTCGCCGTTGGGGCCTGGGCTTCTTCTACAGCATCTATGTAGGACCTCTAGCGCTGCTTGATTGCCGGCACTTCACCTGACATGGCCGTGCGCTGTGCGGTTGAGTCTGGTAGTAATGGCGCGGCAGGGGAAATACACAAGCACAATTATAGGCGCAGTGTCGCCCCAGCCGTGTCATTAATACCAGACACAGCCACACAGCTCACGGCCATGTCAGGTGAAGTGCCAGCGGTCCTGCACAGGGGAAGCAGCCCGGGCCACAACAGAGAGTGAGCCCCCCTGATGGTCCACAACTACATACACATAGATACATACACACACACATATACATATATATATATATATATAATATATATATCACACACTGCACATGGACTTCCCCTTTCTGTACATTATGCAGGTTGTTCTTTCATCTTCTCTGTGGGGCAGCCTCCCCTCCTCTTGGGGCCCGACTGCAGAGTTCTCGGTGTAATTGCTGGGCAGGAGGGGGAGAGCGGAGAGGTAACATTCAGACCCGGGTAGGGGGCAGGGAGAGCAGTGGCCATGCTGTAAGCTGTCTCTGTGCTCTGCTGGAGGCTGGAGCAGGTGGGCGGAGCCTCCTCTACTGCACTTACACAGTCAGCACCTGGTGAGTCATCCTCGCAGCGCCGCGGGACACAGCAGAGCAGATTCCATCTTCCGGCTCCCGGGCCCTCCTGTCACACATTATAATGAGGTCAATCCGGCCACAGGCCCCTGGGAGCCCCGGGCCCCGTGGTAGCCCCAGGCCCCGGGCGGTAGCCCGGATTGACCTCATTATAATCCGCCTATGCTTGTGAGTATTATAGGGACCATGTTATACTATTGTGTTCAGTAAGGGAGATGATATCCAGAATTCAAATGTTAATTCCAATAGTCTGGAAAAAGTTCCATGATTTATAGCACTTGCAGGTATTTGATAAAATAATAGTTAAAGGAATTTTTCTATGAAGAGGTAAGATTATATTGAATGCTTTTATGAAATCAGAAGAGGAGAAAGGCAGGACTCTGATCCTAAATAGTTATTTTAAAATGATTTTTCAGCTCGGGGTTAATAAAACAGTTTATAAATGAAAAGTTCTATATCTTTCTATTATACTTTGGAGCCGATTCTTTGCTGATTGTTTTTTTTGCTGAGTTTTTGGTGTTCGGCACCTTTTATTTTTGTTTGTGGCATATTCATCTTAACATTTACACCTTTTGTTTCAGTCCCTTTTTTATGTTTTCTTCCTTTTTTTGTTTGTTCGCTTCTTTTTTTCGCTACATTGCGGAGTTTAGGGTTTCCAGATGTTTTCATCTGATTTATCATTTGTGACTTTTCAAAAAATCTTGCCCATATTTTGCAACATTTTAGCAGAACATTCAACTTTTTAAGCTAAAAAGTTGCAAGACAGGTTAAAGTAAAAAGCATTTTTTTATTTTAGCGCAACGTTGATGAAACGTTTGGGCCATTTTGATGACTTTGGCGCAATGAAAACCAAAGGACAAAAAAAAGAAAAAAAAATGCAAATGATAAACTGGACCCTTTATGTTTCAATTGCTCCCAATTTTAAAGATATTAGTTTGCTGTCAGTGAATGAGAACACTGCTGTTTCCATTCAGAGGCAGTAAACCTGTCTGTATCTAGTCGAGAAGCGGATACAATTGTATCCAGTGCAGACAATGCTCTGTGAGCAAAACTCCAGACTGATACATTGTAACAAGCTATTAGATTGTGGCTGATATATATTTTGCTCAGGAGCATTTTCTAGACTGGATACAATGTATCCGCTGAGAGCAGGAGCAGCAAAGTGCAGGATTACGGCCTCCGAATGGAAACAGAACCGTCCTCATTCACTGACATCAAACAGATCCTGAAGATGGTGAGAGATGAAACACAAAGTGTAATAACACAAAGATGGAGAAGATTTCATTTATTCACTGATTTACCGCTGCTCCCATCACTAGTGGTGACGTTACATTTCTTAAAGAGACACGACACATAATATTTGTAATTCTCCCTCTAAAGGTAGATAATAGACTCAGCCTTGTTAAAGGGGTTAGAAGAAACTGTTTTATATATATATATATAAGAAAACAAACCAAGTATTGCTCACCCTCCCCAGGTCTAACTCCAGCTTTCCGACACTGCCTGGTCTGTGCTGATTGTCTGCAGTGCTGACATCAAGTTGACAGCATTGCAACCAATCAGTGAGCTGAACACAGCCATGATTCCCTGCAGAGTTGTCGATGTGATGTCAGTGCTGCAGACAATCAGCAGAGATCCGGCAGCAGCGGAGAGCTGGAGTTAGACCCAGGGAGGGGGAGTAATACTCAGTTTGTTTTGATACAGCCACTGTAGCCCATGATAGTCACTATTCTGAAAGGGGACAACCCCTTCAAGGTAAATGTCATCTGCACAAGACAAGTTTCCCCTCTTCTGTTTGCAATGATGTGAATCATTCTCCATGTTCTCCCCATCTTTCCCTATCTCTCAGGTGGCCGTCCTGGTCTCCTTCAGCTCATCGGCCTTTCTACCAGAGGAAGATTTGCCCCATGATCAGGAAGGATCTAGGGGTGAAGAGCTCCCTCTAGAGGGCAGACAGAGATGTCCTGGAAGAAGGAACCGGCGCCTGCCGACCAGTATGACAGTGGACACCAGTCTGATTGACAGCAGCTCTATGGACGGCTCGGTGCAGATGGAGGACGGTCACACCCGCTCTCTGTCCCCCTGGGAATACAGGTAATATCACAACCTGTCACATTACAAGCAGCGCTGAATAGTGATACAGTCCGGTGGAGATTCCCGGTGTCTCCTATAGAAGGACGTCTAGTAAAGTATAGAAAGAAAATAATCTTTTCAGTAGAGTTACAATAGCAGGGAATAGCTTGTCGGGATGTTTTTATAACCCTTTAGTGGAGAATAACGTCTTCCCACCTTCTAGCCGCCTCTCGTTCTTCTTTTCCTGCCTACAAGCTCCCAGTAACCGTTCAGAAATCTCCCCTGTCCCCAAATAGACTTCAGGGGAGGAGGGAGATGCAGCTGCAGTTATTAGGAATAAAACAAGAAGGAGAGAAGCTGAGAGCGCACGGCGCGGCTCTGACATCACCCAGAATAACCTTGTATGGAGGGAGAAACTGGAGATTTATAGAGCAGAAGACTGAAGAAAAAGCCTCGAGAATCTGCAGGATGAGAACAAGGAGCGCGGACATGGACCAGGTGTTACACAGCTTCTCTCACTGTGTATTTTTATTCCCAGTCTCAGCACAGATCCAAGCAGGTTCCCTGTCGTCATTGCCGAGGCCAATTGTCTGACTTTTGCTTGTGTAGACGCTGATGGCCATGAAAGTCCAGACCTGATCTCCTTCCCCATCCAGCAGGAGGTGATGGTCCTACGACGGGAGCAGAAAGGCTGCAGCTTCTCCTACAGACTGGAGGGCGAGGTGGTGACTCTGGGCTGCACATGTGTCACACCGACCATCAGCTATTACTGAATACGTGGAAATATGGATGGTGGACGCCTGATTGTCAACTTTTAAGATTTCTTGAGAATTTTTTATTTAAATAATAAAATAAAAGCAACTTTAATTTTTTTATAGTGTTATCTCTGGTTACAATAGGTTTTGGGGTTTGGTAGTAGCTACTCGTCCATTACACAGGTCCATGTTATGGTGGAACATACTGGTATCATCAGAGGACACATGCCGTATATTCTCATTGTATAGGGCCATGCTGCTCCTTCAGGTGTCCTCAAGTTCATATGGAGGCGTCTTTTCTTCTTTAGATTCCAATACAATGTTTCTAGGGAAAGTTCCTCCATAAAAAGAAATCTAATATGGCAGAACGTCTGCAGCTCCGTAATATGAGGGAATCGGTGTGACGCTCTACAGGCAATGGGCAAATGGACCTTCACATTAAAGGTTTGGAACAAGATGGTGAGTTATCACTTATCCATAGGACAGGGGATAATTACTGATCGCTTGGGGCCCAATCACTAAAGACCCCACTAATCCCAAATGTGGGCTCCATAATGAATGGAGTGGAGGTCAAGTATGCGGACCCCTCATTGTGTATGGGATTGTTGGATTGCCCAGACTAGCGCTCATTCTCAGGATTCCAAGACACGGACAAGATGGCGGATGAGACTATAAATTATCTTGAAAGTTTCTGACATGGCTGAAAATCTGTTTTTTGGCCATTATAAAATACTGTGAGGCCGATATATTAAGATTAAAGTTGTGCACGGACTGAAGTAGCATTACTGGCAGAAGAAACGCCAACGCTCTTGCAGAATTTGACAGGTGGACATAGCCATGTCCCATCCAGTCCCGGCTCCTCTCTAGCTCTGCCCAATTTGGCGGAGTTTCTTCAAACTGACGAAAAAAAATTTAAAAGTCGGAATATTTCTGTACAACTCCTCTTTGCTCAATTTTTTTGAATACCTTTCAAAGCAGATTACGCCAGTTTTCTGACAAAAAAAGCTATGATGAAAGTTTTTGGTAAGTCCATTACTACACACCACCAAAAACCCACCTCTCCCAGGGGCTTGCCTATAATAAGTGCAGGGTTTACTGTCTCCTTCGTGCCCTAGAGACTAGGGGAGCCAAAAAGGTCCCTTTATCCCATATGTAAAGAGTCTAGATTATTACTACTAAAGACCTGTGTCAGTTGGAGGAACTTATGGAGATTTAGCATCTGGGCCCTCGAGCTTCTGGATACATCACTGATCACCCTTATACTAAAATAAGGATATGGCAGCATCATGTTCTGTCTCAGGCTCTGGAAGATGCGTGAAGGTAAGGAGTAAAATGGGTTCTGAGGAAAGCAGGGAAATCCTGGAGAAAACCTTCTGCAGGTGACGACTCGTGAGCAGATTTATCTTCCAGCCAAGCGAGAACTCAGACCGTAAAACCAAAACTACACAGTATGGACTGAAAAACAACAATGTGGTGGGGTCACTGACCAAATCAACCCAATAAAGGACGCGTGGATAAATCTGAAGCTTAAGTGAGGATTGGGGAACATGGCAGGGATTGTCCTGACCTATAAACTTATCCAGGACTCAAGACAATGACTGCCAAAAAGTCCACCAATGTCTTCACTTACGTGTGTCTATGTTATGACTCTTTCAGGGTCATCTGTTTGGTCTCCGACATGTCACCTGGTTCATGTATTGCCCGTATTGTGTTATTATATAAAACACTGCGTCATTGAGAGGAAGAGGAATCGGAGCTATAATGTGCACCAGGGCTAAGGAACATTTAGGCCACGTGAGCGCAACATGCAGCCCGGGCACCACGGTATGTAGATGGCCGTGCCACACTCTCTGCCCTGAAGACCTTGTGAGATCCGGGTCAGCACCCGCTATCGACTGCTCCCATGTATCTTCTCTGGCTTGTGGCTTAAAGTGATGCCCAGCATGGACAAGACAGCACTAATGGCACACAATGTGGCTAGCATGGCATCAACGGCAATGTTATGGAGGTACTGTGTGGCTGACACTGTTATGGGGGCATTGTGTATGAACTGGTCAGTCATCAACACTGGAGGTCCTATGTAAGTAGATCCCACCATTCACCAGGCACCTAAATCAGAGGAACGTACCGCCCCCTACTCCAGGTAGAAAAATGTAAAACCGTCCATGTTGTTAATATTGTGTAATATAAATGATTTTCCGGCATAAGTTGCTGAATATTCTTTATTATTTGCTGTTATAAATTTGTTATTAGTCATTATTACAGGTGGAGATTGTCTTACTGACCCCACAGCCCTAGTGAGAAGGGTGGTCTCAGAAGTGATTACTAGAATACAGAAGGTTATGTGACAGTGGGGATGTGACCCCTGGGCTCCCCAGGACGCCCAGCACCGAATCCAACTGGTCCCTGTGCATAACACTTATGTAGAGCCATATTAGGTAAAAAGGTTCAAGTCTATAGATAAAATCTATGGATCAGAACATGTTCTTTCTACATTGACCGTCATTCTTAGGTGTAACAGAATCACTGGTCTTCGCCTACACTTTTGGTTGAGGTTTAGAGGATTAATGGGAGACAGGTAACAGATATTCTCCTGTTTGGAGCCCACCCATCAGACATGTATAACGTATAGTACTGACGCCCCATAAATGTCTATTAAATACAAAGGGACATTAATCAATTTGAAAGTTTTATTTTTAAATTAAGAATTGCATGGAAGGACGAGGAGATGTTCTTGGAGGAACCTCCTTCTTCAGCAGATGTTCTTTGCTGGTCAGGAGGCCACATGTAGATGGTACCAGTCCTTCCATACAGGTACAGCATTGATGGTGGACGCGCTGTACTTTCCTCAGGGCGCTAGACGTGGCGGTTTTCTGCCCTCGCGATGTTTATGGAGCCGCGGTGACAGACATCAAATAAGCAGCTTTCTCGGATGGAGTGAGCAGCCCTGGATAGTCCACGCCGGCAGGATGAGATCACCCGGCGGAAGAGAGAACCTATGAGAAGAGACGTAACACTGATGTCAGTAACAGGACTCCATATCAGAGGACACGGCTGTGCGGTCACTGTGGCCGGACGGCAGAGGAATCATCCATACACAGGTGACCCTTATTAACATGACATTACTTGTAATGTGCCTCAGCGTTGCCTTATAATCAGTTATATAAACCTCAGCGTAACATTGAGGCCATGAAGGGGTCAGTATGGGCCATATGGGGCCGTGGGCGCAGGATTCGGGTCAGTTTGGCAGAAGACTAAAAGGCTCCTTATAACTTTTAATGAATAAAAGAATGAAGATTTTTACAGAATGAACTGCTCATTGCTTTATAGAGAGAAAAAAGTAGTAATTTTCTGATCCTTTATGTGCACGTTCACATTACACGTTTTGATCATAGGCTGTAATAGGATGTCATATAGACCTGTACACACCTGACAATGGGGAGGACTCGCTGTCCTTAGCAGTAAAACACTGCTTGTCTCCATCAGGTTTGGAAGGGGAAGATTCTTGCTGCCTGTTTGGTAGAAGAAAAACATATAAATTACAAGTAAAAACAATAAGAACACCCGTCTGCAAGGCCGGTTAGGACATTTGGATAACATGGAGGAGGCACCCTGCTCAGGACCCACTTCTATCACTAAGAATGGAGAATCGCTAGTAATATTGGCCTGTAATGAGCTAGAAATGATTGACTGGTCGCAATCATCGGCTGTTATCGCTGGCGTTATCACAAGCCAGAACCACAGTGATCATCAATCATGGGGTGGTGGCGCTGGATATAGTGCTGAGTTACACTTATCTTACAGTTCATCTTCTGATATATCAGATCCAAACCCAATAATAATAATTTACTCACATTTCTGAGTGTTTTGCACTCTCTGGGGAATACACTGGAGGTGGCTTCAGTTCTTCATCGTTCATCACCCTGGTATTGGTGGAACAGAGCTAAAACATAGAGAAAAATAAAATAAATATATATTTAAACTTTATTTTAATTATAAGTTTTATAGATCTTACCGGTCACACTTACTTTAGAAAGCCTTTGAGACGATGATATAAAGTTCAGGCTTTCTGGCCAGTCATTGTCCTCGCTTGTGTCCCCCTCATCTGAATCAATAAGTTCGTAATTGCTACATTGAGCTGAAAAGCACAAGTGTTATTAGAGATTATTAGTATGAGACCGGATCACGGAAAGTTACCATTTGATCACTAATAATGATTAGGACTGATTGTCATAAAATATGAAAGACAAGACACACAAAAGCTTTCTGCAGATGACGTCTCCTTCTACTTACGGTCAAAGTAGCCGGTGTCCTCTTCTGACTCAAAGTTAGGAATGAAATGTGGCTCTTTACTTAGAAGACTGTCAAAGTCTATGCCACATAGGAATGGATGCATTTTGATCTCTTTAGCTCCTCCTGGGAAAGGAAGACAATAAAAAGTGATATAGACATTATCAGACAGACAGCTCCATATCTGAACAGTTTATGTTACTCTGAACTGAAGACGTAACAGAGCTGATGTGAAGAAAAGTTGCTGAAAGTCAGAGCATGAAGTAAGGGAATGGAAAAGCAGGTAAAGCAGAGAACCTCAGTGCTGATCCTCAGGGGCGTGATCATTTATCTGGTCACAGATGTGTAATAATTCATTATTAATACTATTATATACATTACCTGTCCCAAGTCTATGAGCCGGATCTTTTCTGAGCAGCTCAGTGATGATGTCCTGAGCATCAGGTGGAGGAGTGCGATTATCAAATGTCCAAGTTATGTCATCTGTTATATTAAAAGAAAATGTTACAGAAAATAAAACCTCTTCATTTACTTTATAAAAACAAAAATCTTTTGTATTAACACAACAAGTAACTAAACCACAGAACCAATCTAAGCAAATAACAATAACACCACACCGCATCCAGATTATTTTACTTACCCCTTAATATACTGCAGTAAGTCTCATATTTGGAATCCCCATGAAATGGTACACGGAATAGAAGGAATTCGTGTAGGATGATCCCTACCGACCACCAGTCCACAGGCCGCCCATAGCCTTCCTGTAAGATGACTTCAGGGGCGATGTATTCAGGGGAGCCAGCAATCTGGAAAGCAACAGAAGAAGGAGATGAGGAGCTGAGAAAATAATTGTGACGAATAACATCAGAGGAAAACGTTTTCTAGATGAGAAGATATCAGAGAAGAAGAAATAGATGAGAAGAGTAAAGAACAAGATCCTGTAAGTAAAGCCGACCTCATCATCACGGAACTCTCTGGTGACGTCCTCGGTTGGAGCCTTGTAGGTTTCTGATGTTGGTCTCATGAGGCCGAGTTTGGAAAGTCCGAAGTCCGTGACTTTAATATGACCAGATGCCGATACCAGGAGGCTGTGAAAAAACAGACGGTGTCAGCCCCAAGTAATAACCCATAGACTTTATGACAATCTCTAACTTTCTTCCTCCTAGAGGGGGCACTTACTTCTCAGGCTTTAGGTCTCGGTGCACCACACCAAAGCTGTGCAGGTATTCCACAGCCAGGACTGTTTCTGCAATGTACTTTCGGGCCAAGGGGACAGGTAAAGGTCCATAGATGTTCATAAGACTGCCACAGTCTCCTCCTACAGGAGAAAGCAAATATGACAGGAGAGGGTTTGTTACAATGTAAATTACACATGATGCGTGTGAATGAGAAATAAGCGGAGACATTGGGGCAGGATGTCACACATAGAGATATACTGTGTAATAATGCAAAAGAAAAGCAATGGAGCGTACCCTAATAGTAACTAGGACTGCGCTGAATGTCTATGAAGCAAAATCACAAATGTGCAAAAGCTGCAGAAATAAGTGCAAGGAAACAACGTCCCATATAAAAATGTGAATCTATACTATGTATATTACAATAAATAACCTAAATAAATCTATAATTGATAGAAGGTGTCAGCCGTCTCATAGTATGGTGGAATATAACCTGACGGAGTATGAAACGCTTGTTGCAGCGCGGTACTCATACTTTTTTTCTTAAATATAGCTATCCACTCTCCTTCATGGTTGGATATTACCATCAACAAGAATATATTATATATACTACCCCATGCTATGAGATTGCTGACATCTTCTATGATTTATAGATTTATCTCGCTTATTTATTGTAAGACACTATACTTTTTTGCCCGTATTAGTATCCCTTTTTTCTATGAGTTACCTAGTTAGTTTAAGTTATTTATTCCATGGGACTAATAAAGATTCATATTTTTATATAGGGGGTTGTTTTATTGCATTTATTTGTACAGCTTTTGCTCATTTGTGGCTTTGCTTTATGTACTGTACAATGTAGAGCGTATACTATATACTGCAGAGCGACCCTATGCAAAAAGACAGAGCTGGGCTTCATCTACGAGCCTCTGGTTCATTTCTCTATGAAATGCTCATCTACCGTGGTTCCCTGAAAGTAACACCTACCCCGAAAATAAGCTCTAGCATGATTTTACAGGATTTTTGGAGTATGCTTGAAATATAAGTCCTACTCCAAAAATAAGCCCTAGTTACAGTCAGGGCCAGCATTAGGAGGGGGGGGGGGACACTTGGCAGTTGCCCAGGGCCCGCACTCTTTTAGGGGCTCCCAGCATTTCTATTCTGAGGTTAAGACTGCTTAAGGACTTTTGGTGACATCATGGTCATGTGACCATGATGTGACCATAGGTCCTTTAACTACAAGAGAGTCTAGATGAACTGAAGGGGAGGCAGGCTACTGTGTATCATTTATGCAGTGTGTGTATAGGCATGTGTATGTATGTGCTGTGTGCATGTACGTATCTATGTATGTGCTGTGTGTGTATAGGCATGTGTATGTATGTGCTGTGTGCATGTACATATCTATGTATGTGCTGTGTGTGTATAGGCATGTGTATGTATGTGCTGTGTGCATGTACATATCTATGTATGTGCTGTGTGTGTATAGGCATGTGTATGTATGTGCTGTGTGCATGTACATATCTATGTATGTGCTGTGTGTGTATATACATCTGTATGTGCAGTATATGTGTGTATAAAAATGTGTATGTATGTGCTGTGTGTGCATGTACATATATATCTATGTATTTGCTGTGTGTGTATATACATGTGTATGTATGTGATGTGTGTATGTGCAGTGTTTCTGTGTATACAGTTGTGCTCAAAAGTTTACATACCCCGGCAGAATTTTTCTTTCTTGGTTTTGTTTCAGTGAGTATGAATGATAACAAAAAAAAATTTCTCCACTCATGGTTATTGGTTGGGCGAAGCCATTTATTGTCAAACTCAGCAAATACTGGAGGCAAATTTGCACTCATCAGCCCGGAAGCTGCGGATGGGACGTACTTGGACGTTCCAACATGACAACGATCCAAAACACAAGGCCAAGTCGACCTGACATTGGCTACAGCAGAACAAAGTGAATGTTCTGGAGTGGCCATCTCAGTCTCCTGACCTCAATATCATTGGGCCACTCTGGGGAGATCTCAAGCGCGCAGTTCATGCAAGACATTACAGGAATTTACAGGAACTGGAGGCTTTTTGCCCAGAAGAATGGGCAGCTTTACCATCTGAGAAAATAGAGAACCTCATCCACAACTACCACAAAAGACTTCAAGCTGTCATTGATGTTAGAGGGGGCAATACACGGTATTAAGAACTGGGGTATGTGAACTTTTGATCAGGGTCATTTGGATGTTTTTGGTTGTTATTAAGATTTAAAAAGAGAAAACACAGTAGTTTGACAATAAATGGCTTCACCCAACCAATAACCATGAGTGGAGAAAAAGTTATCATTCATATTCTCTGAAACAAGGCCAAGAAAGGAAAAATTCTGCCGGGGTATGTAAACTTTTGAGCACAACTGTACATGTGAATATGTAGTGTGTGTATGTGCAGTGTGTGTGTTTGATGATATAGTTATATTTGAAAAAATGTTTATTATTTTCAAGAATAAATGTGGATTGTTGTGCATGAGGAAAACAATAAGACATCCCCTGAAAAACAACGAACCCATCTCTCACAGCAAAAAACTATAGACCCTGTGTTATTTTTGAGGAAACATGGTGCAAACTGTTAAAATTCAGTCAAATCCTCCTTTCTCCATAGTGGAGATTTCTGCCATGCTCAGTGAGGACATACCCTGAAGACCTTCACAGACAAATTCATTTTTCTGGCCTGTTGCTAACAGATAACTTATAGTAAAAGCAGTGTGGACATGGAACCATCTATGTGGTCACATTCTGCTTATGGGGAAGGTCCTAGAGATGAGCAGACCAGCGCTGGATATACATACGATGGATATGTCCTACCTGGTACATACTCCATGACCATGCACAGATGACGTGTGGATGGAAAGGAGCACAACATGGAGGCCACGAAGGGACAATCTGCGAATGTTAGGATGTCCCTCTCTAGAAAGGCCCGTTCAAGTCTTACTGGATCTTTCAGCTTCTGCTTGTCCAGTTTCTTCATGGCGTATAACTGTTTGGAGTCTTTTTGGCGCACTAAGTGGACGGTTCTGTAGAGGAAGAAAATCGGTGGTTTATAATGTATTCTTACTAACAGTCTGTCTATAGACCTCATCACATCTCCTGTACTAATGGTGAATACTAGATATGCTGGCATCACTACATAGATGATCTCCACTGGGAGGTCCTCATCCGTGCCCCATCGTAAATGAACTGAATAATGACAATTAGATGTGCACAGAAGAGATGAGAGAATTAATTACAGTGAAATAGAATTCTACTCATATTTTACAAAGATCTGTATTCACCAAAATTGTGATTTTATTTTGTAATTTGCTTCCTCATGGATTCAGCAAAATGATGAGCAAGTGGACACTATTTTCTAAACCTTAAAAGGCCTTCAAAATGTTAAAAAAACACATTCTTATCCTCACCTCTCCGGCCCCTCTGCCTCAACTGCCTGGTCCGCGCTATCAAATCTCTGCTGCCAGTGCAGAAGTCCAAACATGTCTAAGGCTGAGACAGGACTTCTGGCATTGAGGAGGTCTAGGAGGATTCTGCACAAACGCATGAAAGGTCACGGTGTCGTGGAGTTGGGAACCTTCATGAGCTTGCATAGAATCCTCCTGAAGCTCCTCAAAACTAGAAGTTCTGGCCCAGCGTGAGCAGCGGCAATCTGAAGATGTGGTGAGGACTGGACGGTTGTTTGTAAAAAGCAGAGGGGTCGGAGAGGTGAGCAGTGAGGTCAGTATAAGTCTATTGTCCACTTTTTACATCTTACATTTATTAGGCTCTGGGGTCTGGAGAGAACCCAGACCATAACAAAAGACATTCAATTCGTGAATCACATTTCCCAGGAAAGTCTGCATGAACAGGCGAATGTGAATTATGCCAGATCCGCTCTTCTCTAGAGAACAGGGATGTGGACTCCAATAATTCCTCTATGGTAACACTGTACGGGCACAGAGACAGAGGGATCGTCATAAGGAGCCCTAGAAAACATATATTATGCCGACATCAAGCTCACCCAAAAGCTCCACAGCTGAACTGTTTGATCTGTTTGTAGTCGCTCTTACAAGGATTTCTCCCTGGGTTCAATGATCCGATCAAGGCCTAGAAATAATAAGAAATGGCATTAAAGCATAAAATCTGCAGGAAAATAAAATCTATGGATGCAGGAACTTCTGTATATTATGTGGACGTGATACAAGCCGGACCCCCACAGACACCATTAT
Source organism: Phyllobates terribilis (assembly GCF_046119375.1). Taxonomy (NCBI): domain Eukaryota; kingdom Metazoa; phylum Chordata; class Amphibia; order Anura; family Dendrobatidae; genus Phyllobates; species Phyllobates terribilis. The sequence goes on along the minus strand of NW_027362968.1, from coordinate 3,405,744 downwards.
ATATAGGGGATATCCCCCATACACAGACATCACTGTACTGCAGGGGAGGAGACGGGAGATCACACAGCGGGGGCAGGAATAATAATGCCGCCATCACACACAATAGATCTGATCTACAAGAAGAATAGGGATATCCCCTCGTCATATGGGGGATAATATTATATGTGTAATTCACCCCCGTTACCTGATCATACACAGACGTCTCCGCTGATACTTACACTGACAGATTCCTGGACCTCGGGGGTCTCACATATTCCACCGTCAGTAATTGCCGGGACAGATATTCCTATAATAATGAGGAAACGTTTTGTATTAGACGATATCAGTACATAATATATAACATCCATATTAAGAAGGAGATGAGACGGGCTCTGTACACGGTGTAATACTGGTATATGGGATTATGCACACAACGTATATATTTATGGCTCCTCCATAGATGGATATTCTGGACCATAAATGGCCATTGTTCAGGATCTGATTCATCCTAGAACAATTACATGATCGGGGACCTAGGAGCCTCCTTGTACATGATAAAGAAGAGCACAGAGGAGAGAAGCAGAATTACCTGCGCCCCCTCCATTATAGTCTATAAGGGGCTCCGGAGCCGTCACCGGCCTCATACAGAGGATGGAGAGTAAATCTACATGTTCTCTGCCGTTCTCTATAATATCTCGATATGTGAATGTAAGAATATTAGATGATTGCTCACCTTCCATCAGATCAGTGTTCAGCCCCTGCTGACTGGTATTAGGGTCCGGGATAGTCAGGTTTTCCCCCTCTTCGGAGTCACCTTCTGATGTTTCCTGATGGGTTTAATATGTGCAATTAATATAACATTTCACAAATACTAAATTACCGTATACAGTCCATCCTTGACTTATGAACTTCTGACTTACAAACGACTCCAAGATACAAAGGGTTGATGTTGAAAAAAAAGCTAATATTCACCACTCTCCTCTCCAGCCGCCCCGCTGCTCACCACCTGCCGTTCAGTCCTTTCCACTGTCATGTGCCATTTCTCTGGTCTCTTTACTATAGTCTAGGACTTCCGGCCGCATTCAGGACCCAGAGGTCACTGTTCATCATAAGGTCATAAGGATGAGGCTGGAAGTCCTGCCCCATAGTGAAGAGGCTGGAAATGTGGTGCACTATGATGGAAAAAGGAGGACCCGGTGGCGGGCAGCGAGCAAAAAATTATTGTTTTTTTTTACCCTGTTTTAACTTATATACAAATTTGGGTTACAAACAAACCTATAGGATTTATCTAGTTTGTGACAAGGGGACGACCTGTACATAAGTCAGGAAGTACTAAACTAGGACCTAGGGAATAAGCTCAGTATTGGACGGACTATGCATAAGGGAGGAAGTACTAAACCTGGATCTACGGGACAATCTCAGTATTGGATGGACCATACACGGCCGCTCCCTCCAGAAAATCCACATGAATTTGTAAGGGACTTGTATCTACAGCTGTTTTCTAATAACTTCTATTATCAGAACTGCAGCATTTACAAGATGGAAGATTGTGATGATGGAGTGAGACAGAGACGGAAACACAACCTCTGCAGCCGTAGAGAAAGGCGGCCATAGAATATCCTGCACCTCTGACATCATAAATCTGCCCCTCTGCTGTATGACGGCTAATCTGGAGAAGATCAGACCAGGACGTGTGATATAGAAGGTGATGGATCCTTACCAGACGCTCCAGTGAGCCGGCCGGATGCTCCAGTACATACAGGACATTTTGGGCCAGTTGTATAATAAAGGCCAATTCTCCACTTGAGGATTTTTCTTCAGACTATAAAGATGGAAATAAATAGAAAGGGAAAATCATGAGAGAACATGGAGGAGGCCGGTTATGCCACCACTTTACTCCTGCGATCTACTTTACAATTACTACATATCTGGTGACTTGGTGCCAGTTGTCTATAATATAATCAGGGATGTGTCCGTCTGTCCGAAGCCTCTATAGACTGCGCCTGCACAGTCTGGCCCCAGACAGAAGAATGCATCCAGCCATTACAGGTGACAGATAAGATGAGTATATGGCACTGGAGATCGCAGTATGCGTAGGCACTGAAGGCATACTGCGTTCAGAGCCTACGCATACCTAGGCCGGGGGAGGAATGCAACGTCGGAATCGGCGCTTGTGCATAGCGCGCTATCTGGCGCCATTTTAGTGAAAGCAGATTTGCAGTGTGTCTTCAATAAAATGACACTGGACAGCGCTGTATGCGCACGCGAGTACTCTGGCGCCTTTTTGTTGAATACATGCGGTAAATGTGTCTTCACTAAAATGGAGCCAGATTCCGATTGTCATTTCAGTAAAATAACACAGGTGACGCGCTTCCGGGGAGCGATGGAAAGGTGAGTAGGATGGGTAGCACATAACAGAATGGGGGAGCAAGATGGGGGAGCACAAAACAGGATGGGGGAGCACATAACAGGACCGTGGAGCACATAACAGGATGGGGTGAACATAATAGGATGGAAGAGCACATAACAGGATGGGGGCAGCACATAGTATAAGGGCAGCACATAACAGGATGGGGAGCACATAACAGGATGGGAGAGCAAGATGGGGGAGCACAAAACAGGATGGGGGAGCACATAACAGGATCGTGGAGCACATAACAGGATGGGGTGCACATAATAGGATGGAAGAGCACATAACAGGATGGGGGCAGCACATAGTATAAGGGCAGCACATAACAGGATGGGGAGCACATAACAGGATGGGGGAGCACATAACAGGATGGGGAGCACTTAACAGGATGGGGGCAGCACATAGGATAGGGGCAGCACATAACAGGATGGGGAGCACATAACAGGATGGGGGAGCACATAACAGGATGGGGGCAGCACATAACAGGATGGGGGAGCACATAACAGGATGGGGAGCACATAACAGGATGGGGGGGCAGGATGGTGGAGCACATAACAGGATGGCAGAGCACATAACAGGATGGGGAGCACATAACAGGATGAGGGAGCACATAACAGGATGGGGAGCACATAACAGGATGGGGGAGCACATAACAGGATGGGGGCAGCACATAACAGGATGGGGGAGCACATAACAGGATGGGGAGCACATAACAGGATGGGGGGGCAGGATGGTGGAGCACATAACAGGATGGCAGAGCACATAACAGGATGGGGAGCACATAACAGGATGGGGGAGCACATAACAGGATGGGGGAGCATGGACCAGAATGGGGGCAGCACATAACAGGATTGAGGAGCACATAACAGGATGGGGTAGCACATAACCGGATAGGGAAGCATATACCAGGATGGGGGAGCATATACCAGGATGGGGAAGCATATACCAGGAAGGGGGAAGCACATAACAGGATGAGGAAGCAGGATGGGGGAGCATGGACCAGGATGGGGGAGCATGGACGAGGATGGGGGAGCATGGACCAGGATGGGGGATCATGAACCAGGATAGGGGACCATATACCAATAACAAATGCTCCCCACCCGGGCGTAGAATGGGTTCAATAGCTAGTATACTATATTACTGTCGGCCTAAAGAACAATTTTATGTGAATAAACTTATATTCCATCACTATTACTTTTATATGTTTTGTGCAGATTTCTGCTACTTACCTGTTGCACCAATGTCCTGATGTTCTTCTGTAAATGCTCAAGATATGCTGAGCTCATACGACCTTGCTGGTATTTGGTCAGGCAGTCTCTCACTAGCTCCATAACCAGCCAGTAAGTGAAGCTGAGGACGCCATCGGGTAGTGGTAGCACAATGTCAGGGGCATAGGTGGTAAGAATCCCCTGCAGCAGTGCTAACACCTGAAAATTGTCTGAAGGAACTTCAGACATTTCAAATAAATCCAAATCGCAGTCAGTAAATCACTAGCTATGTAGTTAATCACCAACAACAATGACACCGGAATGTCAAAGTGACACTGTAGCTGTAAACACTGGCACAAGTATTGGTGGTGCATTATGATGTCATAATAGCAGTGATATCATGACGGAATGTTGCGATGTTACCTTATATGGAGCTTCTCTCCATAAAAGTAAGTTGCCTAGCAACACAAGCAGCATCATCACAGGCTGAGCATCAGTACCAGGTGCAGGCATGGAGGAAAGAGCTGTGGGGGCTTTACTCCTCTGACCAGCGGGGTGATTTTTATGTTTTAAATTCAATCATTTACATCTGTTCTACATAATAAAAAATATATAATTTCTATTAGAAATCCAGATTCAGATGCTAAAAGAAGTATATTTACTGGTGGATCAGAGACTGCAGCTCAGAGGCCCACACCTCCCCCCACATCCGCTTCCCAAGATAGGGGTCTGTGCACAGCTCTCCGCAGCAGCCAGCAGCCAGGCAGCATTATGTGGTGAGTATGGCAGCGCTGCAGTGCTGAAATCAGCAGGTCTGCGGCAGCACGGTATGGCATAGTGCGCCTGGGACCTATGGGATCTTCAAGGGTTTGTTCAGCGCCGCGTACTTCCATACTGGGAAGTGAACAGCGCTGATGACATCACATCTACAGATACATGATGGGACGGTGTAAGTGTGGCCGCCATCATGCCTGTGACTTGGTAGGTATCCTCAGACGGCAGCTCACTCACCTCCCAATGTGGAAGGAAGCGGCCGGAAAATCCTTTTAGTCTATAAAAAAAATTAAGATTCCACCAATTCTTGCAGACGATTTTTTTTTGTTCTTCTCACCTCACAAAAAAAACCAAATGATGAAAACATCTCATGTACCGCGCACTGTTACCCATAAATATTGTAGCTCGTTCCATTGAGCTCTTGGTCAAATCTAAACAGAAAAATGAAAGTTATGGGTCAATGATTAAAAAAGCAAAATAAACTGGATATCTGTGTAATTGTATCAACCTGCAGAATAAAGATAATTTGTCTACAGTGAGCGGCAAAAAAGAAGGAAAATAAAAAAGTGATGGAAGATTTATTTATTTATTCATCGTCACTCATATCATACCATTAAAAAGAAAGAAACTGTAGTGGTGGTGAATTCTGATGTCATAATAGCGGTGATGTCATCATGGAATCTTGTGATGGAATCTTATATGGAGCTTCTCACCTTATAAGGAAGTTGCCTAGCAACAGTGAGGATGGTAAAACCATAGGGTGAGCATCAGTGCTTGTATGTAAGAGGGAGCTGTGGGCACCGAGCTCTTCTCATCAGTGAGGGGATTTATAAATATATTTATTAATATCTGTATACACAATAAAAATCATAATTACGTATTTATAAGAAATCCGGATTCAGGATCTAAAAGGATCTTTATCTGGGGGGTCCAGGGAATGAAGATCAGAAGCCCACGCCTCACAACCCCCCAACTTCCCAATTTGGGGGTCTCTATTACAAATATAACCCTGCCTGACATTTGAGAAAATCTAAATTTTGTTAATTATTGCTAATTTTTATTACGAAACAGAAAAAAAGAGTCGGAATCAGGAGAATTCAGGGATGTTTAGATATTTAGCTCAAATTTTGAGTAGGTGACAGATCCTCTGTAATCTTGGGGAATGAAACACTAGTCCTAATAAATCTCCTCCTACGTTCTCCGATCACCACCATATTTGTATTCCAAGAGCCTCAAAGCACCGGAAAGAGAAAGTAAGTGAAGAATCAGGCGCATTCTAATCTGTAACCATGGAGACACATAGGCTGCATAAGAGCTGTATACACTACACAAGATTTACAAATTAGTTTCATTTTTAATTTTAAGGAACCAAGTAAAAAAAAATACTGTAAAAGATCTTCTAACAACTAGAAATGATTCCAGGATTGTCTTTCCACTATATATACAGTATATACTCACAACACAAAGGTTAACTAATAGTTTTAATGATTTTCTGTAATAAATATTTGTATAAATATGAGAAACATTTATATAAAAATACAACAAATAATAATAAAAATTTCAATTATAAAACAAGAAATACGTCTTATAATAATATTACTCAGCGATTTATAAAAGTAACAAAGTTCTTGTCGCTGCTGCTACTGACGACCAATCAGATTTCTGCCGTTTTGCCTCTTGCAGTGCGGAATCGATGGCTGGAATCTGACTGGTTGCTACGGGCAACACTTTCATTATTCTCTACACTGTTTGTATAAATAATCCTTGAACTCTCGTTGCCGATAGCAACCGATTAGAATTCTGCTTTTACATTTGTAATTTATACGAGATAAATAAACGTGATTTCTGATTGGTCGCTAGGGGTAACAAAGACGCTACATGACAGCTGAGGCTCCGTGACAATGGCGCCTGTTACTCCAGGTACTGGATGATGGGCCGGACACAGGTGCAGCCCACCGTCACCAGCTGCTTCTCCAGCCTATAGGTGGGACACATCCTCTCATCTCACCACGCAGGACCAGGATCTCCTGTCTGATGGGGACTGAGTTCATGCTGACGTCCACATGACCCTCCGGGTCCAAACATCCGCGGTGGAGACATCGGGCCTCGCTGATGACCGCAGGGAATCTGTTATTGTCCACATTAGAGCTGGTGGAAGGAGATGAGAGAAATCAGGACACAGCAGTAACCATGTTTAGTCCCCCATACTCCGGCCTGCTGACCCCCATATATCATTATTATTATTTCTGCCATTACTCCATGTACATTCACCTGTATTCCCATGGAGAGATGGAGCGGCTCCTCACACTGTCCGCCATTACTTGTGCAGAACTCCGACTGCCGACCTTCATATCCACCTTCACACGTGGAGGAAATGTGGTGTCCGGTGTGAAGAGACATCCCCCACCGGACACTAGAGGGGCCTCTCAGCCATCAGCGCCAGGGACCTGCTCTTCTCTTCCATGGACACAAGAGATGAAGATCAGAAGAAGCAAAGTGGAGAAAACCTGAGGACAGAAGATGTCACACATGTGATAGGGGACATTGTGGAAGTTTCAACATTATGTAGTGATATAAGTAAGGGTTAAATAATGGATCAATAATATACACTAATAATATTCATACTCGTATGGACCTATCCCAAAGATATGCAACAGCGCTCAAGCCAAGAGCAACCAGATATGACTATATAACACATATAAGAAATTCCAACATTCTAAGTGGAATTCATTCAACAATCTATTATACTAGCTATTGAACCCGTTCTACGCCCGGGTGGCGAGCATTTTTATTGATATATGGTCTCCTATATATCGTATGAGTATGTGTGCCCCCCTCCTGGTATTTGTGCTGCCCCCATCCTGTCCCCACGATCCTATCCTGGTATGCATGGCACACCTCAACCCCAATCCTGGTATGCATGGCACTCCTCACCCCCAATCCTGGTATGCATGACACCGCTTGCCCCAATACTGGTATGCGTAGCTCTCCTCATCCCCCATTCTGGTATGCATGGCACCCCTCATCCCCAATCCTGGTATGCATGGCCCCCTCATCCCCAATCCTGGTATGCATGGCCCCCCTCATCCACAATCCTGGTGTGCATGGCACCCCTCATCCCTAATCCTGCTATGCATGGCCCCCCTCATCCCCCAATACTGGTATGCATGGCAACCCTCATCCCCCAATCCTGGTATGCATGGTACCCCTCATCCAGCTATCCTGGTATGCATGGCACCCCTCAACCCCAATCCTGGTATGCATAGTACCCCTCACCCCCCAATCCTGGTATGCATGGCACCCATCACCCCAATCCTGGTTTGCATGGCACCCCTCAACCCCAATCCCCGTATGCATCGCACCCCTCATGCCCAATCCTGGTATGCATGGCACCCCTCATGCCCAATCCTGGTATGCATGGCCCCCCTCATCCCCAATCCTGGTATGCCTGGCCCCCCTCTTCCCCAATCCTGGTATGCATGGCACCCCTCATCCCCAATCCTGGTATGCATGGCCCCCCTCATCCCCCAATCCTGGTATGCATGGCAACCCTCATCCCACAATCCTGGTATGCATGGTACCCCTCATCCCCCTATCCTGGTATGCATGGCACCCCTCAACCCCAATCCTGGTATGCATAGTACCCCTCACCCCCCAATCCTGGTATGCATGGCACCCCTCAACCCCAATCCCGGTATGCATTGCACCCCTCATGCCCAATCCTGGTATGCATGGCACCCCTCATGCCCAATCCTGGTATGCATGGCACCCCTCATGCCCAATCCTGGTATGCATGGCACCCCTCATCCCCAATCCTGGTATGCATGGCACCCCTCATGCCCAATCCTGGTATGCATGGCACCCCTCATGCCCAATCCTGGTATGCATGGCACCCCTCATCCCCAATCCCGATATGCATGGCACCCCTCATCCCCAATCCCGGTATGCATGGCACCCCTCATCCCCAATCCCGGTATGTATGGCACCCCTCATTCCCAATCCTGGTATGAATGCCACTCTTCATCCCAATCCTGGTATGCATGGGCCCCTCATCCCCAATAATGTTATACATGGTACACCTTATCCCTATCCTGGCATACATGGTACCCCTCATCCCTCTCCTGGTATGTATGGTACCCCTCATCCTGATGTGCTTGGTACCCCTCATCCCAATTCAGGTATGTATGGCATCCTCATCCCAGAAACCTGGTATGCATGGCACCCAATCCCTCATCCTAGAATGCATGGTACCCCTCATCCTTATCCTGGTGTGCAAGATACCCCTCATCCTGGTACGCATGGCACCCCATACCTCATCCTGGTATGCATGGTACCCCGCATTCCTATCCTAGCATGCTTGGTACCCCTCATCCCTATTCTGGTATGCATGGCACCCCTCACCCCCCCAATCCTGGTATGCATGGTCCCCTCACCCCCCAATCCTGGTTTGCATGGTCCCCTCACCCCCCAATCCTAGTATGCATGGTCCCCTCAACCCCCAATCCTGGCATGCATGGTCCCCTCACCTCCCAATCCTGGTATGCATGGGCCACTCATCCCCCAATAATGGTATGTGTGGTAGCCCTCATCCTGGTATGCATAGTCCCCTCACCCCCCAATCCTGGTATGTGTGGTACCCCTCACCTCCCAATACTGGTATGTATGGTTTCCTCACCCACCAATCCTGGCATGCATGGTCCCCTCACCCCCCAATCCTGGTATGTGTGGTACCCATCACCCCCCAATCCTGGTATGCATGGTCCCCTCACCCCCCAATCCTGGTATGTGTGGTACCCCTCACCCCCCAATCATGGTATGCATGGTCCCCTCACCACCCAATTCTGGTATGTGTGGTACCCCTCATCCTGGTATGCATGATCCCCTCGCCCCACAATCCTGGAATGCATGGTCCCCTCACCCCCAATCCTGGTATGTGTGGCCCCCTCATCCCTTTCACACTGTACACACATACAAAAAAAATAAACAGTTATACTCACCTTTCTTCTCTGTGCTCCAGCGCTGCTGCGTCCTGTTTTGCCGGGGGCCTGGGGAGGAGTGCGGCGCTGGAGCACCGCGCTGTCCGGCGCCATTTTGCTGAAGACACACTGCAAATGTGTCTTCAGTAAAATGGCGCCGGATAGCGCTATGCGCATGAGCCGATCCGATGCCTCACTCCTGCCCCGGACTTCGGCGAAAAGAGGCGCCGTGGCAACGCTTCCCCCAGTCAGGTAAGTATGTATGTATGGAGATCGCGGGATGCGTTCAGTTTCTACGCATACCGCGATCTCCGGCGCCATATACTCCTCTTATCTGTAACGGCTGGATGTATGATTCTGTTTGGAGCCAAACTGCGCATCGCGCATGCACAGTCTATCGAGGCTTTAGACAGAGACACGCATCGCAGGTTATATTATAGACTAGATATAGAACCCGTTCTACTCCCGGGTGGCGAGCATTTTTATTGGTATATGGTCTCCCAGGCTGGTATGTGCTGCACCCCTCCTGGTATTTGTGCTGCCCCAATCCTGTCCCCGCCTTTCTATCCTGGTATGCATGGCACCCCTCATCCCTATCTTGGTATGCATGGCACCCCTCATCCCTATCCTGTAATGCAGGGTTCCCCAACTCCAGTCCTCAAGGCCCACCAACAGGTCATGTTTTCAGGATTTCCTTAGTATTGCACAGGTGATAATTCCATCATCAGCACAGGCAATAGTTACATCACCTGTGCAATACTAAGGAAATCCTGAACACATGACCTGTTGGTGGGCCTTGAGGACTGGAGTTGGGGAACCCTGCTGTAATGCATGGCACCCCTCATCCCTATCCTGGTATGCATGGCACCCCTCATCCCTATCATGGTATGCATGGCACCCCTCATCCCTATCCTGGTATGCATGGCACCCTTCATCCCTATCCTGTAATAGATGGCACCCTTCACCCCCCATCCTGTAATGTATGGCATCCTTCACCCCCAATCCTGGAAGGCATGGCACCCCTCATCCCCAATAGTGGTATGCCTGGCACCCCTCATCCCCACTCCTGGTATGTGTGGTACTCCTCATCCCTATCCTGGTATGTATGGTATCCCTCATCCTGGTATGCATGGCACCCCTCACCCCCAATCCTGGTATGCAGAGCACCGCTCACCCCCAATCCTGGTATGCATGGCACCCCTCAACTCCAATCCTGGAAGTCATGGCATCCCTCATCCCCAATCCTGGTATGCGTGGCACCCCTCATCCCCAATCCTAGTATGTGTGGTACTCCTCATCCCAATCCTGGTATGCAGGGTACCCCATCCCTCATCCTTATCCTGGTACGTATGGTATCCCTCATCCTTGCATGCATGGGCCCCTCATCCACATCCTGGTATGCATGGCACTCCTCACCCACATCCTGGTATGCATGGCATCCCTCACTCCCATCCTGGTATGCATGGCACACCTCATCCCTATGCTGGTATGCATGGCCCCTCATCCGAATCCTGGTATGCATGGCACCCCTCATCCCCAACCCTGGTATGCATGGCATCCCTCATCCCCAATCCTGGTATGCATGGCACCCCTCATCCCCAATCCTGCTATGCATGGCAACCTTCATCCCCAATCCTGGTATGCATGGCACCCCTCACCCCCCAATCCTGGTATGCATGGCTCCCTCATCTCCAATCCTGGTATGCATGGCCCCCTCTTCCCCAATCCTGGTATGCATGGCAACCCTCATGCCCAATCCTGGTATGCATGGCTCCCACATCCCCAGTCCTGGGTATGCATGGCTCACTCATCCCCAATCCTGGTATGCATGGCTCCCTCATCCCCAATCCTGGCATGCATGGCATCCCTCATCCCCAATCCTGGGAAGCATGGCACCCCTCATCCCCAATCCTGTTATGCATGGCACCCCTCATCCCCAATCCTGTTATGCATGGCACCACTCATCCCCAATTTGGTATGCATGGCTCCCTCATCCTCAATCCTGGAATGCATGTCATCCCTCATCCCCAATCCTGGTATGCATGGCACCCCTAATCCCCAATCCTGTTATGCATGGCACCACTCATCCTCAATCCTGGTATGCATGGCTCCCTCACCCCCATCCTGGTATGCATGGCACTCCTCATCCCTATCCTGGTATGCATGGCCCCTCATCAGATTCCTGGTATGCATGGCACCCCTCATCCCCAATCCTGGTATGCATGCCATCCCTCATCCCTAATCCTGGTATGCATGGCACCTCTCTTCCCCAATCCTGGTATGCATGGCACCCTTCATCCCCAATCCTGGTATGCATGGCATCCCTCACCCCCCAATTCTGGTATGCATGGCTCCCTCATCCCCAATCCTGGTAGGCATGGCCCCCTCTTCCCCAATCCTGGTATGCATGGCACCCCTCAACCCCAATCCTGGTATGCATGGCTCCCTTATCCCCAATTCTGGTATTCATGGTACCCCTCATCCCCAATCCTGGTATGCATGGCTCCGTCATCCACAATCCTGATATGCAAGGCAGTCCTCATCCCTATCCTGGTATGCATGGCACTCCTCATCCCTATCCTGGTAAGCATAGGCCCCTCATCCCCAATCCTGGTATACATGGTACCCCTCATCACTATCCTGGTATGTATTGCACCCCTCATCCTCGTATGCATGGCACTCCATCACTCATCCTGGTATGCATGGTACCCCTCATCCCTAATCTGGTATGCATGGTACCCCTCATCCTGGTGTGCATGGCACCCCTCATCCCAATTCTGCTATGTATGGCCTCCTCATCCCAGAAACCTGGTATGCATGACACCCAATCCCTCATCCTAGTATGCATGGCACCCCTCATCCTTATCCTGGTATGCATGGTACACCTCATCCCTATTTTGGTATGCATGGTACCCCTCATCCTGGTATGCATGGCACCCCATCCCTCATCCTGGTATGCATGGCACCCCGCATTCCTATTCTGGCATGCATGGCACACCTCATCCCCTAATCCTGGTATGCATGGTCCCCTCAACCCCCAATCCTGGTATGCATGGTCCTCTCACCCCCCAATGCTGGTATACATGGTCCCCTCACCCCCCAATCCTGATATGCATAGTCCCTTCACCCCCCAATCCTGGTATGTATGGTCCCCTCACCTCGCAATCCTGATATGCATTTTCCCTCAGCCCCCAATCCTGGTATGCATGGCACCCCTCATCCCCAATCCTGTTATGCATGGCACCCCTTAACCCCAATCCTGTTATGCATGGCAACACTCATCCCCAATTTGGTATGCATGGCTCCCTCATCCTCAATCCTGGTATGCATGGCATCCCTCATCCCCAATCCTGGTATGCATGGCACCCCTAATCCCCAATCCTGTTATGCATGGCACCAATCATCCTCAATCCTGGTATGCATGGCTCCCTCACCCCCATCCTGGTATGCATGGCACTCCTCATCCCTATCCTGGTATGCATGGCCCCTCATCCGAATCCTGGTATGCATAGCATCCCTCATCCTCAATCCTGGTAAGCATGGCATCCCTCATCCCCAATCCTGGTCTGCATGGCCCCCTCTTCCCCAATCCTGGTATGCATGGCTCCCCTCAACCCCAATCGTGGTATGCATGGCTCCCACATCCCCAGTCCTGGTATGCGTGGCTCCCTCATCCCCAATCCTGGTATGCATGGCTCCATCATCCCCAATCCTGGTATGCATGGCTCCCTCATCCCCAATCCTGGTATGCATGGCTCCCTCATCCCCAATCCTGGTATGCATGGCTCCCTCATCCCTAATTCTGGTATGCGTGGCACCCCTCATCCCCAATCCTGTTATGCATGGCACCACTCATCCCCAGTCCTGGTATGCATGGCTCCCTCATCCCCAATCCTGGTATGCATGGCTCCCCTCATTCCCAATCCTGGTATGCATGGTTCCCTCATCCCCAATCCTGGTATGCATGGCACCCCTCATCCCCAATAATGTTATGCATGGCACCACTCATCCCCAATCCTGGTATACATGGCTCCCTTATCCCCAATCCTGGTATGCAAGGCACCCATCATCCCCAATCCTTGTATGCATGGCACCCCTCATCCCCAATCCTATTATGCATAGCACCTCTCATCCTCAATTCTGGTATGCGTGGCTCCCTCATCCCCAATCCTGGTATGCATGGCACCCCTCGTCCCCAATCCTGGTATGCATGGTTTCCTCATCCCCAATCCTGGTATTCATGTTACCCCTCATCCCCAATCCTGGTATGCATGGCTCCGTCATCCACAATCCTGATATGCAAGGCACTCCTCATCCCTATCCTGGTATGCATGGCACTCCTCATCCCTATCCTGGTAAGCATGGGCCCCTCATCCCCAATCCTGGTATACATGGTACCCCTCATCACTATCCTGGTATGTATGGTACCCCTCGTCCTCGTATGCATGGCACTCCATCCCTCATCCTGTTATGCATGGTACCCCTCATCTCTATTCTGGTATGTATGGTACCCCTCATCCTGGTGTGCATGGCACCCCTCATCCCAATTCTGCTATGTATGGCCTCCTCATCCCAGAAACCTGGTATGCATGACAACCAATCCCTCATTCTAGTATGCATTGCACCCCTCATCCTTATCCTGGTACACATGGTACCCCTCATCCCTATTCTGGTATGCATGGCACCCCTCATCCCCTAATCCTTGTATGCATGGTCCTCTCACCCCCCAATGCTGGTATACATGGTCCCCTCACCTCCCAATCCTGATATGCATAGTCCCTTCACCCCCCAATCCTGGTATGTATGGTTCCCTCACCTCGCAATCCTGATATGCATTTTCCCCTCACCTCCCAATCCTGGTATGCATGGTCCGCTCTCCCCACAATCCTGGTATGCTTGGTACCCCTCATTCCCCAAATCCTGGTATGTGTGGACCCCTCACCCCCAATCCTGGTATGTGTGGTGCCCTCACCCCCCAATCCTGGTATACATGGCACCCCATCCCTCATTCTGGTATGCATGGCACCCCTCATTCCCCAATCCTTTTTTGTGTAGTACCCCTTTATCCTGGTATACATGGTCCCCTCACCTCCCAATCCTGGTATGTATGGTCCCCTCACCCCACAATCCTGGTAAGCTTGGTACCCCTCATCCCCCAAATCCTGGTATGTGTGGCCCCCTCACCCCCAATCCTGGTATGTGTGGCCCCCTCACCCCCCAATCCTGGTATGTGCGGCCCCCTCACCCCCCAGTCATGGTATGTTTGGCCACCTCATCCCTTTCACGCTGTACACACATGCAAAAAAATAATCACTTATACTCACCTTTCTTCCCTGTGCTCCAGCGCTGCTGTGCCCTGTTCTGCCGGAGGCCGGGGGAGGAGTGTGGCGCCGGGGTACGTGCATGCCCATACCGCACTGTCCGGTGCCATTTTGCTGAAGACAAACTGCAAATGTGTCTTCAGTAAAATGGCGCCGGATAGCACTATGCACATGCGCCTATCCGACGCCTCACTCCTGCCCCGGTCTCTGGCGAAGAGCAACGCTCCTCCTGGTCAGGTAAGTATGTAAGTATGGCACCAGAGATCGCGGTATGCATTCAGTGACTACGCATACCGCGATCTCCGGCGCCATACACACTCCTCTTACCTGTAACAGCTGGATGCAGCCTTCTGTCTGAAGCCAGACTGTGCGTCGCGCATGCGCAGTCTATAAAGGCATCAGACAGAGACACGCATCTCCCGTTATATTATAGATTGTCATGTCATTGACCAAAAACCCAAGCACAGGACAACAGTATCTATAATATAAAGGCGGATGCGTGTCTCTGTCCGAAGCCTCGATAGACTGCGCATGCGTGACGCGCCTGCAGAGTCTATACCCCCCACAGAGGCACGCATCCCAATCCTAAACGAGGATGTGGATTGTGGCGCCAGAAATCGCGGTACGCATAAGCACTGAACACATACCGCGATTTCCGGCACCATAACAACTTACCTATCCGGGAGGTCAGTTGCCATGGCATCTCTTCAGGCAGAAGGCCGGTATCCACCGTCGGTACCGGCGCATGCGCATAGCGCACTTCCGACGCCGTTTTATTGAAGACACATTGCAAGGGTGTCTTCAACAAGATGGCGCCGGAAAGCGCGGACTGAGCAGGCGCTGATCTGGCGTCACAGTTCTCCCCTGCCCTCTCATGACATGCCTTGACCGACGGTACAGCGCATGCGCATAGCGCGCTTCCGGCGCCGTTTTATTGAAGACACATTGCAAGTGTGTCTTCAACAGACACATTGAAGACACACTTGCAGTGTGTCTTCAACAAGATGGCGCCGGAAACCGCGGTCTGCGCAGGCGCTGATCCGGAGTCAGTGCTCTCCCCCGCCCTCTTCTGACATCAATAATCATTTAAATATCTAACGCACTCCCACACTTCGCCGCCATTTTAAAAACAGAAGATTTCTGCGTCACACAGCGCCTCCAGTCTCTAGCTTAAAAAAACAAAAACATTTTGTAGTATATATAGATATATATATTACACATATATGTATATATATATAAAGAAGATACTATATACAAATATATATATCTATATATACTATATAGAATAGTTATCAGAGTACTCCAACACAGTCAGCGGAGCAATCCCGCACAAAATACGTCAGCGGAGCAATCCTGCACAAAAAAACCTCAGCGGAGCAATCCCGCACAAAAAAACCTCAGCGGAGCAATCCCGCACAAAATACGTCAGCGGAGCAATCCCACACAAAAAAACCTCAGCGGAGCAATCCCGCACAAAATACGTCAGCGGAGCAATCCCGCACAAAAACCTCAGCGGAGCAATCCCGCACAAAAAAACCTCAGCGGAGCAATCCCGCACAAAAAACCTCAGCGGAGCAATCCCGCACAAAAAAACCTTAGCGGAGCAATCCCGCACAAAAAACTTCAGCGGAGAAATCCCGCACAAAAAACGTCAGCGGAGCAATCCCGTACAAAATACGTCAGCGGAGCAATCCCGCACAAAATACGTCAGCGGAGCAATCCCGCACAAAAAACTTCAGAGGAGCAATCCCGCACAAAAAAACCTCAGCGGAGCAATGCCGCACAAAAAACTTCAGCGGAGCAATCCCGCACAAAAAACGTCAGCGGAGCAATCCCGCACAAAATACGTCAGCGGAGCAATCCCGCACAAAATACGTCAGCGGAGCAATCCCGCACAAAATACGTCAATGGAGCAATCCCACACAAAATACGTCAGCGGAGCAATCCCGCACAAAATACGTCAGTGGAGCAATCCCGCACAAAATACATCAGCGGAGCAATCCCGCACAAAAAACGTCAGCGGAGAAATCCCACACAAAAAACCTCAGCGGAGCAATCCCGCACAAAATACGTCAGCGGAGCAATCCCGCACAAAAAACTTCAGAGGAGCAATCCCGCACACAAAAACCTCAACGGAGCAATCCCACACAAAAAACTTCAGCGGAGCAATCCCGCACAAAAAACGTCAGCGGAGCAATCCCGCACAAAATACGTCAGCGGAGCAATCCCGCACAAAATACGTCAGCGGAGCAATCCCGCACAAAATACGTCAGCGGAGAAATGCAGCCACTTTCTACTGAATATAAAAATCTAATAAGTCAGCGGAGCAATCCGGCCACTTTATACTGAACATATATATATATATATATATATATATATATATATATATATAATACGTCAGGGGAAAAATCCGGCCACTTTCTACTGAATATATATAATACGTCAGCGGAGCAATCCAGCCACTTTCTACTGAATATAAATATATATAATACGTCAGCGGAGCAATCCAGCCACTTTCTACTGAATATAAATATATATAATACGTCAGAGGAGCAATCCAGCCACTTTTTACTGAATATAAATATATATAATACGTCAGCGGAGCAATCCGGCCACTTTCTACTGAATATAAATATATAATACGTCAGCGGAGCAATCCAGCCACTTTCTACTGAATATAAATATATAATACGTCAGCGGAGCAATCCAGCCACTTTCTACTGAATATAAATATATATAATACGTCAGAGGAGCAATCCAGCCACTTTCTACTGAATATAAATATATATAATACGTCAGCAGAGCAATCCAGCCACTTTCTACTGAATATATATAATACGTCAGCGGAGCAATCCAGCCACTTTCTACTGAATATAAATATATATAATAAGTCAGCAGAGCAATCCAGCCACTTTCTACTGAATATATATAATACGTCAGCGGAGCAATCCAGCCACTTTCTACTGAATATAAATATATATAATACGTCAGAGGAGCAATCCAGCCACTTTCTACTGAATATAAATATATATAATACGTCAGCGGAGCAATCCAGCCACTTTCTACTGAATATATATAATACGTCAGCGGAGCAATCCAGCCACTTTCTACTGAATATATATAATACGTCAGCGGAGCAATCCAGCCACTTTCTACTGAATATAAATATATATAATACGTCAGCGGAGCAATCCAGCCACTTTCTACTGAATATATATAATACGTCAGAGGAGCAATCCAGCCACTTTCTACTGAATATAAATATATATAATACGTCAGCGGAGCAATCCAGCCACTTTCTACTGAATATATATAATACGTCAGCGGAGCAATCCAGCCACTTTCTACTGAATATATATAATACGTCAGCGGAGCAATCCAGCCACTTTCTACTGAATATAAATATATATAATACGTCAGCAGAGCAATCCAGCCACTTTCTACTGAATATATATAATACGTCAGCGGAGCAATCCGGCCACTTTCTACTGAATATAAATATATATAATACGTCAGCGGAGCAATCCGGCCACTTTCTACTGAATATAAATATATATAATACGTCAGCGGAGCAATCCAGCCACTTTCTACTGAATATAAATATATATAATACGTCAGCGGAGCAATCCAGCCACTTTCTACTGAATATAAATATATATAATACGTCAGCGGAGCAATCCAGCCACTTTCTACTGAATATAAATATATATAATACGTCAGAGGAGCAATCCGGCCACTTTCTACAGAATATAAATATATATAATACGTCAGCGGAGCAATCCAGCCACTTTCTACTGAATATATATAATACGTCAGAGGAGCAATGCAGCCACTTTCTACTGAATATAAATATATATAATACGTCAGAGGAGCAATCCGGCCACTTTCTACTGAATATAAATATATATAATACGTCAGCGGAGCAATCCAGCCACTTTCTACTGAATATATATAATACGTCAGAGGAGCAATCCAGCCACTTTCTACTGAATATAAATATATATAATACGTCAGAGGAGCAATCCGGCCACTTTCTACTGAATATAAATATATATAATACGTCAGAGGAGCAATCCAGCCACTTTCTACTGAATATAAATATATATAATACGTCAGCGGAGCAATCCAGCCACTTTCTACTGAATATATATATATAATACGTCAGAGGAGCAATCCAGCCACTTTCTACTGAATATATATATATAATACGTCAGCAGAGCAATCCAGCCACTTTCTACAGAATATAAATATATATAATACGTCAGAGGAGCAATCCGGCCACTTTCTACTGAATATAAATATATATAATACGTCAGAGGAGCAATCCGGCCACTTTCTACAGAATATAAATATATATAATACGTCAGCGGAGCAATCCAGCCACTTTCTACTGAATATAAATATATATAATACGTCAGAGGAGCAATCCGGCCACTTTCTACTGAATATATATATATATAACACGTCAGCGGAGCAATCCAGCCACTTTCTACAGAATATAAATATATATAATACGTCAGCGGAGCAATCCAGCCACTTTCTACTGAATATAAATATATATAATACGTCAGAGGAGCAATCCGGCCACTTTCTACTGAATATAAATATATATAATACGTCAGAGGAGCAATCCGGCCACTTTCTACTGAATATAAATATATATAATACGTCAGAGGAGCAATCCAGCCACTTTCTACTGAATATAAATATATAATACGTCAGCGGAGCAATCCGGCCACTTTCTACTGAATATAAATATATATAATACGTCAGCGGAGCAATCCAGCCACTTTCTACTGAATATAAATATATATAATACGTCAGCGGAGCAATCCGGCCACTTTTTACTGAATATAAATATATATAATACGTCAGCAGAACAATCCAGCCACTTTCTACTGAATATAAATATATATAATACGTCAGCAGAGCAATCCAGCCACTTTCTACTGAATATAAATATATATAATACGTCAGCGGAGCAATCCAGCCACTTTCTACTGAATATAAATATATATAATACGTCAGCGGAGCAATCCAGCCACTTTCTACTGAATATAAATATATATAATACGTCAGAGGAGCAATCCAGCCACTTTCTACTGAATATAAATATATATAATACGTCAGCGGAGCAATCCGGCCACTTTCTACTGAATATAAATATATATAATACGTCAGAGGAGCAATCCAGCCACTTTCTACTGAATATATATATATAATACGTCAGCGGAGCAATCCAGCCACTTTCTACTGAATATATATATATATAATACGTCAGCGGAGCAATCCAGCCACTTTCTACTGAATATATATATATATAATACGTCAGCAGAGCAATCCAGCCACTTTCTACTGAATATAAATATATATAATACGTCAGAGGAGCAATCCAGCCACTTTCTACTGAATATAAATATATATAATACGTCAGAGGAGCAATCCAGCCACTTTCTACTGAATATAAATATATATAATACGTCAGCGGAGCAATCCAGCCACTTTCTACTGAATATATATATATATAATACGTCAGCGGAGCAATCCAGCCACTTTCTACTGAATATAAATATATATAATACGTCAGCGGAGCAATCCAGCCACTTTCTACTGAATATATATATATATATAATACGTCAGCGGAGCAATCCAGCCACTTTCTACTGAATATAAATATATATAATACGTCAGAGGAGCAATCCAGCCACTTTCTACTGAATATATATATATATAATACGTCAGCGGAGCAATCCAGCCACTTTCTACTGAATATAAATATATATAATACGTCAGTGGAGCAATCCAGCCACTTTCTACTGAATATATATATATATAATACGTCAGAGGAGCAATCCAGCCACTTTCTACTGAATATATATATATATAATACGTCAGCGGAGCAATCCAGCCACTTTCTACTGAATATAAATATATATAATACGTCAGAGGAGCAATCCAGCCACTTTCTACTGAATATATATATATATAATACGTCAGAGGAGCAATCCAGCCACTTTCTACTGAATATATATATATATAATACGTCAGCGGAGCAATCCAGCCACTTTCTACTGAATATAAATATATATAATACGTCAGGGGAGCAATCCAGCCACTTTCTACTGAATATAAATATATATAATACGTCAGAGGAGCAATCCAGCCACTTTCTACTGAATATATATATATATAATACGTCAGCGGAGCAATCCAGCCACTTTCTACTGAATATATATATATATAATACGTCAGGGGAGCAATCCAGCCACTTTCTACTGAATATAAATATATATAATACGTCAGTGGAGCAATCCAGCCACTTTCTACTGAATATAAATATATATAATACGTCAGTGGCTCAATCCAGCCACTTTCTACTGAATATAAATATATATAATACGTCAGAGGAGCAATCCAGCCACTTTCTACTGAATATATATATATAATACGTCAGCGGAGCAATCCAGCCACTTTCTACTGAATATATATATATAATACGTCAGCGGAGCAATCCAGCCACTTTCTACTGAATATATATATATAATACGTCAGCGGAGCAATCCAGCCACTTTCTACTGAATATATATATATATAATACGTCAGCGGAGCAATCCAGCCACTTTCTACTGAATATAAATATATATAATACGTCAGCGGAGCAATCCAGCCACTTTCTACTGAATATATATATATAATACGTCAGCGGAGCAATCCAGCCACTTTCTACTGAATATATATAATACGTCAGAGGAGCAATCCAGCCACTTTCTACTGAATATAAATATATATAATACGTCAGCAGAGCAATCCGGCCACTTTCTACTGAATATAAATATATATAATACGTCAGCGGAGCAATCCAGCCACTTTATACTGAATATAAATATATATAATACGTCAGCGGAGCAATCCAGCCACTTTCTACTGAATATATATAATACGTCAGAGGAGCAATCCAGCCACTTTCTACTGAATATAAATATATATAATACGTCAGCAGAGCAATCCGGCCACTTTCTACTGAATATAAATATATATAATACGTCAGAGGAGCAATCCAGCCACTTTCTACTGAATATAAATATATATAATACGTCAGCAGAGCAATCCGGCCACTTTCTACTGAATATAAATATATATAATACGTCAGCGGAGCAATCCGGCCACTTTCTACTGAATATAAATATATATAATACGTCAGAGGAGCAATCCGGCCACTTTCTACTGAATATAAATATATATAATACGTCAGCGGAGCAATCCGGCCACTTTCTACTGAATATAAATATATATAATACGTCAGCAGAGCAATCCGGCCACTTTCTACTGAATATAAATATATATAATACGTCAGCAGAGCAATCCGGCCACTTTCTACTGAATATAAATATATATAATACGTCAGAGGAGCAATCCAGCCACTTTCTACTGAATATAAATATATATAATACGTCAGCGGAGTAATCCGGCCACTTTCTACTGAATATATATAATACGTCAGAGGAGCAATCCGGCCACTTTCTACTGAATATAAATATATATAATACGTCAGCGGAGCAATCCAGCCACTTTCTACTGAATATAAATATATATAATACGTCAGCAGAGCAATCCAGCCACTTTCTACTGAATATAAATATATATAATACGTCAGCGGAGTAATCCGGCCACTTTCTACTGAATATAAATATATATAATACGTCAGCGGAGCAATCCAGCCACTTTCTACTGAATATAAATATATATAATACGTCAGCGGAGCAATCCAGCCACTTTCTACTGAATATAAATATATATAATACGTCAGCGGAGTAATCCGGCCACTTTCTACTGAATATATATATATATAATACGTCAGAGGAGCAATCCGGCCACTTTCTACTGAATATAATTATATATAATACGTCAGCGGAGCAATCCAGCCACTTTCTACTGAATATAAATATATATAATACGTCAGAGGAGCAATCCGGCCACTTTCTACTGAATATAAATATATATAATACGTCAGCGGAGCAATCCAGCCACTTTCTACTGAATATAAATATATATAATACGTCAGCAGAGCAATCCAGCCACTTTCTACTGAATATAAATATATATAATACGTCAGCGGAGCAATCCGGCCACTTTCTACTGAATATAAATATATATAATACGTCAGCAGAGCAATCCGGCCACTTTCTACTGAATATAAATATATATAATACGTCAGCGGAGCAATCCAGCCACTTTCTACTGAATATATATAATACGTCAGCGGAGCAATCCGGCCACTTTCTACTGAATATAAATATACAGTAAGGTTTTTAATATAGGCAGTATAGGTACCGTCCCGATTTAGGGTCACCTTGCCGCTGGTAGGACGGCTTGTATACTTTTTTTGATCAAAAATAGTTCACTAAGTACCCTATATTTATTATGCAACTTTGCTTTACATTTATATATAATGATGGTAGGGTATGAGATATATTTTTTGTCTTTTGTAGGTTTTGAATATAAATATATATAATACGTCAGCGGAGCAATCCAGCCACTTTCTACTGAATATAAATATATATAATACGTCAGCGGAGCAATCCAGCCACTTAATACTGAATATAAATATATATAATACGTCAGCGGAGCAATCCAGCCACTTTCTACTGAATATAAATATATATAATACGTCAGAGGAGCAATCCAGCCACTTAATACTGAATATAAATATATAATACGTCAGCGGAGCAATCCAGCCACTTTCTACTGAATGTATATATATATAATACGTCAGCGGAGCAATCCAGCCACTTTCTACTGAATATATATATATATAATACGTCAGCGGAGCAATCCGGCCACTTTCTACTGAATATAAATATATATAATACATCAGCGGAGCAATCCAGCCACTTTCTACTGAATATAAATATATATAATACGTCAGCGGAGCAATCCAGCCACTTTCTACTGAATATATATATATAATACGTCAGCGGAGCAATCCAGCCAATTTCTACTGAATATAAATATATATAATACGTCAGCGGAGCAATCCAGCCACTTTCTACTGAATATATATATATATAATACGTCAGCGGAGCAATCCAGCCACTTTCTACTGAATATAAATATATATAATACGTCAGCGGAGCAATCCAGCCACTTTCTACTGAATATAAATATATATAATACATCAGCGGAGCAATCCAGCCACTTTCTACTGAATATAAATATATATATAATACGTCAGAGGAGCAATCCAGCCACTTTCTACTGAATATAAATATATATAATACGTCAGCGGAGCAATCCAGCCACTTTCTACTGAATATAAATATATATAATACGTCAGCGGAGCAATCCAGCCACTTTCTACTGAATATAAATATATATAATACGTCAGCGGAGCAATCCGGCCACTTTCTACTGAATATAAATATATATAATACATCAGCGGAGCAATCCGGCCACTTTCTACTGAATATAAATATATATATAATACGTCAGAGGAGCAATCCAGCCACTTTCTACTGAATATAAATATATATATAATACGTCAGAGGAGCAATCCAGCCACTTTCTACTGAATATAAATATATATATAATACGTCAGGGGAAAAATCCGGCCACTTTCCTCTGAATATATATATATATAAAATACGTCAGTGGAGCAATCCAGCCACTTTCCTCTGAATATATATAATACGTCAGCGGAGCAATCCGGCCACTTTCTACTGAATATATATAATACGTCAGAGGAGCAATCCAGCCACTTTCTACTGAATATAAATATATATAATACGTCAGCAGAGCAATCCGGCCACTTTCTACTGAATATAAATATATATAATACGTCAGCGGAGCAATCCAGCCACTTTCTACTGAATATAAATATATATAATACGTCAGCAGAGCAATCCGGCCACTTTCTACTGAATATAAATATATATAATACGTCAGCAGAGCAATCCAGCCACTTTCTACTGAATATATATAATACGTCAGCGGAGCAATCCAGCCACTTTCTACTGAATATAAATATATATAATACGTCAGCAGAGCAATCCGGCCACTTTCTACTGAATATAAATATATATAATACGTCAGAGGAGCAATCCAGCCACTTTCTACTGAATATAAATATATATAATACGTCAGCAGAGCAATCCGGCCACTTTCTACTGAATATAAATATATATAATACGTCAGCGGAGCAATCCAGCCACTTTCTACTGAATATAAATATATATAATACGTCAGCAGAGCAATCCGGCCACTTTCTACTGAATATAAATATATATAATACGTCAGCGGAGCAATCCAGCCACTTTCTACTGAATATATATATATAATACGTCAGCAGAGCAATCCAGCCACTTTCTACTGAATATAAATATATATAATACGTCAGCGGAGCAATCCGGCCACTTTCTACTGAATATAAATATATATAATACGTCAGCGGAGCAATCCGGCCACTTTCTACTGAATATATATATATATAATACGTCAGAGGAGCAATCCAGCCACTTTCTACTGAATATAAATATATATAATACGTCAGCGGAGCAATCCAGCCACTTTCTACTGAATATAAATATATATAATACGTCAGCGGAGCAATCCAGCCACTTTCTACTGAATATAAATATATATAATACGTCAGCGGAGCAATCCGGCCACTTTCTACTGAATATAAATATATATAATACGTCAGCGGAGCAATCCGGCCACTTTCTACTGAATATAAATATATATAATACGTCAGCAGAGCAATCCGGCCACTTTCTACTGAATATAAATATATATAATACGTCAGCGGAGCAATCCAGCCACTTTCTACTGAATATAAATATATATAATACGTCAGAGGAGCAATCCAGCCACTTTCTACTGAATATAAATATATATAATACGTCAGCGGAGCAATCCAGCCACTTTCTACTGAATATAAATATATATAATACGTCAGAGGAGCAATCCAGCCACTTTCTACTGAATATATATATATATAATACGTCAGTGGAGCAATCCAGCCACTTTCTACTGAATATATATATATATATAATACGTCAGCGGAGCAATCCAGCCACTTTCTACTGAATATAAATATATATAATACGTCAGCGGAGCAATCCAGCCACTTTCTACTGAATATAAATATATATAATACGTCAGAGGAGCAATCCAGCCACTTTCTACTGAATATATATATATATATAATACGTCAGTGGAGCAATCCAGCCACTTTCTACTGAATATATATATATACATAATACGTCAGTGGAGCAATCCAGCCACTTTCTACTGAATATAAATATATATAATATGTCAGCGGAGCAATCCAGCCACTTTCTACTGAATATATATATATATATAATACGTCAGCGGAGCAATCCAGCCACTTTCTACTGAATATAAATATATATAATACGTCAGCGGAGCAATCCAGCCACTTTCTACTGAATATAAATATATATAATACGTCAGCGGAGCAATCCAGCCACTTTCTACTGAATATAAATATATATAATACGTCAGTGGAGCAATCCAGCCACTTTCTACTGAATATATATATATATATAATACGTCAGCGGAGCAATCCAGCCACTTTCTACTGAATATAAATATATATAATACGTCAGCGGAGCAATCCAGCCACTTTCTACTGAATATAAATATATATAATACGTCAGAGGAGCAATCCAGCCACTTTCTACTGAATATATATATATATATAATACGTCAGTGGAGCAATCCAGCCACTTTCTACTGAATATAAATATATATAATATGTCAGCGGAGCAATCCAGCCACTTTCTACTGAATATATATATATATAATACGTCAGCGGAGCAATCCAGCCACTTTCTACTGAATATAAATATATATAATTCGTCAGCGGAGCAATCCGGCCACTTTCTACTGAATATATATATATATAATACGTCAGCAGAGCAATCCAGCCACTTTCTACTGAATATAAATATATATAATACGTCAGAGGAGCAATCCGGCCACTTTCTACTGAATATATATATATATAATACGTCAGCGGAGCAATCCAGCCACTTTCTACTGAATATAAATATATATAATACGTCAGCGGAGCAATCCAGCCACTTTCTACTGAATATAAATATATATAATACGTCAGAGGAGCAATCCGGCCACTTTCTACTGAATATATATATATATAATACGTCAGAGGAGCAATCCAGCCACTTTCTACTGAATATAAATATATATAATACGTCAGCGGAGCAATCCAGCCACTTTCTACTGAATATAAATATATATAATACGTCAGAGGAGCAATCCAGCCACTTTCTACTGAATATATATATATATAATACGTCAGTGGAGCAATCCAGCCACTTTCTACTGAATATAAATATATATAATACGTCAGCGGAGCAATCCAGCCACTTTCTACTGAATATAAATATATAATACGTCAGAGGAGCAATCCGGCCACTTTCTACTGAATATATATATATATAATACGTCAGAGGAGCAATCCAGCCACTTTCTACTGAATATAAATATATATAATACGTCAGCGGAGCAATCCAGCCACTTTCTACTGAATATAAATATATATAATACGTCAGAGGAGCAATCCAGCCACTTTCTACTGAATATATATATATATAATACGTCAGTGGAGCAATCCAGCCACTTTCTACTGAATATAAATATATATAATACGTCAGAGGAGCAATCCGGCCACTTTCTACTGAATATATATATATATAATACGTCAGCGGAGCAATCCAGCCACTTTCTACTGAATATAAATATATATAATACGTCAGCGGAGCAATCCGGCCACTTTCTACTGAATATATATATATATAATACGTCAGCGGAGCAATCCAGCCACTTTCCTCTGAATATAAATATATATAATACGTCAGCGGAGCAATCCAGCCACTTTCTACTGAATATAAATATATATAATACGTCAGCGGAGCAATCCAGCCACTTTCTACTGAATATAAATATATATAATACGTCAGCGGAGCAATCCAGCCACTTTCTACTGAATATATATATATATAATACGTCAGTGGAGCAATCCAGCCACTTTCTACTGAATATAAATATATATAATACGTCAGAGGAGCAATCCGGCCACTTTCTACTGAATATATATATATATAATACGTCAGCGGAGCAATCCAGCCACTTTCTACTGAATATAAATATATATAATACGTCAGCGGAGCAATCCGGCCACTTTCTACTGAATATATATATATATAATACGTCAGCGGAGCAATCCAGCCACTTTCTACTGAATATATATATATATAATACGTCAGTGGAGCAATCCAGCCACTTTCTACTGAATATATATATATATAATACGTCAGCGGAGCAATCCAGCCACTTTATACTGAATATAAATATATATAATACATCAGCGGAGCAATCCAGCCACTTTCTACTGAATATAAATATATATAATACGTCAGAGGAGCAATCCAGCCACTTTCTACTGAATATAAATATATATAATACGTCAGCGGAGCAATCCGGCCACTTTCTACTGAATATATATATATATAATACGTCAACGGAGCAATCCAGCCACTTTCTACTGAATATATATATATATATAATACGTCAGCGGAGCAATCCAGCCACTTTCTACTGAATATAAATATATATAATACGTCAGCGGAGCAATCCGGCCACTTTCTACTGAATATATATATTTATAATACGTCAGTGGAGCAATCCGGCCACTTTATACTGAATATAAATATATAATACGTCAGCGGAGCAATCCAGCCACTTTCTACTGAATATATATATATATAATACGTCAGCGGAGCAATCCAGCCACTTTCTACTGAATATAAATATATATAATACGTCAGCGGAGCAATCCAGCCACTTTCTACTGAATATATATATATATAATACGTCAGCGGAGCAATCCAGCCACTTTCTACTGAATATAAATATATATAATACGTCAGCGGAGCAATCCGGCTACTTTCCTCTGAATATAAATATATATAATACGTCAGAGGAGCAATCCGGCCACTTTCTACTGAATATAAATATATATAATACGTCAGCAGAGCAATCCAGCCACTTT
Organism: Phyllobates terribilis; assembly: GCF_046119375.1. NCBI lineage: Eukaryota > Metazoa > Chordata > Amphibia > Anura > Dendrobatidae > Phyllobates > Phyllobates terribilis. The sequence continues at coordinate 3,376,981 of NW_027362968.1, read as the reverse complement.
CTACTGAATATATATATATATATAATACGTCAGCGGAGCAATCCAGCCACTTTCTACTGAATATAAATATATATAATACGTCAGCGGAGCAATCCAGACACTTTCTACTGAATATAAATATATATAATACGTCAGCGGAGCAATCCAGACACTTTCTACTGAATATAAATATATATAATACGTCAGCGGAGCAATCCAGCCACTTTCTACTGAATATAAATATATATAATACGTCAGCGGAGCAATCCAGCCACTTTCTACTGAATATATATATATATAATACGTCAGTGGAGCAATCCAGCCACTTTCTACAGAATATAAATATATATAATACGTCAGTGGAGCAATCCAGCCACTTTCTACTGAATATAAATATATAGTACGTCAGAGGAGCAATCCAGCCACTTTCTACTGAATATAAATATATATATAATACGTCAGCGGAGCAATCCAGCCACTTTCTACTGAATATATATATATATAATACGTCAGTGGAGCAATCCAGCCACTTTCTACAGAATATAAATATATATAATACGTCAGTGGAGCAATCCAGCCACTTTCTACAGAATATAAATATATATAATACGTCAGTGGAGCAATCCAGCCACTTTCTACTGAATATAAATATATATAATACGTCAGTGGAGCAATCCAGCCACTTTCTACTGAATATAAATATATAGTACGTCAGAGGAGCAATCCAGCCACTTTCTACTGAATATAAATATATATAATACGTCAGCGGAGCAATCCGGCCACTTTCTACTGAATATAAATATATATAATACGTCAGCGGAGCAATCCAGCCACTTTCTACTGAATATAAATATATATAATACGTCAGCGGAGCAATCCGGCCACTTTCTACTGAATATAAATATATATAATACGTCAGCGGAGCAATCCGGCCACTTTCTACTGAATATAAATATATATATAATACGTCAGCGGAGCAATCCAGCCACTTTCTACTGAATATAAATATATATAATACGTCAGCGGAGCAATCCAGCCACTTTCTACTGAATATAAATATATATAATATGTCAGCGGAGCAATCCAGCCACTTTCTACTGAATATAAATATATATAATACGTCAGTGGAGCAATCCAGCCACTTTCTACAGAATATAAATATATATAATACATCAGTGGAGCAATCCAGCCACTTTCTACAGAATATAAATATATATAATACGTCAGTGGAGCAATCCAGCCACTTTCTACAGAATATAAATATATATAATACGTCAGTGGAGCAATCCAGCCACTTTCTACAGAATATAAATATATATAATACGTCAGTGGAGCAATCCGGCCACTTTCTACTGAATATAAATATATATAATACGTCAGCGGAGCAATCCAGCCACTTTCTACTGAATATAAATATATAGTACGTCAGAGGAGCAATCCAGCCACTTTCTACTGAATATAAATATATATAATACGTCAGCGGAGCAATCCAGCCACTTTCTACTGAATATAAATATATATAATAAGTCAGCAGAGCAATCCGGCCACTTTCTACTGAATATAAATATATATAATACGTCAGCGGAGCAATCTGGCCACTTTCTACTGAATATAAATATATATAATACGTCAGCGGAGCAATCCAGCCACTTTCTACTGAATATAAATATATAATACGTCAGAGGAGCAATCCGGCCACTTTCTACTGAATATAAATATATATAATACGTCAGCGGAGCAATCCAGCCACTTTCTACTGAATATAAATATATAATACGTCAGCGGAGCAATCCAGCCACTTTCTACTGAATATAAATATATATAATACGTCAGCGGAGCAATCCAGCCACTTTCTACTGAATATAAATATATAATACGTCAGAGGAGCAATCCGGCCACTTTCTACTGAATATAAATATATATAATACGTCAGCAGAGCAATCCGGCCACTTTCTACTGAATATAAATATATATAATACGTCAGCGGAGCAATCCAGCCATTTTCTACTGAATATAAATATATATAATACGTCAGCGGAGCAATCCGGCCACTTTCTACTGAATATAAATATATATAATACGTCAGCGGAGCAATCCGGCCACTTTCTACTGAATATAAATATATATAATACGTCAGCGGAGCAATCCGGCCACTTTTTTGACTATATCAAACGTCAGCAGAGCTAAATATTTTAATTAAAGTTTACAACCTTATTCGTTCCGTAATTCCATTATAATGGCCCCCAAACGCCAGCAAGTTCTTTCTGAGGAGGAAACTCAGGCAAAAAAATCAAAAAGGGCTGAAGCTCAAAAGGTTGGTAGAAGTAGGGGTAAAAAACAGCACCTTAAATTGCAGCGTGAAAAAAATGCTGTGAGAAGAAAGGCTGCCCGTCATAATCTCACCCCAAAAAAGCCTCAACAGATGCGCAATGCTGACGCTGAGAGGCATAGGTCTGCCCCAGAGAGGCGTAGGTCTGCCCCAGAGAGGCGTAGGTCTGCCCCAGAGAAGCATAGGTCTGCCACAGAGAGGCGTAGGTCTGCCCCAGAGAGGCGTAGGTCTGCCCCAGAGAGACGTAGGTCTGCCACAGAGAGGCATAGGTCTGCCCCAGAGAGGCGTAGGTCTGCCCCAGAGAGGCATAGGTCTGCCCCAGAGAGGCATAGGTCTGCCACAGAGAGGCGTAGGTCTGCCCCAGAGAGGCATAGGTCTGCCACAGAGAGGCGTAGGTCTGTCCCAGAGAGGCATAGGTCTGCCCCAGAGAGGCGTAGGTCTGCCCCAGAGAGGCATAGGTCAGCCCCAGAGAGTGTGACAGACGCTGAGCTTCAGCAGCATCGCAGCGCCAATGCTGAGAGACACAGAGGAGCCCGTACTAAACAACCTGCCCGCTGGGGTAAAAACGGAAGATCTCGCAACACTGCTTTGCTTACTGAAAACTTCAATGAAGACGACATTGAGGCATGCTATCTTGGCCCAATGAACAACAAATGCTCATTTTGTAATGCCAACCATTTCCAAAATGAAATTACAAGAAACTGTTGTCATAGTGGAACCATCAAACTGGAAGAAGTGTGAATGCATCCCTATATTACTAATTGCATGAAGAGATCAGAACCAAACTCCAAGAATTTCATGGAAAACATAAGATCATACAATAGTGCAAACGCTTTTGCATCCATGGGCGCACAAATTGACCAATCAATTAACAGGCGATCAGGTCCTTTCTGTTACAGAATCCATGGGCAAATTTACCATGCAACATCTGCGTTGCACCCTAACCAAGGTGAATCACCAACATACTCCCAGTTATATATTCTGGATTCGGCACAATCCAGCCAACAGTGGATGCATTCGTAATCTTATGGAAAATCTACAAAGAATTCTGGAAGATATCAATCCTTTCTCCAGAGAATACAAAAATATGTTGCAATTTGAACAAGAAGAAATGCTAAAAGCAAATCTAGAAAACCGAATGCCAATTGAATATAGCATGACTTTCGTGAGAGAAAAAGTAAATACTATGCCCCCCGGCAGAATCAATGCTCCAACTGCCAGAGGGGAAATTGCTGCCATTTCCCACAGCACAGATGGTGCACCCCCAGAAAACCGTGACATTACCATTCATCCAAAAAGTGGAATTTTACAAAATATATCTATTCTGAGTAGACTCTGTGACCCAATGAGCTACCCTTTGCTTTTCCCTTATGGGGACTCTGGGTGGACTACAGAACTAATAAAAACAGTTGGTCGAGGAAATGTGACTCCACTTCAATGGTATTCATACCACTTTGCCATTCGTGATGGTACTTTAACCAGTTCCTTAATGCAGGAAAGCTGACACACCAATTTATGGTTGATGCCTATTGCAAAACTGAGGCAAACCGTTTGAATTGGGTGCGCACAAATCAAAGTACTGTAAGAGCTGAAGAATATGACGTCCTTCACCAATTCATGACCAACCACCGTTTCATGAACATAAATATCCTACCTGGAAAAAAAGTCATATTGCCATCGACTTTCCAAGGAAGTCCAAGAAATATGGCACAAAACTACCAAGATGCCATGGCAATGGTCAGGAAATATGGCAAACCAGACCTATTTGTAACAGTAACGTGCAATCCAAAATGGAGGGAAATCAGGGAAAACTTACTTCCCAGTCAGCAACCATGCGACAGGCCCGATTTAGTAGCTCGAGTATTTAACATGAAACTAAAATTGCTACTTGGAGACCTAACCACATACCCCAGATTTGGACGTGTTAATGGTATGGTGTATGTAATTGAGTTCCAAAAAAGAGGGCTCCCTCATGGACACATATTGGCATTTATGGCCCCGGAATACAAAGCCTGGGAAAAAGAAAGAATTGACAAAATTGTTTGTGCAGAGCTCCCGCACAAAGACACGCATCCGAAGCTTTATGAAATTGTACAATCTTGCATGATGCACGGTCCATGTGGTCCACTTAATCCAAATGCACCATGCATGGACAATGGAAACTGTACTAAAGGTTTTCCCAAGGATTTCTGTTCCGAAACTAATAGCAATGTAAATGGATCCCCTAAATATCAACGCCGGGATGAGAACAACTTTGTTGAACTTGGTGGAAACAGGGTTGATAACAGATGGGTTGTACCTTACAATCCTTATCTTTCCTTAAAATACAATGCTCACATAAACGTTGAGATTTGCAGTTCTACAAAGTGTAAAATATTTGTTCAAATATGTTTACAAAGGGCATGATTGTGCAAATCTACAGTGTGTTACTGCTGCCACAGAACAAGAAGCCACGGTTGAATGGGATGAAGTAAAAAATGACTTAGAAACGCGATATGTAAGTGCACCTGAAGCATGCTGGAGACTCAGGGAATATAAAATGCACCATCAACCTGACCATGTGGAAAGATGAAATGTCCACCTTGAGGACAAGCATACAATATGCTTCATAGCAGGTAAAGAAGCTGAAGCTGTGCAGCGGAAAAACACCAAGTCTAAACTTCTTGCTGGGTTTAAACTGAATCGGGAAGATCCTAATGCCCAACAATATTTCTACATTGAAATCCCTGAACATTACACTTGGGATGAAAAAAACGTTAAATGGAAACCACGTTGCAAATGTCATAAAACCACAATTGGCAGAATGTTTAACGTTAGTCCATTAGACAGAGAAAAATACTTTCTCCGAATTCTCCTTCTCAATGTTAGAGGCGCAACATCTTTTGAGGATCTCAGAACAACTGAAGGAAACCGTTTTGCTACTTTCCAAGAAGCCTGTATTGCAAGAGGGTTAACTGATGATGACTCTGAATGGGATACTCGCCTAACAGAAGCTGCCACTTATCAAATGCCAATACAACTTACACAATTGTCTGCATTTATTTGCATCATGTGTGAGCCGTCTAATGCTGCAGCATTGTTTCAAAGGCACAATAAAAATCTCATGGAAGACTACACCAGACGTTTCCCTCATGTAGAAAAGGCCGTCTATATGACATTACATGAAATTGAGTCTGTGTTACGGACACATGGAAAGTCATTACAAGATTTTGGCCTACAACTTCCTGTTGGCAAGTACGATGATCCAATCAATTCTGGCAAATATTACGACCCTGTTGCGGAAAAGGCTTTGAGGAGAAATTCAAAATGTTAAATCCAGGACAACGAAAGGCTTTCGAAAAAATCAGAGAAGCTTTTGAGATTCCAACTTGCAAAAACGTCTATTTTTTATTGACGGACCTGGTGGAAGTGGTAAGACATTCCTGTATAATACAATCATGCATTACGTTCGGAGCAAAAATGAATTAGTCTTGCCATGTACATTTACAGGCATTGCTGCTACTTTGCTGGAAGGAGGCCGAACTTCCCATAATCTGTTCAAACTGCCTATACCAATTAATGAAACGTCGACGTGCAATATTCGTCATGGCAGCAATACTGCCAATGAGTTGAAAAACGCCAAACTCATAATCTGGGACGAAGCTTCTACGGCTCCAGCTCATGCTGTAAATGCAGTTGACACCTTCTACAAAGAACTCATGGCTGAAGATCCAAAAGTTCCCTCCAAAAAAACGTTCGGAGGTGCAGTGTTTGTTTTTGGTGGAGATTTTCGACAAATCCTTCCTGTTGTTCCACATGGCAGCAGAACCGAAATAATTTCAGCATGCATGAAGAACAGCAATTGTTGGAGGAATATTGAAGTCCTCAAATTGGACCAAAACATGCGTACCAATGAGGACAATGTCCCCCAAGAACATCAAGGCTTTTCCCAATGGCTTTTAAACCTTGGAGATGGAAAACTTCAAGAACCAGGACTAGAGGAAGGTATCTTTGAAATTCCTTCTGTCTGCATTGAAAATGGATGTATTGTTGATGCTGTCTTTCCTCAAGTCATACAACCAGAAGATAAAAGCATTGCAAACCGTGCAATCCTAAGTCCAAAAAACCAACATTCACATGAACTGAATGAAAAAGTTCTTAGACGAATTCAGTCTGAATTGAAATGCTACACCAGTATTGATTCCATTCAGCAAGATACTGCAAATGCTGAGGAAGCAGCAAACTATCGATGGAGTTCTTAAACAGCTTAACGCCTGGTGGTATGCCTCCTCATAGATGACATTTGAAAGTTGGAGCAGTAGTCATGCTATTAAGAAACCTTAACTCAAGAAGAGGTCTTTGCAATGGCACCAGAATGGTTGTGAAGCAAATGATGTCAAAAGTCATTGACTGTGAAATCCTCAGCGGATCATTTAATGGTAGAAGGGTATCATTCCCAGAGTTATTCTGCCACCAAGCCATCCTCATCTTCCTTTTACTTTAAAACGAAAACAGTTTCCCTTAAGACTGGCTTATGCTATGACCATCAACAAAAGTCAAGGGCAAACACTGGATTCAGTTGGCATATATTTGCCATCTCCAGCCTTCAGCCAGGGCCAACTTTATGTCGCCTCTTCAAGGACAAAATCCTTCCAACAAGTCAAAGTCAAAGTTTTTGCTACTGATCAACGAAGCAACTTAAAGAAAGACCACAGAGTTTACACCAAAAATGTTCTTTACACAGAAGTTTTTGCACAATAATTTTTTTTTCCAGCTAATAGTTTAATAAAATGTAAAATGTTATATATAACAGTGAAAGTGTCTTTCTGTTCAAAGCCAAAATGGGTGGCGGCTGTGCAGTGTGGTGCCTGAGTCAGAGCGTGTGCACACTGCACTACGATGCCATTTTACTGAAGACACTGTGTGTGCAAATTCCCAGACACAGTGTCTTCAAGAAAATGGCGCCAGATATTGTGAGATGCGCACACGTTGACTCAGGCACTATTTTATGGGAACAGAACATGACCGGATGGGGGCACAGTATGGGAGCAGCACATACCAGGATGGGGGCACAGGATGGCAGCACATACCAGGATGGGGGCGCAGGATAGCAGCACATACCAGGATGGGGGCGCAGGACAGCAGCAGCACATACCAGGATAGGGGCACAGGATGGCAGCAGCACATACCAGGATGGGGGCACAGGATGGCCGCAGCACACACCAGGATGGGGGCGCAGGATAGCAGCATATACCAAGATAGGGGCACAGGATAGCAGCACATACCAGGATAGGGGCACAGGATGGCAGCAGCACAAGACCGGATTGGAGCACAGGATTAGAGCAGCACATACCAGGATGGGGGCACAGGATGGCAGTTGCACATACCAGGATGGGGGCACAGGATGGCCGCAGCACACACCAGGATGGGGGCGCAGGATAGCAGCATATACCAAGATAGGGGCACAGGATAGCAGCACATACCAGGATAGGGGCACAGGATGGCAGCAGCACAAGACCGGATTGGAGCACAGGATTAGAGCTGCACATACCAGGATGGGGGCGCAGGATAGCAGCAGCACATTACAGAATGGGGGCGCAGGATAGCAGCACATACCAGGATAGGGGCACAGAATGGCAGCACATACCAGGATGGGGGCGCAGGACAGCAGCAGCACATACCAGGATAGGGGCACAGGATGGCAGCAGCACATACCAGGATAGGGGCACAGGATGGCAGCACATACCAGGATAGGGGCACAGGATGGCAGCTGCACATACCAGGATGGGGGCACAGGATGGCCGCAGCACACACCAGGATGGGGGCGCAGGATAGCAGTATATACCAAGATAGGGGCACAGGATAGCAGCACATACCAGGATAGGGGCACAGGATGGCAGCAGCACAAGACCGGATTGGAGCACAGGATTAGAGCTGCACATACCAGGATGGGGGCGCAGGATAGCAGCAGCACATTACAGAATGGGGGCGCAGGATAGCAGCACATACCAGGATAGGGGCACAGAATGGCAGCACATACCAGGATGGGGGCGCAGGATAGCAGCAGCACATGACAGGATGGGGGCGCAGGATAGCAGCAGCACATTACAGAATGGGGGCGCAGGATAGCAGCACATACCAGGATAGAGGCACAGGATGGCAGCACATACCAGGATAGGGGCACAGGATGGCAGCAGCACATATCAGGATGGGGGCGCAGGATAGCAGCACATGACAGGATAGGGGCACAGGATGGCAGCAGCACATTACAGAATGGGGGCGCAGGATGGCAGCAGCACATGACAGGATGGGGGCACAGGATAGCAGCACAAACCAGGATGGGGGCGCAGGATAGCAGCACATACCAGGATAGGGGCACAGGATGGCAGCAGCACATATCAGGATGGGGGCGCAGGATAGCAGCACATGACAGGATAGGGGCACAGGATGGCAGCAGCACATTACAGAATGGGGGCACAGGATAGCAGCACATACCAGCATGGGGGCGCAGGATAGCAGCACATACCAGGATGGGGGCACAGGATGGCAGCAGCACATTACAGAATGGGGGAGCAGGATGGGAGCAGCACATGACAGGATGGGGGCGCAGGATGGGAGCAGCACATGACAGGATGGGGGCGCAGGATGGGAGCAGCACATGACAGGATGGAGGCCATATACCAATATAAATGCTCGCCACCCGGGCGTAGAACGGGTGGTTCAATAGGTAGTACATTATAGGTGAAGTAGACTCAAAAGACCAAGCAGATTCAACCTTAAAGAACGAGTCATTACTTATTCTTTTACCCATGAGTCCGCACGTCATGCCCAACTGCCCCAACGCACATTTTGAATCTTCCTCAGGGGGTGCCCCTGCGTGCGTTGGGGCAGTTGGGCATGACGTGCGGACTCACGGGTAAGTGCCTCATTCATTACCAGTATACTTATCTCTAACATTCAAGAAGTTGTCCACTACTTTATGTATCCCCCCCGGGCCCCTAAAACTTATTGTAAATACCTTCTGTTGCTGATAATGCCTGTGAGCGGCGCTATCGGTTGCCTCTCACAGGCATCACGTGACTCCGCGCTGACGTCATGACAAGTGAGGCGTGACTCAGCACTGGGGTCCCCGCGGTGGCCGCTGGGTTGTGGGTGGGGTTACCCCCGCGTCACACCTTGCATCCACCGCGCGCTTTCCCAATGAATGGAGAGAGGCAGAGCGCGTGGTGGATGCTGGGTGTGACGAGGAGGGGTCCCCCGCCCACAGCCTGGAGTCCACCCTGGAACCTGGAAGACAAAGACCCCCGGCTGCTGCCAGCACTTGTCGTGACATCAGCGGATGTCAGAGCCGGCTGCAGCCGGGGGTCACATGATGCCTGTGAGCGGCCAGTGATAGCGCCACTCACAGGCAGTATCTGCAACAGAAGGTATTTACAAGAAGTCTTAGGGGCCCCGGGGGGATACATGGGGGGATATAAAGTAGTGGACATCCCCTTTCAGCCATGGCGCTCTATTTTACCACCTGTGTGCCTGCTTTTATGTAATCTCCACCTATATGATGTGTGCTGCTCCTCTTTATTGATTTTGATTTAATTATACTGAGTTAGGACCTAAGCACTATAATACTGTTGTGGGATCTATGTGATATTGCTATATCTATGTCAGATATGTAATTGGTCTGGCACCCCCACTAAAACCACGTCCCCTCCCCCACCCCCACCCCCCGTCCAACTAATCTCATATATGTGTGTCTCTCTTGTGATTAATAAAATTGATATTGATATTTACTTTATGATTGAAGTAGTAATGACTCGTTCTTTAAGGTTGAATCTGCATTGTCATTGTATCATAACACAGGATAACAAAAAAAATGGTGGTAGCCCATGCAAGTGCTGCACTCACTATTCTGCTGGTGCAGTTACTGGGTACATACATTACATTACTGATCCTGTACTGATCCTGAATTATATCCTGTATAATACTCCAGAGCTGCACTCACTATTCTGCTGGTGCAGTCACTGTGTACATACATTACATTACTGATCCTGAGTTACATCCTGTATTATACTCCAGAGCTGCACTCACTATTCTGCTGGTGCAGTCACTGTGTACATACATTACATTACATTACTGATCCTGAGTTACATCCTGTATTATACTCCAGAGCTGCACTCACTATTCTGCTGGTGCAGTCGCTGTGTACATACATTACATTACTGATCCTGTACTGATCCTGAATTATATCCTGTATAATACTCCAGAGCTGCACTCACTATTCTGCTGGTGCAGTCTCTGTGTACATATATTACATTACTGATCCTGAGTTACATCCTGTATTATACTCCAGAGCTGCACTCACTATTCTGCTTGTCCAGCCGCTCCCTCTCTCCTCACACACATATTACACATATATACACAATAATAACTACCTACACCATGACATCTGGTCCGGTTACCAAACAAATAATAACAATATAATAAACAATAACCGACAAATTATATACAAACTAATATATACATTCTTTTTTTTTTTTTTTTTAAATAAAATAAATACTAACTATACAAATATATACAAGACAAAACAAAACCCCCCACACTCAAGCCCACCAGTCCCTCCCCGGCACTGACCTGAGAGCTGGTCCTGCGCCTCATGCCTCAGTCCAACGTCCATAGGCCAGATCAGACAGTGCCAGTTTTTCACCCAAATAACCAGTGTCCCACAAGATGAACCCACCTCCCCCCTTTTCCCTCCACCCAACCTAACAGCTACACCCAAACCCATATATACAATATATACAGAAACAAACAATACAATAACCACAACTGACAAAGCCCAAATTCGGCGCCTGCAGCCCTACATCACTGTCTACTGATCAAATACAAAAATCTATGGTGTCAGCAGCAGCCCACCACCAGGAGAGGAGATGACCAGACTAGGGCACACTAAAAGAAAAGCCCCTCCAGAGGAGAGCGGCCCTCCGTGTACCCAGTCTCCCATACTCCAGAGAACGCACCTTCACCAGGTCACCGAGTATGGTCCTAAACACATCGTCCACTGGGAGGATTTTCCGTTGCGTCGATACTAAGCACCGTGCGTTCCACGTGTGATACCTAACCACTGCGCTAACTAGAAATAAGGTGCAGTGGTCCCGACCACCCAGGTCCCCGAATGCTCCATAGGCCAATTCCGCATAAGAGAGACCGACCAGCCGGGGCCAGCCAATGGAGGCGCCCATCCTGTTGTACACCTCTGTGTTAAAGGGACAACGAAGCAGGAAGTGGTCCATGCTTTCAAGCATGGTACCACAATGCTCCCGAGGACAGTTCCTGTCCTCAGAGCTCCTACACTTCAGATTGTCCCTCAAACACAGTTTCCCATGGAAGCAGCGCCAAGCCAAGTCCCAAAACTTCGAGGGATCCTGATAGAATTCAAAAGATGCAGACCCACCCCAACATCCCGACTTGGGCAATCCCTGCACACCAGAGGCCTCTGAAAATGAGTCAACAGAACCCTTTTGTCAAGGAGCTTCCTTGGCAGAGTCCTGACCTCCCACATTCCCAGACCCCACCGACGAATTACCTTCAGAACCACAGTAGCTAAGCCGGTAGATGTCAATGTGGTGTGCGTAGATCTTTCACTTGCCCTCCTGTCTCCCATTCCTGGAAGAAAGGCTGAAACCATCCCTTACAGCAGAATACCCACGGGGGAGCCCTCTCTTTCCAGAGGTTTGCAATATTGATCTTAATGAAGGTATTCACAAGGAATACCACAGGGTTGACCATACCCAACCCTCCTAGTCTCCTCGTACGGTAAGTAACCTCCCTCTTGACCAGGTTCAGTCTATTCCCCCATAACAGTTGGAAGAACAAACTGTAAACCCGAGTCCAGAGAGGCTCCGGCAAGATGCACTCACTGCCCAGATAGATCAGCAAAGGGAGCAGGTAAGTTTTGATCAGGTTTACCCTTTCCCTTAGGGTCAAAGACCAACCCTTCCATTGGTTCACCTTCTGAGTGGCGATCTCTAGCCTGCTGTCCCAATTTTGTTTGGGGCAATCCCCCTGGCCAAATTCGATGCCAAGAACTTTTGCGGAGACTTTGGGTCCTGGAAGGGTGTACGGGAGATCAAAACCAGAATCTCCTCCTCCCAGCCAGAGACTCTCACACTTATCCCGGTTGATCTTGGACCCGGATGCCTCCGAGTAGCTATTTACTTCTGATATCAGCCACTCTGCCTCCCCATCAGAGGAAACAAAAACGGTGACATCATCGGCATACGCCACCACTCTCAGAGTGGCTTCCGGTGCTGCTCGGTCCATCACGATCCCAGCCAATGGTCCACGCTCCACCCTCCTAAGAAGTGGGTCAATCGCAAACACGTACAGCAGCGGGCTCAAGGGACAACCCTGGCGAACACCACACCCAACCTCAAAAGAGCTGCCAATCCAACCGTTCACAAGCGGGGAACTCTCTGCCCCAGCGTACAAGGTCTTAAGCCAATCAACAAATCCCCCCGGCAGGCCATACTTCAGAAGGACAGACCAGAGGTACTCATGATTAACCCGATCAAACGCTTTTGCCTGGTCCAATGACAGCATGTACCCCTTCCAGTGACCAGCCCTACCCTGCTCCACCGCCTCTCGGACACAGAGTACAGCACTAATTGTACTGCGGCCCGGAACAGAGCAATGCTGGGCTCCCGAAAGGAGCCGGGGCGCAAATTTCACCAACCGATTAAACAGCACCTTTGCCAAAACCTTCCTGTCTGCATTGAGAAGCGCTATGGGACGCCAATTCTCAATGCAAGATGAGTCCTTACCCTTTGCCAAGATAATCAGGGCAGACCTCCTCATTGATTTTGGCAGAGTGCCCGATGAAAGACATTCATTGAATACCTCAGTCAACAGGGGAACCAAGGCGTCCTTAAAGGTCTTATAGAATTCAGATGTTAAGCCATCTGGACCGGGAGATTTCTTTAGGGCAAGCCCTTCAATCGCCAACTTAACTTCCTCTTCCCTGATCATCTCTGTCAAAACGCCAAGAGAGGGGTCTACCCCTGGTTCGGGGACGGCTTCAGCCAGAAAAGCCGACATCTCATCCCAATCCAGATCCCTCTCCCCCAAGAGGTGCGAGTAGAAGGATCTGACGACCTCCAGGATCCCTGATCTGGATCTTTTCAGGGACCCCGCAGTGTCAACCAGTCCTGTAACAACTTTACTATTCACTGACATCTTGCAGTTTCTGTAAGGGTCTGGCGAGCGGTACTTCCCATAATCCCTCTCAAAAACCAAAGATGCGTGTCTATCATACTGACACCTCATTAGCAAAGATTTCACTCTGGAGATCTCCTCACGGCTACCTCCAGTTGAGACAAGATGCTCGAGTTTCCTCCTCAGGCCCTGATACAGGTGGTACCTGTCCAGGCTCCAGAGGCTCGAGAGCTGGCGGAAGAATCTCGCCACCCTTTTCTTGAACATCTCCCACCACTCTGACTTACTACTACAAAGATCCAGTAAGGGTACCTGGCTCTGAAGAAAATCCTCAAAGGACTGTCTTATCTCCGCTTCTACCAAGAGAGACGAATTGAGCCTCCAAAAGCCTCTTCCTATCCGGCGAGTCTCTGTAACATTCAGAGAAAACAAAATCAAACAGAGATCAGAGAACTCCACCTCAACAGCAGATACTGCTGAAGAGACGGCTTCCTCCTTTAAATAAAACCTGTCTATCCTGGACCTACAGTTACCTCTATGATAGGTGAACCCCTCGTGGACTGCGGTGAGCCGGATGTGGACATCTACCAGGCGAGCTTCACTAGCTACAATATTAAGGGCGACGCCATCATAAGTCAGCTTGTCTCTGGAACCTCCTCTATCTCGGGGCCTCGTGACAGTGTTAAAGTCCCCTCCAAAGACGACCTGCCGACTCGTAAAAAGGTAGGGCTTGATCCTCATAAAGAGACACTTCCGGTCCCACTTAGATTGGGGACCATAGATGTTAATGAGCCAGAGCTCTTGTCCCTTCATGAGGACATCTAATATCAGGCACCTCCCCATTTCTAACTCAATAACCCGTCGGCATTCTACCGGTGCGGTAAAAAGGACCGCCACTCCGCTATACGGCTCGGCCGCAAGAGACCAATAGGAGGACCCAAGTCTCCACTCCCTCTGCCATATTTGGCAGCCTGGTCTCTTGCAAAAAGAAAACGTCAGCTTCAACCCGGCTGAGAAAATCAAAGGCCGCCAATCTAGCCATATTTGACTTAATGCTGGCGACATTAATGGACACCAGCGTCAACGGAGTGGGTACCGCCATCATTGGTGATTGAGTTAGATGGCTTTCTTTTTCCCACTCCCCTTATCCTCTGCCTCAGAGGAGGAATCCTTCCCCCTCTTTAATGATACAGAGGTGTCCATTCCCACATTTTTCCTTCTTTTTTCGTCCTCGTCTCCGGACTCTGGGCCAGTCCCTCCCCCCAAGGACCTTGCATCCCCAGGAGAAGGAGACTCGGCGCCCACTGTAAGCTCCGCCGAAGCCAGAACCTCACCCTCAGCCTCCTCTTCTGAGGAAGAGATGTTGTCAAGGGCTTGGAAGCGGTTAGAAAGACCAACTAGAGGGGAGTCAGTTTTACCTTCCTTAGGTACCTTGGTCAGAGCGGGAGAAGATGTTTTATCTCCCTTCTTTCTCTTCTTTTTGGTGCCGAGCTTACGCTTGTTCTCTAGCCACCGCTTATTATCCTCATCCATACTTTCATAATGGGAGGATTCTGAGGCAGAGGGGGTTTCCTCCCTGTGGATCCTCCTGATCTCCTCATCAAACTCATCATCCCTCGGGGCCTCAGCAGCAACACTGGCATCCAGGACAGGGGCCGCCCCCGTAGCCCGTGGCTCGCCCCACTCCCTCTCCTGTCTGCACTTGTCTAGACCTCTCAGCTGGGCAGGCATCTTTTTATTGTTTTTCTTCCCTGGCCCCTCAGCTACCCCACCCCTGCTAGTTCTCTCCCCAGCAAAATCGGCCTCACGGCTTTCTCCCACCGGGGTCTCGACTGCATTAGCGAAGGAGCGAGGACAACGGCTGACTGGGTGACCTAACTCACCACACAGGTGGCACCTAATCTCCACACAAGAGGCAGCAAGATGACCGACACCCCCACACAATGCACATTTCTGCACAGTGCAGTTTGCACTGAAGTGTGTAGGGTCGCCGTACCTGTGACAGAGCTTTGGTTGCCCCAGGTAGAAGACCAGGATACGATCCCTACCCAGGAAGGCAGATGATGGAATGTGGGCAACCGTACCACCTGAACACTTAAGTTTTACCATAAACGTCCAGGCCCCTGACCAGATACCAAACTCGTCACGGTTTTTATTTGGCATCTCCACCACCTCTCCACACTGACCAAGCCATAATCATCAACATTAACAGAAATAAACACTTGAAATAGATCACTCTGTGTGTAATGACTCTACATAATATATGAGTTTCACTTTTTGTATTGAAGAACTGAAATAAACTAACTTTTTGATGATATTCTAATTTAGTGAGATGCACTTGTATATTACCTCTCTTATCTGAGATTCGTGTACAGGAGACCTATATCAGTTGGGATAGCGTTTTACAGGCATCTAGTCAGGGATTATTGCATTGTACTCCGTGCTTAAAAAAAACTATTCCCTATTGAGAACGCTGTTAGCTGCTTTTAAAATAGGGACAGGTGCTAGATGGTATTATCAGCTGGAAATGAGTGTTCATTCTGGATGTGTTTGATCATATCTCACACACCACATGGCCAGATAAGGTAGCAAAATGTTAAAATGACATTTGCGGGTGAATGCATTTTTCACCGTTGAAAAAAATGCAAAAGTGCAAAAACGCATCAAAAACGATAAGTGTGAACTTAGCCCAAGGTCTGGAGGTGCATTTTTGCTTTTGGTTATTTATTTGGCTTTATATACAGTGGCAAATCCAACCAAAACAAAGCAACGAAAAAGGAGCCAACGGTTTTAAAGATATGCATCAAAATTTATTAGTACATAGATGATCAGACAAAAGCAGGAATCAGTGTGGAAAACACATGAGGAATAGAAACCCGCAACAACCCTCTCCACAATGGCGGACACATGCAGGACCAAACAGTACAATTTAAGTCGGATATAGACTATCTAAGTATTTGAGGAGTAACACCATACATAGATGATATGTCAATACATATTTTCAAGTACAGCACCTATACTGGACTAGAATACCCATGCTGTCCTATACTGCTGAGTGTACGTTCCCTATCATATGCCAGATATAACCATAAGTGACCTGCTAAGTCACTATATACATACCAGAGATATCAAGCTTCAGCAGAAGACAGTCAGGGAATAGTCAAAGATTTAGAGGTCCGTCTAAGGTCGGCACATGCGGAGCAGAGAAGTCCCGACGCGCGTTTCGGTGGTTCCCTTCGTCAGGGGGCATGTTTGCTGCCTCGCTGTCACTTGCTTATATTGGCGCCAGGCACATTTAAAGACCGGAAGTGATATCAGCGTCACTGCGGAGACCAGGACGCCAGCCGACATCCGCATCATGTGACAGCGGAGGGGCGGGGCTTAAGCCCTAACGCCACACACCGCTGAAACACACAGTGTCATTGCGGAGGTAGAACGCCGGCCGGCATCCGCGTCATGTGACAGCAGAGGGGCGGGGCATAAGCCCTGACGCCACACACCGCTAGAACACAAAGACCGCGGGACCAGAAGTGACGTGTGCATCACCATGGGGATCCGGACGCCGGCCAGCATCCGCGTCATGTGACAGAAGCGAGGGCTACAGAATAGCCACAACACCTCATGTCACTGGGACACGGAAAGCCGGCCGGCGCACAGACCCACATAGTCAGCACATTTGCCTGACTGTCTCCTTCACTAGGCCAGGTATCATCGCAGCCCTCTCATTGAAATAACGAGAGTCAGTTCTATAAGGCCATGATGCCACATATCAAAGATTGTCTAAAAGATAAAATAAAGAAAGAGGGGAAAGAAAACATGAACTGGGGGGGGGGGGGACCCAGAAATGTAGAAATTTTTCCAAATTTATTAAAAAAGAAAAACTTAAATATCACATGGTCATAAGTATTCAGACCCTTTGCTCAGTATTGAGTAGAAGCCCCCTTTAGAGCTAGTACAGCCATGAATCTTCTTGGGAATGATGCAACAAGTTTTTCACACCTGGATTTGGGGATCCTCTGTCATTCTTCCTTTCAGATCCTCTCCAGTTCCGTCAAGTTGGTGGACAGCCATTTTCAGGTCTCTCCAGAGATGCTCAATTGGGTTTAGGTCAGGGCTCTGGCTGGGCCAGTCAAGAATGGTCACAGAGTTGTTCTGAAGCCACTCCTTTGTTATTTTAGCTGTGTGATTAGGGTCATTGTCTTGTTGAAAGGTGAACCTTCGGCCAAGTCTGAGGTCCAGAGCACTCTGGAAGAGGTTTTCATCCAGGATATCTCTGCACTTGGCAGCATTCATGTTTCCTTCAATTGCAACCAGTCATCCTATCCCTGCAGCTGAAAAGCACCCCCATAGCATGATGCTGCCACCACCATGTTTCACTGTTGGGATTGTATTGGGCAGGTGATGAGCAGTGCCTGGTTTTCTCCACCCATACCGCTTAGAATTATCACCAAAGTTATCAAAAAGTTCTATCTTCATCTCATCAGACCAGAGAATCTTATTTCTCATAGTCTGGTAGTCCTTCATGTGTTTTTGAGCAACTTCTATGCGGGTTTTCATATGTCTTGCACTGAGGAGAGGCTTCCATCGGGCTACTCTGTCATAAAGGCCAAACTGGTGGAGGGCTGCAGTGATAGTTGACTTTGTAAAACTTTCTCCCATCTCCCTACTGCATCTCTGGAGCTCAGACACAGTGATCTTGGGTTTGTTCTTTACCTCTCTCACCAAGGCTCTTCTCCCACGATTGCTCAGTTTGGCTGGACGGCCAAGTCTATGAAGACTTCTGGTGGTCCCAAACTTCTTCCATTTAAGGATTAGGGAGGCCACTGTGCTCTTAGGAACCTTGAGTAATGCAGAAATTATTTTGTAACCTTGGCCAGATCTGTGCCTTGCCACAATTCTGTCTCTGAGCTCCTTGGACAGTTCCTTTGAGCTCATGATTCCCATTTGGTCTGACATGCACTGTGAGCTGTGAGGTCTTATATAGACAGGTGTGTGCCTTTCCAAATAAAGTCCTATCAGTTTAATTAAACACAGCTGGACACAATGAAGAAGTAGAACCATCTCAAGGAGGATCACAAGGTAATGGACAGCATGAGACTTAAATATGAGTGTCTGAGCAAAGGGTCTGAATTCTTATGACCTTGTGATATTTCAGTTTTTTTCTTTTTTAATAAATTTGCAAAAATTTCTATATTTCTGTTTTTTTCAGTCAAGATGGGGTGCAGAGTGTACTTTAATGAGAAAAAAGAATGAACTTTTTAGAATTTACCAAATGGCTGCAATGAAACAAAGAGTAAAACATTTAAAGGGGTCTGAATACTTTCCGTACCCACTGTATATATTTGTTCAGGATGTGGGGGGGGCGCGGTCCCGGGCCCATCAGACTATAGTTGCCCCACTGTATGTACATATATATACAATATTCATTTTTTAGAGTTAGGCATATAACAATTTTTAACAACTGCATACCAATTCCGTCTTGTTTCATTGGCACTCTCATACATATACAGCGATGGGTGACATTGATGCCTGTTCCCCAGGTAGCACATTTTAATCCCACAACTGGGGTTATAAAATCCTTGGGGATTAATTTCATAGTGTTTTTATGAATTTTTTTTATATAGTACTGTCCACACTGAGTATTTAATTCTCCCCTCTTTTCCTTCCTTTTTTTACTGTCCCATTTTACCATTCTTATTTGAATAAAAATGAATGAAAAACTAAAAATAAATACAATTGTTCACGTTCCCCACTCAGCAACAGCGCTTCCGGCTGGAACATCACTCCGAACGGGCACAGGAGAGGGGCAGATTCGGGATGTTGCTCCCGCAACATTTCCACCTTGCCAGAGGACCCTACCATAGTCACTACCATGGAGTGGGAGCTGGAGGACTGCTAACATAATTGTATTCATCTGAATGCTTGAACCAACGGTGCTGTACATACCTAGTACAAATGAACTCAGCTGTCTCCCTGCGGTGGATCAGGGGATACCTTGTGTAATATTAAAGATTTTCCTGCACAAATTGCTGAATATTCACAATTATTTTCTATTAGTCATTATTATAGGTGGAGATTGTCTTACTGACCCCACAGCCCTGGTGAGAAGGGTGGTCTCTAGAATACAGAATGTCTTATTATGTCACAGTGGGCATGTGACCCTGGGCTCCCCAGGACGCCCAGCACCGAATCCAATTGGTTCCTGTGCATAAAACTTAGGTCGAGCCACATTTAGGTAAAAGGGTCCGAGCCTATGGATAAAATCTATGGATCAGAACATGCTTTTCCTAGATTGACCGTCATTTCTAGGTGTAACAGAATCACTGGTCCTCTCCTCCACTTTTGGCCGAGGTCTGGAGGATTACTGGGAGACATGGAACAGATGTTCTCCTGTTTGTAGCCCACCCATCAGACATGTATGTCGTAAACATCTGACACTCCATAAATGTCAGGAGGACTCTATTAAATACAAAGGGACATTAATCAATTTAAAAGTTTTATTTTTAAATTAAGAATTGCATGGAAGGACGAGGAGATGTTCTTGGAGGAGCCTCCTTCTTCAGCAGATGTTCTTTGCTGGTCAGGAGGCCACATGTAGATGGTACCAGTCCTTCCATACAGCTACAGCATTGATGGTGGACGCGCTGTACTTTCCTCAGGGTGCTAGACGTGGCGGTTTTCTGCCCTCGCGATGTTTATGGAGCCGCGGTGACAGACACCAAATAAGCAGCTTTCTCGGATGGAGTGAGCAGCCCTGGATAGTCCACGCCGGCAGGATGAGATCACCCGGCGGAAGAGAGAACCTATGAGAAGAGACGTAACACTGATGTCAGTAACAGGACTCCATATCAGAGGACACGGCTGTGCGGTCACTGTGGCCGGACGGCAGAGGAATCATCCATACACAGGTACGGGGGGATTGTCCGCCATCATACATGTGACAATCCCACCACTGACAGATCTGCTCCACGGCCGACACCACACAACATGGGGCTTATTGTCACACTCACCTCTTCTCCTTTCCCCTTCTTCTTCTCTCTCTGGTTTTTGTTGTTTTTTCGGTTTTCTTTTCCCCTGAACTGGAAATTCGAATAAAAAACAAGAAAAAGATGTTGATTATAAACTCCTAAGAGATGAGCTTTGTATGGTTCTATAGGATGGTGTTATTCTCGTGGCTTGAAGCCCTGGTAATCGATTATTGCCCCATAATGGGGGAAATATGTCACACATACATAACATCAGCAGAGGGGTGAGAATTAGATTACCCAGAGAACTGATTAATATGAAACCTGCCAGGTGGGGTCTCGACAAGGAGCTATGTCCCTTCTTACCATGACATTACTTGTAATGTGCCGCAGTGTTGCCTTATAATCAGTTACATAAACCTCAGTGTAACATTGAGGCCATAAAGGGGTCAGTATGGGCCATATGGGGCCGTGGGCGCAGGATTTGAGTCAGTTTGGCAGAAGACTGAACGGCCCCTTAGAACTTTCAATGCATAAAAGAATGAAGATTTTTACAGAATGAACTGCTCATCGCTTTATAGGGAGAAAAAAGTAGTAATTTTCTGATCCTTTATGTGCACGTTCACATTACATGTTTTGACCACAGACTGTGAAAAGATGTCATATATACCTGTACACACCTGACAATGGGGAAGACTCTCTGTAATTAGCAGTGAAACACTGCTTGTCTCCATCAGGTTTAGAAGGGGAAGATTCTTGCTGCCTGTTTGGTAGAAAAAAAACATATAAATTACAAGCGAAAACAATAAAAAATGGACGAACACCCATCTGCAAGGCCGGTTAGGACATTTGGATAACATGGAGGAGGCACCCTGCTCAGGACCCACTTCTATCACTAAGAATGGAGAATCGCTAGTAATATTGGCCTGTAATGAGCTGGAAATGATTGACTGGTCGCAATGATCGACTGTTATCGCTGGCGTTATCACAAGCCAGAACCACAGTGATCATCAATCATGGGGTGGTGGCGCTGGATATAGTGCTGAGTTACACTTATCTTACAGTTGATCTTCTGATATATCAGATCCAAACCCGATAATAATAATTTACTCACATGTCTGAGTGTTTTGCACTCTCTGGGGAATACACTGGAGGTGGCTTCAGTTCTTCATCGTTCATCACCCTGGTATTGGTGGAACAGAGCTAAAACATAGAGAAAAATAAAATAAATATATATTTAAACTTTATTTTAATTATAAGTTTTATAGATCTTACCGGTCACACTTACTTTAGAAAGCCTTTGAGACGATGATATAAAGTTCAGGCTTTCTGGCCAGTCATTGTCCTCGCTTGTGTCCCCCTCATCTGAATCAATAAGTTCGTAATTGCTACATTGAGCTGAAAAGCACAAGTGTTATTAGTCATTATTAGTATGAGACCGGATCACGGAAAGTTATCATTTGATCACTAATAATGATTGGGACTGATTGTCACAAAATATGAAAGACAAGACACACAAAAGCTTTCTGCAGATGACGTCTCCTTCTACTTACGGTCAAAGTAGCCAGTGTCCTCTTCTGACTCAAAGTTAGGAATGAAATGTGGCTCCTTACTTAGAAGTCTGTCAAAGTCTATGCCACATAGGAATGGATGCATTTTGATCTCTTTAGCTCCTCCTGGGAAAGGAAGACAATAAAAAGTGATATAGACATTATCAGACAGACAGCTCCATATCTGAACAGTTTATGTTACTCTGAACTGAAGACTGAAGGCGAACAGAGCTGATGTGAAGAAAAGTTGCTGAAAGTCAGAGCATGAAGTAAGGGAATGGAAAAGCAGGTAAAGCAGAGAACCTCAGTGCTGATCCTCAGGGGCGTGATCATTTATCTGGTCACAGATGTGTAATAATTCATTATTAATACTATTATATACATTACCTGTCCCAAGTCTATGTGCCGGATCTTTTCTGAGCAGCTCAGTGATGATGTCCTGAGCATCAGGTGGAGGAGTGCGATTATCAAATGTCCAAGTTATCTCATCTGTTATAGTAAAAGAAAATGTTACAGAAAATAAAACCTCTTCATTTACTTTATAAAAACAAAAATCTTTTGTATTAACACAACAAGTAACTAAACCACAGAACCAATCTAAGCAAATAACAATGACACCACACCGCATCCAGATTATTTTACTTACCCCTTAATATACTGCAGTAAGTGTCATATTTGGAATCCCCATGAAATGGTACACGGAATAGAAGGAATTCGTGTAGGATGATCCCTACCGACCACCAGTCCACAGGCCGCCCATAGCCTTCCTGTAAGATGACTTCAGGGGCGATGTATTCAGGGGAGCCAGCAATCTGGAAAGCAACAGAAGAAGGAGATGAGGAGCTGAGAAAATAATTGTGACGAATAACATCAGAGGAAAACGTTTTCTAGATGAGAAGATATCAGAGAAGAAGAAATAGATGAGAAGAGTAAAGAACAAGATCCTGTAAGTAAAGCCGACCTCATCATCACGGAACTCTCTGGTGACGTCCTCGGTTGGAGCCTCGTAGGTTTCTGATGTTGGTCTCATGAGGCCGAGTTTGGAAAGTCCGAAGTCCGTGACTTTAATATGACCAGATGCCGATACCAGGAGGCTGTGAAAAAACAGACGGTGTCAGCCCCAAGTAATAACCCATAGACTTTATGACAATCTCTAACTTTCTTCCTCCTAGAGGGGGCACTTACTTCTCAGGCTTCAGGTCTCGGTGCACCACACCAAAGCTGTGCAGGTATTCCACAGCCAGGACTGTTTCTGCAATGTACTTTCGGGCCAAGGGGACGGGTAAAGGTCCATAGATGTTCATAAGACTGCCACAGTCTCCTCCTACAGGAGAAAGCAAATATGACAGGAGAGGGTTTGTTACAATGTAAATCACACATGATGCGTGTGAATGAGAAATAAGCGGAGACATTGGGGCAGGATGTCACACAAAGAGATATACTGTGTAATAATGCAAAAGAAAAACAATGGCGCGTACCCTAATAGTAACTAGGACTGCGCTGAATGACTATGAAGCCAAACCACAAATGTGCAAAAGCTGCAGAAATAAGTGCAAGGAAACAACGTCCCATATAAAAATGTGAAGTTATACTATGTATATTACAATAAATAACCTAAATAAATCTATAATTGATAGAAGGTGTCAGCCGTCTCATAGTATGGTGGAATATAACCTGACGGAGTATGAAACGCTTGTTGCAGCGCGGTACTCATACTTTTTTTCTTAAATATAGCTATCCACTCTCCTTCATGGCTGGATATTACCATCAACAAGAATATATTATATATACTACCCCATGCTATGAGATTGCTGACATCTTCTATGATTTATAGATTTATCTCGCTTATTTATTGTAAGACACTATACTTTTTCGGCCGTATTAGTATCCCTTTTTTCTATGAGTTACCTTGTTAGTTTAAGTTATTTATTCCATGGGACTAATAAAGATTCATATTTTATATAGGGGGTTGTTTTATTGCATTTATTTGTACAGCTTTTTCTCATTTGTGGCTTTGCTTTATGTACTGTACAATGTATAGCGTATACTATATACTGCAGAGCGACCCTATACAAAAAGACAGAGCTGGGCTTCATCTACGAGCCTCTGGTTCATTTCTCTATGAAATGCTCATCTACCGTGGTTCCCCGAAAATAACAACTACCCCGAAAATAAGCTCTAGGATTATTTTACAGGATTTTTGGAGTATGCTTGAAATATAAGTCCTACTCCAAAAATAAGCCCTAGTTACAGTCAGGGCCAGCATTAGGAGGGAGGGGGACACTTGGCAGTTGCCCAGGGCCCGCACTCTTTTAGGGGCTCCCAGCATTTCTATTCCGAGACTGCTTTATGTGACCATAATGTGACCATAGGTCCTTTAACTACAAGAGAGTCTAGATGAACTGAAGGGGAGGCAGGCTACTGTGTATCATTTATACTGTGTGTGTATAGGCATGTGTATGTATGTGCTGTGTGCATGTACATATCTATGTATGTGCTGTGTGTGTATATACATCTGTATGTGCAGTATATGTGTGTATAAACATGTGTATGTATGTGCTGTGTGTGCATGTACATATATATCTATGTATTTGCTGTGTGTGTATATACATGTGTATGTATGTGATGTGTGCATGTGCAGTGTTTGTGTGTATACAGTTGTGCTCAAAAGTTTACATACCCCGGAAGAATTTTTCTTTCTTTGCTTTGTTTCAGTATGAATGATAACAAAAAAAAATTTTCTCCACTCATGATTATTGGTTGGGCGAAGCCATTTATGGTCAAACTCAGCAAATACTGGAGGCAAATTTGCACTCATCAGCACGGAAGCTGCAGATGGGACGTACTTGGACGTTCCAACATGACAACGATCCAAAACACAAGGAAAAGTCGACCTGTCATTGGCTACAGCAGAACAAAGGGAAGGTCCTGGAGTGGCCATCTCAGTCTCCTGACCTCAATATCATTGAGCCACTCTGGGGAAATCTCAAGAACGCATTTCATGCAAGACATCACAGGAATTTACAGGAACTGGAGGCTTTTTGCCCAGAAGAATGGGCAGCTTTAACATCTGAGAAAATAGAGAACCTCATCCACAACTACCACAAAAGACTTCAAGCTGTCATTGATGTTAGAGGGGGCAATACACGGTATTAAGAACTGGGGTATGTGAACTTTTGATCAGGGTCATTTGGATGTTTTTGGTTGTCATTAAGATTTAAAAAGAGAAAACACAGGAGTTTGACAATAAATGGCTTCACCCAACCAATAACCATGAGTGGAGAAAAAGTTATCATTCATATTCTCTGAAACAAGGCCAAGAAAGGAAAAATTCTGCCGGGGTATGTAAACTTTTGAGCACAACTGTACGTGTGAATATGTAGTGTGTGTATGTGCAGTGTGTGTGTTTGATGACATAGTTATATTTGAAAAAATGTTTATTTTTTTCAAGAATAAATGTGGATTGTTCTGCATGAGGAAAACAATAAGACATCCCCTGAAAAACAACTAACCCATCTCTCACAGCAAACAACTATAGACCCTGTGTTATTTTTGAGGAAACATGGTGCAAACTGTTAAAATTCAGTCAAATCCTCCTTTCTCCATAGTGGAGATTTCTGCCATGCTCAGTGAGGACATACCCTGAAGACTTTCACAGACAAATTCATTTTTCTGGCATTTTGATAACAGATAACTTATAGTAAAAGCAGTGTGGACATGGAACCATCTATGTGGTCACATTCTGCTTATGGAGAAGGTCCTAGAGATGAGCAGACCAGCGATGGATATAGATACGATGGATATGTCCTACCTGGTACATACTCCATGACCATGCACAGATGACGTGTGGATGGAAAGGAGCACAACATGGAGGCCACGAAGGGACAATCTGCGAATGTTAGGATGTCCCTCTCTAGAAAGGCCCGTTCAAGTCTTACTGGATCTTTCAGCTTCTGCTTGTCCAGTTTCTTCATGGCGTATAACTGTTTGGAGTCTTTTTGGCGCACTAAGTGGACGGTTCTGAAGAGGAAGAAAATCGGTGGTTTATAATGTATTCTTACTAACAGTCTGTCTATAGACCTCATCACATCTCCTGTACTAATGGTGAATACTAGATATGCTGTCATCGCTACATAGATGATCTCCACTGGGAGGTCCTCATCCATGCCCCATCGTAAATGAACTGAATAATGACAATTAGATGTGCACAGAAGAGATGAGAGAATTAATTACAGTGAAATAGAATTCTACTCATATTTTACAAAGATCTGTATTCACCAAAATGGCGATTTTATTTTGTAATTAGCTTCCTCATGGATTCAGCAAAATGATGAGCAAGTGGACACTATTTTCTAAACCTTAAAAGGCCTTCAAAATGTTAGAAAAACACATTCTTATCCTCACCTCTCCGGCCCCTCTGCCTCAACTGCCTGGTCCGCTCTTTCAAATCTCTGCTGCCAGTGCAGAAGTCCAAACATGTCTAAGGCTGAGACAGGACTTCTGGCATTGAGGAGGTCTAGGAGGATTCTGCACAAACGCATGAAAGGTCACGGTGTCGTGGAGTTGGGAACCTTCATGAGCTTGCATAGAATCCTCCTGAAGCTCCTCAAAACTAGAAGTTCTGGCCCAGCATGAGCAGCGGCAATCTGAAGATGTGGTGAGGACTGGACGGATGTCAGTAAAAAGCAGAGAGGTCGGAGAGGTGAGCAGTAAGGTCAGTATAAGTCTATTGTCCACTTTTTACATCTTACATTTATTAGGCTCTGGGGTCTGGAGAGAACCCAGAGCATAACAAAAGACATTCAATTCGTGAATCACATGTCCCAGGAAAGTCTGCATGAACAGGCGAATGTGAATTATGCCAGATCCGCTCTTCTCTAGAGAACAGGGATGTGGACTCCAATAATTCCTCTATGGTAACACTGTACGGGCACAGAGACAGAGGGATCGTCATAAGGAGCCCTAGAAAACATATATTATGCCGACATCAAGCTCACCCAAAAGCTCCACAGCTGAACTGTTTGATCTGTTCGTAGTCGCTCTTACAAGGATTTCTCCCTGGGTTCAATGATCCGATCAAGGCCTAGAAATAATAAGAAATGGCATTAAAGCATAAAATCTGCAGGAAAATAAAATCTATGGATGCAGGAACTTCTCCTGTATATTATGTGGACGTGATACAAGCCGGACCCCCACAGACTCCATTAAATATAGGGGATATCCCCCATACACAGACATCACTGTACTGCAGGGGAGGAGACGGGAGATCACATAGCGGGGGCAGGAATAATAATGCCGCCATCACACACAATAGATCTGATCTACATGAAGAATAGGGATATCCCCTCGTCATATGGGGGATAATATTATACATGTAATTCACCCCCGTTACCTGATCATACACAGACGTCTCCGCTGATACTTACACTGACAGATTCCTGGACCTCGGGGGTCTCACATATTCCACCGTCAGTAATTGCTGGGACAGATATTCCTATAATAATGAGGAGACGTTTTGTATTAGACGATATCAGTACATAATATATAACATCCATATTAAGAAGGAGATGACACGGGCTCTGTACACGGTGTAATACTGGTATATGGGATTCGGCACACAACGTATATATTTATGGCTCCTCCATAGATGGATATTCTGGACCATAAATGGCCATTGTTCAGGATCTGATTCATCCTAGAACAATTACATGATCGGGGACCTAGGAGCCTCCTTGTACATGATGGAGAAGAGCACAGAGGAGAGAAGCAGAATTACCTGCCCCCCTCCATTATAGTCTATGGGGGGCTCCGGAGCCATCACCGGCCTCATACAGAGGATGGAGAGTAAATCTACATGTTCTCTGCCGTTCTCTATAATATCTCGATATGTGAATGTAAGAATATTAGATGATTGCTCACCTTCCATCAGATCAGTGTTCAGCCCCTGCTGACTGGTATTAGGGTCTGGGATAGTCAGGTTTTCCCCCTCTTCGGAGTCACCTTCTGATATTTCCTGATGGGTTTAATATGTGCAATTAATATAACATTTCACAAATACTAAATTACCGTATACAGTCCATCCTCGACTTATGAACTTCTGACTTACAAACGACTCCAAGATACAAAAAGGTTGATGTTGAAAAAAAAGCTAATATTCATCCTCCAGTCCTTTCCACTGTCATTTGCCTTTTCTCTGGTCTCTTTACTATAGTCTAGGACTTCCGGCCGCATTCAGGACCCAGAGGTCACTGCTCATCATAAGGTCATAAGGATGAGGCTGGAAGTCCTGCCCCATAGTGAAGAGGCTGGAAATGTGGTGCACTATGATGGAAAAAGGAGGACCGGTTGGCAGGCAGCGAGCAAAAAATTATTGTTTTTTTTTACCCTGTTTTAACTTATATACAAATTTGGGTTACAAACAAACCTATAGGATTTATCTAGTTTGTGACAAGGGGACGACCTGTACATAAGTCAGGAAGTACTAAACCAGGACCTAGGGGATAAGCTCAGTATTGGACAGACTATGCATAAGGCAGGAAGTACTAAACCTGGATCTACGGGACAATCTCAGTATTGGATGGACCATACACGGCCGCTCCCTTCAGAAAATCCACATGAATTTGTAAGGGACTTGTATCTACAGCTGTTTTCTAATAACTTCTATTATCAGAACTGCAGCATTTACAAGATGGAAGATTGTGATGATGGAGTGAGACAGAGACGGAAACACAACCTCTGCAGCCATAGAGACAGGCGGCCATAGAATATCCTGCACCTCTGACATCATAAATCTGCCCCTCTGCTGTATGACGGCTAATCTGGAGAAGATCAGACCAGGACGTGTGATATAGAAGGTGATGGATCCTTACCAGACGCTCCAGTGAGCCGGCCGGACGCTCCAGTACATACAGGACATTTTGGGCCAGTTGTATAATAAAGGCCAATTCTCCACTTGAGGATTTTTCTTCAGACTATAAAGATGGAAATAAATAGAAAGGGAAAATCATGAGAGAACATGGAGGAGGCCGGTTATGCCACCACTTTACTCCTGCGATCTACTCTACAATTACTACATATCTGGTAACTTGGTGCCAGTTGTCTATAATATAATCAGGGATGTGTCCGTCTGTCGAAGCCTCTGTAGACTGCGCCTGCACAGTCTGGCCCCAGACAGAAGAATGCATCCAGCCATTACAGGTGACAGATAAGATGAGTATATGGCACTGGAGATCGCAGTATGCGTAGGCACTGTAGGCATACTGCGTTCAGAGCCTACGCATACCTAGGCCGGGGGAGGAATGCAACGTCGGAATCGGCGCTTGTGCATGGCGCGCTATCTGGCGCCATTTTAGTGAAAGCAGATTTGCAGTGTGTCTTCAATAAAATGACACTGGACAGCGCTGTATGCGCACGCGAGTACTCCGGCGCCTTTTTGTTGAATACATGCGGTAAATGTGCCTTCACTAAAATGGAGCAAGATTCCGATTGTCATTTCTGTAAAATAACACAGGTGAAGCGCTTCCGGGGAGCGATGGAAAGGTGAGTAGGATGGGGAGCACATAACAGGATGGGGGAGCAAGATGGGGGAGCACAAAACAGGATGGGGGAGCACATAACAGGATGGGGGAGCACATAACAGGATGGGGTGCACATAATAGGATGGAAGAGCACATAACAGGATGGGGGCAGCACATAGGATAAGGGCAGCACATAAAAGGATGGGGAGCACATAGCAGGATGGGGGCAGCACATAGGATAAGGGCAGCACATAACAGGATGGGGGCAGCACATAACAGGATGGGGGTGCACATAACAGGATGGGGAGCACTTAACAGGATGGGGGCAGCACATAGGATAGGGGCAGCACATAACAGGATGGGGAGCACATAACAGGATGGGGGAGCACATAACAGGATGGGGGCAGCACATAACAGGATGGGAGAGCACATAACAGGATGGGGAGCACATAACAGGATGGGGGGAGCAGGATGGTGGAGCACATAACAGGATGGCAGAGCACGCAACAGGATGGGGAGCACATAACAGGATGGGGGAGCACATAACAGGATGGGGGACCATGGACCAGAATGGGGGCAGCACATAACAGTATGGAGGAGCACATAACAGGATGGGGTAGCGCATAACAGGATAGGGGAGCATATACCAGGATGGGGGAGCATATACCAGGATGGGGAAGCATATACCAGGAAGGGCGAAGCACATAAAAGGATTAGGAAGCAGGATGGGGGAGCATGGACCAGGATGGGGGAGCATGGACGAGGATGGGGGAGCATGGACCAGGATGGGGGATCATGAACCAGGATAGGGGACCATATACCAGTAAAAATGCTCCCCATCCGGGCGTAGAACGGGTTCAATAGCTAGTATACTATATTACTGTCGACCTAAAGAACAATTTTATGTGAATAAACTTATATTCCATCATTATTACTTTCATATGTTTTGTGCAGATTTCTGCAACTTACCTGTTGCACCAATGTCCTGATGTTCTTCTGTAAATGCTCAAGATATGCTGAGCTCATGCGACCTTGCTGGTATTTGGTCAGGCAGTCTCTCACTAGCTCCATAACCAGCCGGTAAGTGAAGCTGAGGACGCCATCGGGTAGTGGTAGCACAATGTCAGGGGCATAGGTGGTAAGAATCCCCTGCAGCAGTGCTAACACCTGAAAATTGTCTGAAGGAATTTCAGACATTTCAAATAAATCCAAATCGCAGTCAGTAAATCACTAGCTATGTAGTTAATCACCAACAACAATGACACCGGAATGTCAGAGTGACACTGTAGCTGTAAACACTGGCACAAGTATTGGTGGTGCATTATGATGTCATAATAGCAGTGATATCATCACGGAATGTTGAGATGTTACCTTATATGGAGATTCTCTCCATAAAAGTAAGTTGCCTAGCAACACAAGCAGCATCATCACAGGCTGAGCATCAGTACCAGGTGCAGGCATGGAGGAAAGAGCTGTGGGGGCTTTACTCCTCTGACCAGCGGGGGGGATTTTTATGTTTTAAAATCAATCATTTACAAAAATTAAAGTTATGGGTCAATGATTAAAAAAGCAAAATAAACTGGATATCTGTGTAATTGTATCAACCTGCAGAATAAAGATAATTTGTCTACAGTGAGCGGCAAAAAAGAAGGAAAATAAAAAAGTGATGGAAGATTTATTTATTTATTCATCGTCACTCATATCATACCATTAAAAAGAAAGAAACTGTAGTGGTGGTGAATTCTGATGTCATAATAGCAGTGATGTCATCATGGAATCTTGTGATGGAATCTTATATGGAGCTTCTCACCTTATAAGGAAGTTGCCTAGCAACAGTGAGGATGGTAAAACCATAGGGTGAGTATCAGTGCTTGTATGTAAGAGGGAGCTGTGGGCACCGGGCTCTTCTCATCAGTGAGGGGATTTATAAATATATTTATTAATATCTGTATACACAATAAAAATCATAATTACGTATTTATAAGAAATCCGGATTCAGGAGCTAAAAGAAGTATCTTTATCTGGGGGGTCCAGGGACTGAAAGTCAGAAGCCCACGCCTCACCACCCCCCAACCTCCCAAGATGGGGGTCTCTATTACAAATATAACCCTGCCTGACATTTGAGAAAATCTACATTTTGTTACTTAATTATCACTAATTTTTATTACGAAACAGAAAAAAGAGTCGGAATCAGGAGAATTCAGGGATGTTTAGATATTTAGCTCAAATTTTTTGAGCAGGTGACAGATCCTCTGTAATCTTGGTGAATAAAACACTTGTCCTAATAAATCTCCTCCTACGTTCTCCGATCACCACCATATTTGTATTCCAAGAGCCTCAAAGCACCGAAAAGAGAAAATAAGTGAAGAATCAGGCGCATTCTAATCTGTAACCATGGAGACACATAGGCTGCATAAGAGCTGTATACACTACACAAGATTTACAAATTTGTTTCATTTTTTATTTTAAGGAACCAAGTAAAAAAAAAATATTGTAAAAGATCTTCTAACAACTAGAAATGATTCCAGGATTGTCTTTCCACTATATATACAGTATATACTCACAACACAAAGGTTAACTAATAGTTTTAATGATTTTCTGTAATAAATATTTGTATAAATATGAGAAACATTTATATAAAAATACAACAAATGATAATAAATATTTCAATTATAAAACAAGAAATACGTCTTATAATAATATTACTCAGCGATTTATAAAAGTAACAAAGTTCTTGTCGCTGCTGCTCCTGACGACCAATCAGATTTCTGCCGTTTTGCCTCTTGCAGTGCGGAATCGATGGCTGGAATCTGACTGGTTGCTACGGGCAACACTTTCATTATTCTCTACACTGTTTGTATAAATAATCCTTGAACTCTCGTTGCCGATAGCAACCGATTAGAATTCAGCTTTTACATTTGTAATTTACACGAGATAAATAAACGTGATTTCTGAATGGTCGCTAGGGGTAACAAAGACGCTACATGACAGCTGAGGCTCCGTGACAATGGCGTCTGTTACTCCAGGTACTGGATGATGGGCCGGACACAGGTGCAGCCCACCGTCACCAGCTGCTTCTCCAGCCTATAGGTGGGACACATCCTCTCATCCCACCACGCAGGACCAGGATCTCCTGTCTGATGGGGACTGAGTTCATGCTGAGGTCCACATGACCCTCCGGGTCCAAACATCCGCGGTGGAGACATCGGGCCTCGCTGATGACCGCAGGGAATCTGTTATTGTCCACATTAGAGCTGGTGGAAGGAGATGAGAGAAATCAGGACACAGCAGTAACCATGTTTAGTCCCCCAT
Organism: Phyllobates terribilis; assembly: GCF_046119375.1. Lineage (NCBI taxonomy): Eukaryota > Metazoa > Chordata > Amphibia > Anura > Dendrobatidae > Phyllobates > Phyllobates terribilis. The sequence continues at coordinate 3,344,142 of NW_027362968.1, read as the reverse complement.
ACTCCGGCCTGCTGACCCCCATATATCATTATTATTATTTCTGCCATTACTCCATGTACATTCACCTGTATTCCCATGGAGAGATGGAGCGGCTCCGCACACTGTCCGCCATTACTTGTGCAGAACTCCGACTGCCGACCTTCATATCCACCTTCACACGTGGAGGAAATGTGGTGTCCGGTGTGAAGAGACATCCCCCGCCGGACACTAGAGGGGCCTCCCAGCCATCAGCGCCAGGGACCTGCTCTTCTCTTCCATGGACACAAGAGATGAAGATCAGAAGAAGCAAAGTGGAGAAAACCTGAGGACAGAAGATGTCACACATGTAATAGGGGACATTGTAGAAGTGTCAACATTATGTAGTGATATAAGTAAGGGTTAAATAATGGATCAATAATATACACTAATAATATTCATACTCGTATGGACCTATCCCAAAGATATGCAACAGCGCTCAAGCCAAGAGCAACCAGATATGACTATATAACATATAAGAAATTCCAACATTCCAAGTGGAATTCATTCAACAATATATTATACTAGCTATTGAACCCGTTCTACGCCCGGGTGGCGAGCATTTTTTTTGGAATATGGTCTACCATGCTGGTATGTGCTGCCCCTCTCCTGGTTTTTGTGCTGCCCCCATCCTGTCCCCACCCTGTCCCCACCATCCTATCCTGGTATGCATGGCACCTCTCACCCCCAATCCTGGTATGCATGGCACACCTCACCCCCAATCCTGGTATTCATGGCACACCTCACCCCCAATCCTGCTATGCATGACACCCCTTACCCCAATCCTGGTATGCATGGCACCCCTTACCCCAATCCTGGTATGCATGACACCCCTTACCCCAGTCCTGGTATTCATGGCTCCCTCATCCCAAATCCTGGTATGCATGGCTCCCTCATCCCCAATCCTGGTATGCATGGCACCCCTCATCCCCAATCCTGGTATGCATTGCACCCCTCATCCCCAATCCTGTTATGCATGGCACCACTCATCCCCAATCCTGGTATGCATGGTCTCCTCACCTCTCAATCCTGGTATGCATGGGCCACTCATCCCCCAATAATGGTATGTGTGGTAGCCCTCATCCTGGTATGCATGGTCCCCTTACCCCCCAATCCTGGTATGTGTGGTACCCCTCACCCCCCAATCCTGGTATGCATGGTCCCCTCACCATCCAATCCTGGTATGTGTGGTACCCCTCACCCCCCAATCTGGGTATGCATGGTCCCCTTACCCCCAATCCTGGAATGTGTGGTACCCCTCACCCCCAATCCTGGTATGCATGGTCCCCTCACCCTCCAATCCTGGTATGCATGGTCCCCTCACCCCCCAATCCTGGTATGTGTGGTACCCCTCACCCCCAATCCTGGTATGCATGGTCCACTCACCCCCCAATCCTGGTATGTGTGGTACCCCTTATCCTGGTATGCATGATCCCCTCGCCCCTCAATCTTGGTATGCATGGTCCCCTCACCCCTCAATCCTGGTATGTGTGGCCCCCTTACCCCCCAATCCTGGTATGTGTAGCCCCCTCATCCCTTTCACACTTTACACACATACAAAAAAATAAACATTTATACTCACCTTTCTACTCTGTGCTCCAGCGCTGCTGCTTCCTGTTCTGCCGGAGGCCTGGGGAGGAGTGCGGCGCCGGAGCACCGCGCTGTCCGGCGCCATTTTGCTAACGTGTCTTCAGTAAAATGGCGCCGGATAGCGCTACGCGCATGAGCCGATCCAACGCCTCACTCCTACCCCGGTCTCCGGCGAAGAGAGGCGTCGTGGCAACGCTCCTCCCGGTCAGGTAAGTATGTAAGTATGGTGCCGGAAATCGCGGTATGCGTTCAGTTTCTACGCATACCGCGATCTCCGGCGCCATATACTCCTCTTACCTTTAACAGCTGGATGCGTGATTCTGTTTGGAGCCAGACTGTGCGTCGCGCATGCGCAGTCTATCGAAGCTTCAGACAGAGATGCGCATCCCAGGTTATATTATAGACTAGATATAGAACCCGTTCTACTCCCGGGTGGCGAGCATTTTTAATGGTTTATGGTCTCCCATGCTGGTATGTGCTGCCCCCCTCCTGGTATTTGTGCTGCCCCCATCCTGTCCCCACCATCCTATCCTGGTATGCATGGCACCCCTCATCCCAATCCTGATATGCATGGCTTCCTCATCCCCAATCCTGGTATGCATGGCAACCTTCTTCCCCAATCCTGGTATGCATGGCACCCCTCAACCCCAATCCTGGTATGTGTGGCTCCCTCATGCCCAATCCTGGTATGCATGGCTCCCTCATCCCCAATCCTGGTATGCATGGCTCCCTCATCCACAATCCTTGTATCCATGGCTCCATCATCCCCAATCCTGGTATGCATAGCACCCCTCGTCCCCAATTCTGGAATGCATGGCACCCCTCGTCCCCAATCCTGGCATGCATGTCACCGCTCATCCCCAATCCTGTTATGCATGGCACCACTCATCCCTAATCCTGGTATGCATGGCTCCCTCACCCCACAAACCTGGTATGCATGGTCCCCTCACCCCCCAATCCTGGTATGCATGGTCCCCTCACCCCCCAATCCTGGTATGCATGGTCCCCTCACCCCCCAATCCTGGTATGCATGGTCCCCTCACCCCCCTAATGGTATCTGTGGTACCACTCAGCCCCCAATCCTGGTATGCACGGTCCCCTTACCCCACAATCCTGGTATGTGTGGTACCACTCCATCCTGATATGCATGGTCCCCTCACCCCCAATCCTGGTATGTATGGTCCCCTCACCCCACAATCCTGGTATGCTTGGTACCCCTCATTCCCCAAATTCTGGTATGTGTGGCCCCCTCACCCCCAATCCTGGTGTGTGTGGTACCCCTCAGCCCCTAATACTGGTATGCATGGTCCCCTCACCCTACAATCCTGGTATGTGTGGCACCCCTCCATCCTGGTATGCTTGGTCCCCTCACACCCCAATCCTGGTATGCTTGGTACACCTCATTCCCCAAAACCTGGTATGTGTGGCCCCCTCACCCCCAATCCTGGTATGTGTGGCCCCATCACCCCCCAATCCTGGTATGTGTGGCCCCCTCACCCCCAATACCGGTATGTTTGGCCGCCTCATCCCTTTCACGCTGTACAGAGATACAAAAAAATAATCACTTATACCTTTCTTCCCTGTTCTCCAGCGCTGCTGTGCCCTGTTCTGTCGGAGGCCGGAGGAGGAGTGTGGCGCCGGAGTACGTGCATGTCCATACCGCGCTGTCCGGCGCCATTTTGCTGAAGACACACTGCAAATGTGTCTTCAGTAAAATGGCGCCGGATAGCGTCATGCGCATGCGCCGATCCGATGCCTCACTCCTGCCCCGGTCTCCGGTGAAGAGAGGCGCCGCGGCAACGCTCCTCCCGGTCAGGTAAGTATGTAAGTATGGCGCCAGAGATCACGGTATGCGTTCAGTGTCTACGCATACGCGATCTCCGGCGCCATACACACTCCTCTTACCTGTAACAGCTGGATGCGGTCTTCTGTCTGGAGCCAGACTGCGCGTCGCGCATGCGCAGTCTATAAAGGCATCAGACAGAGACACGCATCTCCCGTTATATTATAGATTGTCATGTCATTGACCAAAAATCAAAGCTCAGGACAACAATATACATTATAGGTGAAGTAGACTCAAAAGACCAAGCAGATTCAACCTTAAAGAACGAGTCATTACTTCTTCTTTTACCCATGAGTCCCGCACGTCATGCCCAACTGCCCCAATGCACGTTCAAATCTTCCTCAGGGGGTTGAATCGGGCACTTACCCATGAGTCCCGCACGTCATGCCCAACTGCCCCAATGCACGTTCAAATCTCCCTCGGAGGTTGAATCGGGCACTTACCCATGAGCCCCGCATGTCATGCCCAGCTGCCCCAATCTGCAGAATCTGCCTGATTCCTCCCCCTGAGGAAAATCCGAAACGTGCGTTGGGGTAGTTGGGCATGACGTGCGGACTCATGGGTAAGTGCCTCATTCATTACCAGTATACTTATCTCTAACATTCAAGAACTTGTCCACTAATTTATTCCCCCCCCAATGTATCCCCCCCGGGGCCCCTAAGACTTATTGTGAATACCTTCTGTTGCTGATAATGCCTGTGAGCGGCGCTATCGTTGCCTCTCACAGGCATCACGTGACCCCGCGCTGACGTCATGACAAGTGAGGCGTGACTCAGCACTGGGGTCCCCGCGGTGGCCGCAGGGTTGTGGATGGGGTTACCCCCGCGTGACACCTAGCATCCACCGCGCGCTTTCCCAATGAATGGAGAGAGGCAGAGCGCGTGGTGGATGCTGGGTGTGACGAGGAGGGGTCCCCCGCCCACAGCCTGGAGTCCACCCTGGAACCTGGAAGACAAAGACCCCCGGCTGCTGCCAGCACTTGTCGTGACATCAGCGGATGTCAGAGCCGGCTGCAGCCGGGGGTCACATGATGCCTGTGAGCGGCCAGTGATAGCGCCACTCACAGGCCGTATCTGCAACAGAAGGTATTTACAAGAAGTCTTAGGGGCCCCGGGGGGATACATGGGGGGGATATAAGGTAGTGGACATCCCCTTTCAGCCATGGCGCTCTATTTTACCACCTGTGTGCCTGTTTTTATGTAATCTCCACCTATATGATGTGTGCTGCTCCTCTTTATTGATTTTGATTTAATTATACTGAGTTAGGACCTAAGCACTATAATACTGTTGTGGGGTCTATGTGATATTGCTATATCTATGTCAGATATGTAATTGGTCTGGCACCCCCACTAAAACCACGTCCCCTCCCCACCCCCCACCCCCCGTCCAACTAATCTCATATATGTGTGTCTCTCTTGTGATTAATAAAATTGATATTGATATTTACTTTATGATTGAAGTAGTAATGACTCGTTCTTTAAGGTTGAATCTGCATTGTCATTGTATCATAACACAGGATAACAAAAAAAATGGTGGTAGCCCATGCAAGTGCTGCACTCACTATTCTGCTGGTGCAGTTACTGTGTACATACATTACTGATCCTGAGTTACATCCTGTATTATACTCCAGAGCTGCACTCACTATTCTGCTGGTGCACTCACTGTGTACATACATTACATTACATTACTGATCCTGAGTTACATCCTGTATTATACTTCAGAGCTGCACTCACTATTCTGCTGGTGCACTCACTGTATACATACATTACATTACTGATCCTGAGTTACATCCTGTATTATACTCCAAAGCTGCACTCACTATTCTGCTGGTGCACTCACTGTGTACATACATTACATTACATTACTGATCCTGAGTTACATCCTGTATTATACTTCAGAGCTGCACTCACTATTCTGCTGGTGCACTCACTGTATACATACATTACATTACTGATCCTGAGTTACATCCTGTATTATACTCCGGAGCTGCACTCACTATTCTGCTGGTGCAGTCACTGTGTACATACATTACATTACATTACTGATCCTGAGTTACATCCTGTATTATACTCCAGAGCTGCACTCACTATTCTGCTGGAGCAGTCACTGTGTACATACATTACATTACTGATCCTGTACTGATCCTGAGTTACATCCTGTGTTATACTCCAGAGCTGCACTCACTATTCTGCTGGTGCAGTCACTGTGTACATACATTACATTACTGATCCTGTACTGATCCTGAGTTACATCCTGTATTATACTCCAGAGCTGCACTCACTATTCTGCTGGTGCAGTCACTGTGTACATACATTACTGATCCTGTACTGATTCTGAGATACCTACTGTATTATACTCCAGAGCTGCACTCTCTATTCTGCTGGTGGAGTCACTGTGTACATACATTACATCACTAATCCTGAGTTACCTCCTGTATTATACTCCAGAGCTACACTCACTATTCTGCTGGCGCAGTCACTGTGTACATACATTACATTACTGATCATGTACTGATCCTGAGTTACGTCCTGTATTATACTCCAGAGCTGCACTCACTATTCTGCTGCTGCAGTCACTGTGTACATACATTACATTACTGATCCTGAGTTACATCCTGTATTATACTCCAGAGCTGCCCTCACTATTCTGCTGGTGCAGTCACTGTGTACATACATTACATTACTGATCCTGAGATACCTCCAGTATTATACTCCAGAGCTGCACTCACTATTCTGCTGCTGCAGTCACTGTGTACATACATTACATTACTTATCCTGTACTGATCCTGAGTTACACCTTGTATTATACTCCAGAGCTGCACTCACTATTCTGCTGGTGCTGTCACTGTGTACATACATTACATTACATTACTTATCCTGAGTTTCATCCTGTATTATACTCCAGAGCTGCACTCACTATTCTGCTGGTGCAGTCACTGTGTACATACATTACTGATCCTGTACTGATTCTGAGATACCTCCTGTATTATATTCCAGAGCTGCACTCTCTATTCTGCTGGTGGAGTCACTGTGTACATACATTACATCACTGATCCTGAGTTACCTCCTGTATTATACTCCAGAGCTGCACTCACTATTCTGTTGGTGCAGTCACTATGTTCATACATTACATTACTGATCCTGAGTTACATCCTGTATTATACTCCAGAGCTGCACTCACTATTCTGCTGGTGCAGTCACTGTGTACATACATTACATTACTGATCCTGAGTTACATCCTGTATTATACTCCAGAGCTGCACTCACTATTCTGCTGGTGCAGTCACTGTGTACATACATTACTGATTCTGTACTAATCCTGAGTTACATCCTGTATTATACTCCAGAGCTTCACTCACTATTCTGCTGGTGCAGTCACTGTGTACATACATTACTGATACTGTACTGATTCTGAGATACCTCCTGTATTATACCCCAGAGCTGCACTCACTATTCTGCTGGTGCAGTCACTGTGTACATACATTACATTACTGTTCCTGTACTGATCCTGAGTTACCTCCTGTATTATACTCCAGAGCTGCACTCACTATTCTGCTGGTGCAGTCACTGTGTACATACATTACATTACTGATCCTATACTGATACTGAGTTACCTCCTGTATTATACTCCAGAGCTGCACTCACTATTCTGCTTGTTCAGTCACTGTGTACATACATTACATTACTGAACCTGTACTGATCCTGAGTTACATCCTGTATTATACTCCAGAGCTGCACTCACTATTCTGCTGGTGCAGTCACTGTGCACATACATTACATTACTGATCCTGTACTGATCCTGAGTTACATCCTGTATTATATTCCAGAGCTGCACTCACTATTCTGCTGGTGCAGTCACTGTGTACATACATTACATTACTGATCCTGTACTGATCCTGAGTTTCATCCTGTATAATACTCCAGAGCTGCACTCACTATTCTGCTGGTGCAGTCACTGTGTACATACATTACATTACTGATCCTGAGTTACATCCTGTATTATACTCCAGAGCTGCACTCACTATTCTGCTGGTGCAGTCACTGTGTACATACATTACATTACTGATCCTGAGTTACATCCTGTATTATACTCCAGAGCTGCACTCACTATTCTGCTGGTGCAGTCTCTGTGTACATACATTACATTACTGATCCTGAGTTACATCCTGTATTATACTCCAGAGCTGCACTCACTATTCTGCTTGTCCAGCCGCTCCCTCTCTCCTCACACACATATTATACATATATACACAATAATAACTACCTACACCATGACATCTGGTCCGGTTACCAAACAAATAATAACAATATAATAAACAATAACCGACAAATTATATACAAACTAATATATACATTCTTTTTTTTTTTTAAATAAAATAAATACTAACTATACAAATATATACAAGACAAAGCAAAACCCCCCACACTCAAGCCCACCAGCCCCTCCCCGGCACTGACCTGAGAGCTGGTCCTGCGCCTCATGCCTCAGTCCAACGTCCATAGGCCAGATCAGGCAGTGCCAGTTTTTCACCCAAATAACCAGTGTCCCACAAGATGAACCCACCTTCCCCCTTTTCCCACCACCCAACCTAACACCTACACCCAATCCCATATATACAATATATACAGAAACAAACAATACAATAACCACAACTGACAAAGCCCAAGTTCGGTGCCTGCCGCCCTACATCACTGTCTGCTGATCAATAAAACAAAACAAAAATCTATGGTGTCAGCAGCAGCCCACCACCAGGAGAGGAGATGACCAGACTAGGGCACACTAAAAGAAAAGCTGCTCCAGAGGAGAGCGGCCCTCAGTGTACCCAGTCTCTCATACTCCAGAGAACGCACCTTCACCAGGTCACCGAGTATGGTCCTAAACACATCGTCCACTGGGAGGATTTTCCGTTGCGTCGATACTAAGCACCGTGCGTTCCACGTGTGATACCTAACCACTGCGCTAACTAGAAATAAGGTGCGGCGGTCCCGACCACCCAGGTCCCCGAATGCTCCATAGGCCCATTACGCATAAGAGAGACCGGCCAGCCGGGGCCAGCCAATGGAGGCGCCCACCCTGTTGTACACCTCTGTGTTAAAGGGACAACGAAGCAGGAAGTGATCCATGCTTTCAAGCATGGTACCACAATGCTCCCGAGGACAGTTCCTGTCCTCAGAGCTCCAACACTTCAGATTGTCCCTCACACACAGTTTCCTATGGAAGCAGCGCTAAGCCAAGTCCCAAAACTTCGAGGGGATCCTGATAGAATTCAGAAGATGCAGACCCACCCCAAGATCCCGACTTGGGCAACCCCTGCGCGCCAGAGGCCTCTGAAAATGGGTCAACAGAACCCTTTTGTCAAGGAGCTTCCTTGGCAGAGTCCTGACCTCCCACATTCTCAGACCCCCACCGGCGAATTACCTTCAGAACCACGGTAGCGTAAGCCGGGAGATGTCCATGCGGTGTGCGGAGAACCTTCACTTGCCCTCCTGTCTCCCATTCCTGGAAGAAAGGCTGAAACCATCCCTTACAGGAGAATACCCACGGAGGAGCCCTCTCTTTCCAGAGGTTTGCAATATTGATCTTAATGATGGTATTCACAAGGAATACCACAGGGTTAACCGTACCCAACCCTCCTAGTCTCCTCGTACGGTAAGTAACCTCCCTCTTGACCAGGTTCAGTCTATTCCCCCATAACAGTTGGAAGAACAAACTGTAGTCCCGAGTCCAGAGAGGCTCTGGCAAGATGCACACACTGCCCAGATAGATCAGCAAAGGGAGCAGGTAAGTTTTGATCAGGTTTACCCTTTCCCTTAGGGTCAAAGACCAACCCTTCCATTGGTTCACCTTCTGAGTGGCGATCTCTAGCCTGCTGTCCCAATTTTGTTTGGAGTAATCCCCCTGGCCAAATTTGATGCCAAGAACTTTTGCAGAGACTTTGTGTTTTGGAAGGGTGTCCGGGAGATCAAAACCAGGATCTCCTCCTCCCAGCCAGAGACTCTCACACTTATCCCGGTTGATCTTAGACCCGGATGCCTCCGAGTAGTGATTTACCTCTGACATCAGCCATTCTGCCTCCCCATCAGAGGAAACAAAAACGGTGACGTCATCGGCATAAGCCACCACTCTCAGAGTGGCTTCCGGTGCTGCCCGGTCCATCCCGATCCCAGCCAACGGTCCACGCTCCACCCTCCTAAGAAGTGGGTCAATCGCAAACACGTACAGTAGCAGGCTCAAGGGACAACCCTGGCGAACACCACACCCAACCTCAAAAGAGCTGCCAATCCAACCGTTCACAAGCGGGGAACTCTCTGCCCCAGCGTACAAGGTCTTAAGCCAATCAACAAACCCCCCCGGCAGGCCATACCTCAGAAGGACAGACCAGAGGTACTCATGATTAACCCGATCAAACGCTATTGCCTGGTCCAATGACAGCATGTACCCCTTCCAGTGACCAGCCCTACCCTGCTCCACCGCCTCTCAGACACAGAGTACAGCACTAATTGTACTGCGGCCCGGAACAGAGCAATGCTGGGCCCCCGAAAGGAGCTGGGGTGCAAATTTCACCAGCCGATTAAACAGCACCTTTGCCAAAACCTTCCTGTCTGCATTGAGAAGCGCTATGGGACGCCAATTCTCAATGCAAGATGGGTCCTTACCCTTTGACAAGATGATCAGGGCAGACCTCCTCATTGACTTTGGCAGAGTGCCCGAGGAAAGACACTCATTGAATACCTCAGTCAAGAGGGGAACCAAGGCATCCTTAAAGGTCTTATAGAATTCAGATGCTTATCCATCTGGACCGGGAGATTTCTTTAGGGCAAGCCCTTCAATCGCCAGCTAAACTTCCTCTTCCCTGATCATCTCTGTCAAAACACCAAGAGAGGGGTCTACCCCTGGTTCGGGGACGGCTTCAGCCAGAAAAGCCGACATCTCATCCCAATCCAGATCCCTCTTCCCCAAGAGGTGCGAGTAGAAGGATCTGACGACCTCCAGGATCACTGATCTGGATCTTTTCAGGGACCCCGCAGTGTCAACCAGTCCTGTAACAACTTTACAATTCACTGGCATCTTGCAGTTTCTGTAAGGGTCGGACGAGTGGTAATTCCTCTCAAAAACCAAAGATGCGTGTCTATCATACTGACACCTCATTAGCAAAGATTTCACTCTGGAGATCTCCTCGCGGCTACCTCCAGTTGAGACAAGATGCTCGAGTTTCCTCCTCAGGCCCTTATACAGGCGATACCTGTCCAGGCTCCTGAGGCTCGAGAGCTGGCGGAAGAATCTCACCACCCTTTTCTTAAACATCTCCCACCACTCTGACTTACTACTACAAAGATCCAGTTAGGGTACCTGGCTCTGAAGAAAATCCTCAAAGGACTGTCTTATCTTCAGACGAATTGAGCCTCCAAAAGCCTCTTCCCATCCGGGGGGTCTCTGTAACATTCAGGGAAAACAAAATCAAACAGTGATCGGAGAACTCCACCTCAACAACAGATACTGCTGAAGAGACGGCTTCCTCCTTTAAATAAAACCTGTCTATCCTGGACCTACAGTTACCTCTATGATAGGTGAACCCCTCGTGGCCTGGGTGTGCCGGATGTGGACATCCACCAGACGAGCCTCACTAGCTATACTATTAAGGGCGACGTTATCATAAGTCAGCTTGTCTCTGGAACCCCCTCTATCCTGGGACCTCGTGACAGTGTTGAAGTCCCCTCCAAAGACGACCTGCCGACTCGTAAAAAGGTAGGGCTTGATCCTCGTAAAGAGACACTTTCGGTCCCACTTAGATTGGGGACCATAGATGTTAATGAGCCGGAGCTCTTGTTCCTTCATGAGGACATCTAATATCAGGCACCTCCCCATTTCTAACTCAATAACCCGTCGGCATTCTACCGGTGCGGTAAAAAGGACCGCCACTCCGCTATACGGCTCGGCCGCATGAGACCAATAGGAGGGCCTGAGTCTCCACTCCCTCTTAGCTATAAACACCTCTGCCATATTTGGCAGCCTGGTCTCTTGCAAAAAGAAAATGTCAGCTTCAACCCGGCTGAGAAAATCAAAGGCCGCAAATCTAGGCATATTTGACTTAATGCTGGCGACATTAATGGACGCCAGCGTCAACGGAGTTGGTACCGCCATCATTGGTGATTAAGTTAGATGGCTTTCTTCTTCCCACTCCCCTTATCCTCTGCCACAGAGGAGGAATCCTTCCCCCTCTTAATGACACAGAGGTGTCCATTCCAGCATTTTTCCTTCTTTTCTCATCCTTGTCTCCGGACTCTGGGCCAGTCCCTCCCCCCAAGGACCTTGCATCCCCAGGAGAAGGAGGCTCGGCGCCCCCTGTAAGCTCCGCTGAAGCCGGAACCTCACCCTCAGCCTCCTCTTCTGAGGAAGAGATGTTATCAAGGGCTTGGAACATGTTAGAAAGACGAACCAGAGTGGAGTCGGTTTTACCTTCCTTGGTCAGAGCGGGAGAAGATGTTTTATCTCCCTTCTTTCTCTTCTTTTTGGTGCCGAGCTTACGCTTGTTCTCTAGCCACCGCTTATTATCCTCATCCATACTTTCATAATGGGAGGATTCTGAGGCAGAGGCAGTTTCCTCCCTGTGGATCCTCCTGACCTCCTCATCCAACTCATCATCCCTCGGGGCCTCAGCAGCAAGACTGGCATCCAGGACAGGGGCTGCCCCGGTAGTCTGGGGCTCGCCCCGCTCCCTCTCCTGTCTGCGCTTGTCTAGACGCCTCAACTGGGCAGGCGTCTTTTTATTGCTTTTCTTCCCTGGCCCCTCAGCTCCCCCACCCCTGCTAGTCCCCTCACCAGCAGAATCGGCCTCACGGCTTTCTCCCACCGGGGTCTCGACTGCATTAGCGAAGGAGCGAGGACAACTGCTGAATGGGTGACCTAACTCACCACACAGGTGGCACCTAATCTCCACACAAGAGGCAGCAAGATGGCCGACACCCCCACACAACGCGCATTTCTGCACAGTGCAGTTTGCACAGAAGTGTGTGGGGTCGCCGCACCTGTGACAGAGCTTCGGTTACCCCTGGTAGAAGACCAGGATACGATCCCTACCCAGGAAGGCAGACGATGGAATGTGGGCAACCGTACCACCTGAACGCCTAAGTTTTACCTTAAACGTCCAGGCCCCTGACCAGATACCAAACTCGTCGCGGTTTTTCTTTGGCATCTCCACCACCTCAACATGCCGACCAAGCCACGTCATGATGTCATAGCAAGAAAGTGACTTGTTATGAGTCATCACGGTCACTTTCTTGATCTGGTTTTGGCGAGACACTACCTGAACGGCAAAGTCTCGTCAGCCGTGCTCATTTTTTGCCAACTCATAATTCGCTCAGAAGAGCTCAAGCCCCTCCGGCCGAACAAAGCTGACATCAAACTCAGGCGTGGAATAGGAATGTATCAAGGCGTGGATGTCAATCGCCTTGAAGCCCATCCTCAGCAGGAGCTCCACAACTTTAGACCTTGGAGGACATGCATCACTGCCCCTCCACCGAAGACGGACCACATTCCTACGCACACTGCCTGGCACGGCTGTTGGGAGGGACCACACTGTATCACCCCCCTTTTTGCTCTCGGAAAACCCCGAGGCCATGCTCTCTATCCAAAAGGATAGATCAACCTCTCGACCCTCTACCATTAGTGATCTCTCCCCCTTCTTTAGAGCCTCCAGAAGGCGCCGTTGCAACATGCCGTCCCCAAAGCCCGGAGACGAGGAGGATGCCCTATTTGCCCCGGAGGTGACACTGGCATAACTCTGGACAGGTGTTGCCACCCCCGGGGGGGCAACCGGACCAGTGACCACATCAGCCCCAACAGCATCACCATTACCCACCTCCATCTCACCCTCCACCAAACCAGCAACCACACCACTAGACAATGAATTAGCCTCCTTCACCCCCACCACCACATTCATTCCTGCTGGACCAGTAACAATGGTGGATGACATTTTGACCTCCGCATCAGGCACAAGGGGCTCAGTCACCTCCATGGAACTGGAGGCGACCTCATCCCCGGTCTTATGTGTGCCCTCCACATCATCGGTCGGTAATTTCCGCTGTTTGGCATTCGGTATAATGTGCCGCTGATCTTTAGCTGCTGTTATGCTCCACTGATCTTTAGCATCAGGATCTTCCGGACCAGCGACGCCAACACAAAATAGCACTTTCGTGGGAGGACCGGAACGCTCAGCCCCGACAGCCCCCTCACACTGCCGCCGCTTCTCAACTAAGTGATCAGCGGCAACAGCATTCAGAGGTGCCGATGCTACCGGAGCAGCCCCGACACCGGGCTGCTCCCCCCTCCCACTGAGGAGCGCACCACAGCATCGTGGCCTGACTGAACGCCCGTCGCCGGGCCGCCCTCACTGTCCAGCCTCTCGGCTGATGCACCTCCTGCTGCGTCCCCGCTACTACAAGCAGAGACGGAGCTCTGTGCCTCACTACCACGCTCTGTAATCTCCCTGTGCCTTTGCACCGGATCCACAACAGAACCCGGGCTGGGCTGGGCAACGGGGCTTATACAGCGAGCTGAGCCTGCCGCCGACTTAGGGGGTACAGGGAGGGGGGCATAGACAAAGCTTACCGCTTCCTGCAGCTTTGGCTTGGTCTTCTTTGCCTTTTTGTGGCCCCCAGGTGCCTCTTCTGGTAGATCGTCACCAAGATGGAGGTTTTGGAGGCACACTGGGGACTCCAGGAGATTAATCTCTGCCATTAGCGCCCCTCCCTGGCCGCTGCTGTCACTGTCCTCCCCAGAGCCGGCAGAACTGCGACCGGCTGTCACTGTCGCCTGTCCTGCAGAGAGCTTGCTGCACATGGCCTGCGGGTGACTTTGCAGGCTGCCAGGTGGGGCTTCCTGCTGGTCATCATCACTCTCATCATCCACCTGGCTCTCAGGCTGCAGCCCCATCTGCCTTTGCTCTCTGGCATCAGCCATATCTCTGTAGCGGTCTTCATTTATTAGCTTTTCCTTGAATGGACCACTCTGCTCCCTGATGGTGGCTTTCCTAAGTTCCAGGAGATGAATTTCACTGGTCAGTCGCTTTTCCTCGGCTTGCAGCTTGGCCTTCCTTGGTTTGGAGGCCCCTGCAGCTTTTGCGCTTGTGCAGCGAAGCTCCTCCCGAAGTCTCCTGACAAGCTTACTGGCATCTTCATACTCACGGAGGTGGATCATGACCCGGGAGGCATAGGTGGACACAGACTCCCGGGGTCCCTGCAGCGCCTAACCCCCCTCAGGGAGGTCGGCCTCACCTCCGTGAGCACTCAGCTTTCCTCCGGAAGGAGCGCCATCACGCACGCCGCTGTCTGGCTTTTCCTCCATGCTGGAAGCCTTGCGGCTTCTAGGGGTCTCCACAATCCCGGGGGGAGTAGGAGCCACATTGCTGCGACTCCTGGTGGAGCGTCTCACCCCCGAGTCCTCTGATGTGCAGGCCGGTTGCTGGTTTCTTCTGCCCCCCGTCGGCCTGGTTCGGGAAGCAGAAGCCTGGGGCTTGGCTCCTTCACTCATCCCAGAAACCCGCTCCCTCCCTGGGTAAGAGAGAAAGCAGGTCCCCAGGTGGAGAGGTGTTGGTTTCTCTGAGATCAGGAGCTCACAGCAGGATCTGCAGCCACCACACCCGCAATCACCACACTGACTAGCAGCTGATCAAAGCTGCACCCAGTATGCTGCTGGTGGAGTCACTGTGTGCATACATTACATTACTAATCGGAGAGAATTATGATTACAGCTCTGGAGTATTATACTGGTTGTAATGATAAGTAATACAATATATTTAAGCAGTAATATGCGTCTCACAATTAGACAAACCCTTTATAACAACATTCCCTCTTGAACATTGGAGAAACCTCACTGTCCTGTAATATTACAGTATACATTGTGTGCAGAATTATTAGGCAAGTTGTATTTTAGAGGATTATTTTTATTATTGATCAACAACTATATTCTCAATCAACCCAAAAGACTCATAAATATCCAAGCTTAATATTTTTGGAAGTTGGAGTGGGGTTTTTTAGATTTGGCTATGTTAGAAGGATATCTGTTTGGGCAGGTAACTATTACTGTGCAGAATTATTAGGCAACTTAATAAAAAACAAATATAATCCCATCTCACTTGTTTATTTTCACCAGGTAAACCAATATCAGTGCACAAAATTTAGAAATAAACATTTCTGACATGCAAAAACAAAAACCAAAAAAATTAGTGATCAATATAGCCAGCTTTCTTTATGATGACACTCAACAGCCTTCCATCCATAGATTCTGTCAGTTGCTTGATCTGTTTTCGATCAACATTGCGTGCAGCAGCCACCACAGCCCCCAGACACTGTTCTGAGAGGTGTACTGCTTTCCCTCCCTGTAGATCTCACATTTTATGATGGACCACAGGTTCTCTATGGGGTTCAGATCAGGTGAACAGTGGGGGCATGTCATTATTTTTTCTTCTTTTAGACCTTTACTGGCCAGCCACGCTGTGGAGTAGTTGGATGTGTAGCGCCCCGTGGGTTCGGTCGCTACAGAGGTATTGCACCTCAACCAGAGGTGTGATATCCCACTCCTGGGTAAGGATGGTGTGTGGACCGGGACTCAGTTAGCTGCATGCATCACACACCCCATTTCCGGGGGACAGCTCAACGGTGCTCCCATTAGTACAGTAATGCAGGCACGACAGATCATGTTCCTGGCTGGAGTGGGGAGGGGAGAGGAAAACCCAGTGATGTAGGAGCAGGAGGAGACAGTTTCTGGGCATAGGTAGGAGCTCATTGGTTACTTGCCACCTGAGCTCACACACTAGGGGAGGGTATATAAGGTGGGCACCATCTTAGTTCTGGGTCAGTCAGTTCAGTCAGGAGGAGAAGTGAGAGAAGGAGTTCAGCCAGAGAGGGCTAACAGGGAGCTGTGGCGCAGTCTGGGCCCAGCTCCATGAGGCAGGCCTAGGAGGAAGACCAAAGTCAACAGAAAGGAACAGCAAAGAAAGAGAAGTACCCAAAGTGTAGAAGGGCCCAGAGACACTAAAGCAGAAGGAACCCTAAGGACCCAGGAGATTACGGGTGACGGGTTGGCAGAACAGGGTACCGGATCCCAAGTTGGTGGAGGTGACTAATCCTTAACCAAGAACCGGTGGTCGTGATCATTTACTGGTGCGACCCCTCACTACACCTACTAGGAAGGCACACCACATAGGGTCAGGGAAGTGGACACCCAGTCCTCCCAGGAGAAGACCCGAGGCAGCTGTACAGAAGTAGTGTCACTGGTGGGGCACGGCTGACGAAAAGATAGAAGGGAGTCCTGTGCCACACTCCGGAATTGCCTGGGGGTTGATCGAGCCCCCCTGTCTGGTGGACGCAGCACGGCTCGGGCAGTCCTATCTGTGCACAAGTGACCTGGATGAGAACTGTGAGTAAAGAACCTGAACTGCAACACCTTGTCTCTGTGCTTTCTCACCGCGTCAGCACTACTAGTACTGGGACGCCCCGCACCACAACCACCATCATCACTCTACATTGCCCTGAGGCTATACTCCTCCCGTGGGGAGTTGTACTACACTCTGCTGCACCCACAACACCAGCCTCAGCGGTCTGCCCTGTAGTGACGGTTCATCCTGACCGCAATCCACGGGTGGCGTAGTCGGACATTAAACCATAAAAACCCCATAAATAGACTGCCACTGGTTTGACCACCCTGAGCCACGGGACCGGGTCGCCGCCACGGTGACTACAACCCACAGCATCCCACAAAGGGCCCGGTTCCGGGTTCCCCACGCGGCCCAGGGGGCGCGTCACATGCATGTGATGGAGCATTGTCCTGCATGAAAATCATGTTTTTCTTGAACGATACCAACTTCTTCCTGTACCACTGCTTGAAGTTGTCTTCCAGAAACTGGCAGTAGGTCTGGGAGTTGAACTTCACTCCATCCTCAACCTGAAAAGGTCCCACAAGTTCATCTTTGATGATACCAGCCCATACCAGTACCCCACCTCCACCTTGCTGGCGTCTGAGTCGGAGTGGAGCTCTCTGCCCTTTACTGATCCAGCCTCTGGCCCATCCATCTGGCCCATCAAGAGTCACTCTCATTTCATCAGTCCATAAAACATTTGAAAAATCAGTCTTAAGATATTTCTTGGCCCATTCTTGACGTTTTATCTTATGTTTCTTGTTCAAAGGTGGTGGTTTTTCAGCCTTCCTTACCTTGGCCATGTCCCTGAGTATCGCGCACCTTGTGCTTTTTGATACTCTAGTAACGTTGCAGCTCTGAAATATGGCAAAACTGGTGGCGAATGGCATCTTGGCAGCTTCACGCTTGATTTTCCTCAATTCATGGGCAGTTATTTTGCGCTTTTTTGGCCAACACGCTTCTTGCGACCCTGTTGGCTATTTGCCATGAAACGCTTGATTGTTCGGTGATCACACTTCAAAAGTTTGGAAATTTCAAGACTGCTGCATCCCTCTGCAAGACATCTCACAATTTTGGACTTTTCAGAGCTCGTCAAATCTCTCTTCTGACCCATTTTGCCAAAGGAAAGGAAGTTGCCTAATAATTAAGCCCACCTTATAGTGATCAAAATACTCATTTGCCTAATAATTCTGCACACAGTATATTATATATAACGCTCTGGATTCATTGTAGCGTTTGTTCTGTTAGTAAATAACAATGTAACATTAATAGACCCCAGATGTGGTGATCAGAGAGGGGCCGCTGCTCTTACCAGGGATGGTGCGGCCATTGTTCTCCTGGATGTGCTCTGCTGCGGTTCTGCTGCTGGACTGGGCTGTGACCCCGACTCCAGGACACATTATATAAGGGTCACACTTGTTTCTGGCCTTTCCTGGAAAGTTCATTACCTGATATTCAGGCTTCAATGACTTTGTGTATTTTTTATGATTTTTTATGATTTATTTTTCCTAATCTTTAGTAATGGGAAACACTGGGAGAATGGAAAGGTCCGGATCATCTCCGCTGTGGAATCCCTTAATCACTAATTAACCTGCAGAGCGGACACAGAAATAATATTCCCTGATGAAGATAAGAAGAGTCATAATCCCGAGCGCGGACTTGTAATAACAGGTGTGAGAAGCAGAAGACGTTCTGTCCCTCCATATACTCAGAGGGGCATCTGCGGACTGCGGGGGATTTCAGAGAAACTGCCTTAGGCTCCTTTCACATTGCGTTCTTACCCACATTCAGTGACCCGACGGGGCCATGAACTATAATGGTGCCGACAGTCAGTGTACGCTTTGACGTCCATCATTTTAGGGCGTACACGCCTACTATTAAAATTTCAATGCAGTCTCTAGCATTAAGGCTGTGTGCCCACTATGCGTTTTTCAAGCGTTTTTGCCTCGGAATTTCCACAGCGAAAACGCTTAAAAAACGCTTGGTAATACGCGCCCCATGGTCCCCAATGATAATCCGCATGTGCTGTGCACATGCTGCAGAAATTTCCGCTGCGGACTAGCATTGCGGAAAAATACACAGCATGTCCATTATTTTTGTGGACACGCAGCGTAATTGCCGCATGGAATCGCTTAATATCCACATGACTACATGTGCACATGCGGATATGAAGCGATTCAATGTGCGGATGGTACCCGGGTCTGGAGAAGAGGAGACTCCTCCAGACCCGGGTACCATAGTACTTGTAACAAAAAGAATTTAAAATAAAAACTATACATTATACTCAGCTTCCGATGTCCCCCGGTCTCCTGTACGATTAGTCCTGGCTCCCCGGCGGCTCGCGATGGTGTAAAAGGACCTTCCATGGCGTCATTTAGTTATGTGACAGATCACGCAACCGCTGACGTCGGCGGACGCGTGACCTTTCACGTGACTAAATGACGTCATGGAAGGTCATTTTACACCAGCGTGAGCCGTGCAAGAGACCAGAGGCACCGGCGAGAAGACCGGGTGCCATCGGAAGGTGAGTATATTGTGTTTTTTTTTATTTTTTACCATTTTTATTCTTTTCTTTAACTATTAACTTGGTCACACTATATGAATCCATGCCGGTTGCCAGTTGCATGGATTTATATAGTGTGACCAAGTTGTCAAGCACGTTTCCAAGTGATGCTAAAATCGCTTGGAAAGCGCTTGTCAACCCGCATGCGGAAATGCATGCAAAAATGCTTGTCAAACGCTTCTACCTGGCAGGAAAAATGCATGTACAATCCGCATGCGTTTTTCCTGCCAGGGAGATGAAGAAAAAATCTGCAGCATTTCTGCATCATGGGCATTTAGCCTAAAACTTTAATAATGTGTCAAACGATTTAGTTAAATAACATTACCTAAATCCCCAGTGTTGTTTACATGCACTGTTACCAGTCACTGATTTACTTGCTGTAGGGTATTTGCTCATTTTTGTGCTTCTATTTTTCTCTTAGGTTTAATGTTTTCATTCAAACCTTTTTTAATGTCGCTGTTTTACTTGTTCTTCTGTTGTATTTTTATGTTCTCCGTTGCCGGTGAAGTTTTGCCTTTCCAGATTTTTTCACTTGATTTGTCATTTGCAACTTTCTGAAAAGTTAGAAAAGTTTTGCAGATATGTATTCCTGATTCTTCCTTGAGTGATTTCATGTATGCTAGACTTTTTGAGGGTAAAATATTTACAAAACGTGCAACTTTTTGTGCTGATTTAAAGAATTTTCTGTATTTTCATGACTATGAAAATTGTACATTCACACTGAAGGCATCAAAACTATGAATTAACACATGTGGAATTATATACTTAACAAAAAAGTGTGAAACAACTGAAAATATGTCTTATATTCTAGGTTCTTCAATGTAGCCACCTTTTGCTTTGATGACTGCTTTGCACACTCTTGGCATTCTCTTGATGAGCTTCAAGAGGTAGTCACCGGAAATGGTCTTCCAACAATCTTGAAGGAGTTCCCAGAGATGTTTAGCACTTGTTGGCCCTTTTGCCTTCACTCTGCGGTCCAGCTCACCCCAAACCTTCTCGATTGGGTTCAGGTCTGGTGACTGTGGAGGCCAGGTCATGTGAATGTGCAATTTTTATAGTCATGAAAATGCAGAAAAATCTTTAAATGAAGTGTGTCCAAACTTTTGGTCTGTACTGTATATTTACTTAGAAAATTGGTGATACGTTCAATAGTTATTTCCTCCGCTGTATGTGCATATATTAAGGAGTTACAGCAGGAAAATTCGTACCCTTAGAGATGTGCAAATTTATTTATTTGAGTGGACCGAACCGAACCACTGGTTGCCAGAGCTGTAAGAGGGAAATGAGTTCAATTATAATCAAGATGCATCCACCCAACGTGACTGGCAGCTTCAGCTTGTACTGAGCAGTGTGAGATCTCAGCAGCAACAGGAAGGAGGGCCACTGAGGAGCTGTCAATCAGGCTAGGTGGGCGGAAAGTAAGTTAACCTATCATCAACCATTAAACAACCATTGTGATATGAAATTTCAACCGTTAACACACCAGTCTCATTAGGTCTAAAAAATCTATTCAATAACATATGCAGTTTGCATTGTGATATCTATTCACATATCCGCTTTAAGTTTCCTTGAGGTCCCAGTATTCACAGGTTATCTAAATGACTACTGGGTGGAAACAGAATTTTCTCTATAAGTGGTGGGAGGAAGCAGGAAACTCAGGCCCCCGATTCATCACTTGCTGTTTTTTAAGTTCCTTTTCTATTTTGTCTTGTTATATTTGTTGCCACTTTTTTCACCAAATTCTTCAAAATGGCCGCATACGGTTCATTAATTTTTCAGAAGGTAAAAAGATCGACTTCACTTTTCTTCAAACTTCTTGCCACTTTTCAGCACAAAAAGTTGCACGTTTTGTAAATATTTTACCCTCAAAATGTCTAGCATACATGAAATCACTCAAGGAAGAATCAGGAATAGAGATGAGCGTTGTTCGACTCTAACTGTTTGCCAATCTCAAATTCGAGCTGTTTTGGGCGGTGTTCGAGCCGTTCGGTGAACACGAACGATTTGAGAAAAATTCGGCTGTTCAAGGTTATGTTCGATAACTGTTCGTGCACCAAAATCATAACTGGATTTTTTCTCAGTAATGCTGAAAATTAATGTTAATACGCAGTTTGAGTGTACAGCGGGGTGGGGGGAGGGGCAGGGGATGGATCTCTGCAGGAACAATGAAGATCTCCATTTTTTTTTCTCTTTCCCGCATTTGCAGTGGGGAGGTGCAATCTGTCAGCCTATCAGCAGCGCACACACGGAGCGAAGTGCTTTTTTCACACAAGCAAGGGCATGTGTCATTGGCAGTGTATGTCACATGTCCTTGCCCTATAAGACCAAGCCATTTTCCCCGTCGCCACCATTTTCTCACTGCTGCAGCTGCGTGTTAGATGGCACCGCTGTTGCTGTGTGCGCTATACCTTGTTAATTTCAAGCCAATTTTCGCACAAATCTACAGATAGCTTGGGAGTAGGGAATAGTTGTGATTGCAGTCCTTTTAAGGACTAGGTTACAGCATTTCCTACGACTTTTATCAGGCAGATCTGTGCTCTTAAATAGATAGATTGTGGGAGTAAAGACTAATTGTAATTGCAGTCCTTTTAAGGACTAGGTTACAGCATTTCCTACGACTTTTATCAGGCAGGTCTGTGCTCTTAAATAGATAGATTGTGGGAGTAAAGACTAATTGTAATTGCAGTCCTTTTCAGGACTAGGTTACATCAGTTCCTATCAGTTTTTGCCAGGCAGGTCTGTGCCAGTGCTGTGCAAGTTTTTTTCACAGCATTTGGCTGAATCTAGCAAAGCTAATCCTTTTTGGCCTATTGCAGAGTGTGTTAGTCAGTGGAGTAGCCTATCTGTGTTGCAAGATATACCACCTGTGTATAGAATACCAATTTTTTTACTGCACCTAGTGAAGTAAAATCTTTTGGGCATAGCATCATTCTATTAGTCCATCTATACTGACCTCCATCAGGTTGCAAATTCAATATAATTTTTTGTCTGCATCTAGCTCTGAAAAAATATTTGGCCTTCTAGCAGTGTGTGGGACTTGTTCTATTAGTCCATCTATACTGACCTCCATCAGGTTGCAAATTGAATATAATTTTTTTCTGCATCTAACCCAGCCAATAGTTTTGGCCTAATACCACAGTTTGGCCACTCAGCTCTGCTCGGTTCCCATCCATTGTTTTTTTGTGCAAACAACTCCAGAGTTGTGAATTAGTTAACCACCAAAATGAGTGGAAAAAGGCCTGCTGCTGGTGGAAAGGGGAATAGGCGTGTTGGGAAGGGGAAAAAAGGTTGTGTCCGTGGGGTAGGTGTTAAAGCAACAGTAACATCTGCAGAAGAAAGACCATCTTCCAGCCAAAATAAAATGTCTACTTCTTTTAGCGGACAATGTGATACGATCCCTTTCTTACGGCCACGCCAATCGCTACAAATTCCAGATGAGGCACAAAAACAGCAGGTGCTTCAACAGATATCAAGTGCTCCTTTAAGTGGGCTCTCCTCCACATCAACTTCAACATCACAAATACTCCAGTCCTCAAAAGTGTCACCCCAATCGCACTTGCATCCTCACAGCTCCGAAAATCTCCAGCTGCCCGTCTGAGTATGAGGTAGAACAGATGGTTGAGTCTGCAGAGCTGTTTACTCATACTATAGCCTGGGAATCAGAGGTCGACTCCAGCGCTTCTGTGAATCCACACGAGGAAATGATCTGCACTGATGCCCAGAATCTTTATGAGTCGGATCCAGGATCAGACGCAGAAGGTTCTGACCATAATGTAGACCCTCATTCCCAAACTGTAACTCCTGTTGGTGGAGACAATGAGTAAGACGATGATGAGACTCAAATACCTGATTGGAGCGACAACTTTAGTTTTTTGTCAGGGCAGGAACAGGTTGGCTCTGAGGACGACGGATGTGATAACGCAAAGGGTGATGATGATGAGGTTGGAGATCCCACTTACTGTCAACCCACAGTCAGCCAAGAGATGAGGTCAGCAGAGGAGGTGGAGGAGGATGCTAGTGACGACGAGGTCAGGTTGCGCCTTCCTGGACAGAGACGTAGTACTGGAAGCACGTCAACAACTGCATCCTCAAACACAACTCTGCCTCTCACCACAAGTCGTGGTGGCTCTTCAGGTCGCATGGGTGCTAAGCCTTGCATAGCCTGGGCATTTTTTCAGATCGATAAAGATGACCCAACTCATGTTATCTGTAACATTTGTCAGCAAAAGCTAAGTAGAGGCCAAAAAATACATAGTTTGAGTACTTCATGCATGAACCGGCACATGGACATGAAGCATAAGTTGCAGTGGGAAGCTCACTGTGCTACAATGCGGCCTAGCGGGCCAGGCCAACCACCGTCTGCCATATCTTGTGCATCCGCGGCCTCTACATCCTCTGTGACTGGGGGGACAGCAGTCACACCTGTTTTGGGGCGCAGACCTGCCACCTCTTTACCCGCAACAGCCAGCGTGATTGGCAGGTCATCATTTTCTTTGGAGGTGGTAACACCAGCTGGTGTTGAGCGCTGTCCGACATCGATAGCACCACCTTTGGATGAAGGCAACCTAACATGTCCGCCTGCATCTTCCTCACAGACCGGCAGTTTGCCGGGGACACCCTTATCAACCCCGTCTAAGCACAATAGCCAGCCCTCGGTCCCTCAGATGTGGACAAGTAAAAGACCATTTCCTCCTAGCCATGAGAAAGCTAAGAGGCTGAATTTCACCATCTGCAAGCTCTTGGCTACAGAAATGCTGCCTATCCGCCTGGTGGACACAGAGGATTTTCGAGACCTTATGTCCGTCGCAGTGCCCCAGTACCAGATGCCCAGTCGGCACTACTTCTCAAAGAAAGGTGTGCCTGCGCTCCACCAGCATGTCGCACACAACATCACCGCTTCTTTGAGAAACTCTGTGTGTGACAGGGTGCATTTCACCACAGACACTTGGACGAGTAGGCATGGACAGGGGCGTTACATGTCGCTGACTGGGCACTGGGTAACTATGGTGACAGCAGGACAAGGGGCTGCTGTCCAAGTCTTGCCGTCCCCACGAGTTGTGTGTCAATCCTCTTTATCTCAAAGTTCCTCCACTGCTTCTGCCTCCTCAACCTCCTCTCGGTCCTCCACCTGCACCCAAAGCCTGTCTGGTCATGCCACAAGCTTTCTAACTGCGCAGAAGGGATCCTGCACACCTCCTTACTATGCTGGCAGCAGGGCTCAACGTCATCAGGCGGTTTTTACTTTGAAATGTCTGGGAAATGTGAGTCACACAGCTGAGGAGTTGTGGTCAGCTCTGGAGAACCAATTTCATGAATGGTTGTCTCCACTGGACCTGAAACCAGGGAAGGCTGTGTGCGACAATGCTGCAAACCTGGGTGCGGCCCTTCGCCGGGGCAATGTCACACACGTGCCTTGTATGGCTCACGTGTTGAACCTGGTTGTCCAGCAATTTTTAGCCCACTATCCCGGACTAGATGGCCTTCTGCAGAGGGCACGGTCGCTGTGTGCTCACTTCCGCCGTTCGCATCCCGCAGCTCAGCGACTTACATCTCTACAGAAGCCGTTGGGCCTGCCACTTCACCGGCTAAAATGCGATGTGCCTACCCGGTGGAATTCAACTCTGCACATGTTGCAGCGACTGTGGCAGCACCGACAAGCCCTGGTGCAATACTTTCTGACGTATAGCCTGGGCCAACGAGATCCAGAGGTGGGGCAAATCACGCTGGAGGAGTGGTCTCAGATCAGGGACCTATGCACCCTTCTGCACAGTTTTGAAATGGCGACGAAGATGTTTAGTGCTGACGATGCCATTATCAGCATGACTATTCCGGTGATTTACATGCTGGAGCACATGTTAAACAGAATTCGGAGTCAGGTGGTGGCACAAGAGGAGGTGGAGGAAGTAGAGGAGGAGGAGTCGTATGCGGAAGGGCTAACATCTGCAAGGTCCAGACGGTCGGCAGCACCAAGGCGGCAGGCATGTGAGGGTGGGGGAGATGGTTTTACCAGGGCGCATGGTAGCAGCCAAACTAGTGAGGAAGGTGCAGGAGCCCAGGAAGGAGTGGAGGACGAACTGATGGAAGACTGATCAGATGAGGGAGACCTTGATCAAATTTCTGTTGTGCGAGGTTGGGGGGAGAGGACAGAGGAAGGAAGCATGATTGTTACCTCGCCACCAACACAACAGGGACTTGGTGCTCCTGGATGCACAACACACATGAGTGCCTTCTTGCTGCACTACCTGCAACATGACCCTCGAATTGTGAGAATTAGAAATAATCCTGACTACTGGGTTGCCACACTGTTAGATCCCCGGTACAAAAGTAAATTTGCAGAAATTATTCCTGCCATAGAAAGGGATGCACGCATGCAGGAGTATCAGCAGAGACTGTTGCAGAATCTTACATGTGCTTTTCCACAAAATACCAGTGGTGCACGTAGTGAATCTCACAGTTCCAACTTGCCAACCGTGGGACCGTCAAGTGTTCAGCACTCAAACCGTAACAGAACCACAGTATCTGCTGGTAACATCAATTTTGCGGAATCATTTCACCACTTTTTTAGCCCATCCTTTGCAAGGCCACAGGAGACAAGAAGTCTGACACATAGTCAACGCCTAGAGACGATGGTACAGGAGTATCACCAAGTAAACATTGAAGCCATGACTGTGTCACTGGACCCTTGCTCTTTTGGGGCTTCCAATCTGGATAAATGGCCGGAGCTAGCCACTTACGCCTTGGAGATCTTGTCATGCCCCGCAGCCAGCGTTCTGTCTGAACGTGTGTTCAGCGCTGCTGGTGGTGTGCTGACAGATAAGCGCACGCGGCTCTCCACTGATAATGTAGACAGACTCACGTTCATAAAGATGAACAAATCATGGATCCGAAATGACTTTTCTACCCCTGTGTCATCCTGGGGAGAGTAATAGCTTGATGATTGGTTAAAATCACCTCACCAACCGTTTTAAGCTTTCAAATTACTAATCATGTTTATCTGTATCTTGGCTGGAAAATAATTTGGGCTTTGTAGCAGTGTGCAGCACTGATCCTATTAGGCCATCTATACTAAGCTCCACCAGATTTAAAATTAATAATAATTTTTAGCTGCATCTAGCCCGGAAAATAATTTTGGGGCTCCGAGATGCGCAAGACACATAAGTGCCTTCTTGCTGCACTACCTGCAACATGACCCTCATATTGTCAGAATTCGAAGTAATCATGACTACTGGGTTGCCACACTCTTAGATCCCCCAAACTTTTCGATCAACCTTTTCATTTTAATAAAGACCAAAAAAATGGTCATTTTTGAAATTATAAGCATTAGCAGGTTATTAGAAACTGAAATCAAACAGTTTTCAACTCAAAACTTTATTCTAGGTGATGTTACATTTTCACATAGGACCCCTTGTTCGAAAGGAGCTTCAGAACTCTCTCGTCCATTGAATTTTTCAGGTTTTGGATGGTTTCTGCTTCAATTGTTTTGCATGAGGACAGAATACCCTCCCAGAGCTGTTGCTTAGTTGTGAACTGCCTCCCGCCATCATAGACACTCCTTTTGATGATGCTCCAGAGGTTCTGAATGGGGTAGAGGTCAGGGGAGCATGGGGGTCACACCATAAGTTTGTCCCCTTTTATGCCCATATCAGCCAGACATGCAGATGTTTTATGTGCAGCATGAGATGGTGCATTATCATGAATAAAAATGATCTTGTTGTGGAATACACGGTTCTTCTTCTTGAACCATGGCAGGAATTGCTGTTTGAGAAAATCCACATACATTATGGAGTTCATCTTTACCCCTTCAGGGATCCTAAAGGGGCCGACAATCTCTCTCCCCATGATTCCAGCCCAAAACATTACTCCACCTTCTCCTTGTTGGCGCTGTAGCCGTGTTTGCGTGGGGTGTCCATCAACCAGCCATCCTCCACTCCATCCATCTGGACCATCGAGCGCTGCACGGCACTCATCCGTGAACAAAACAGTTTTGAAATCAGTCTTCATGTAATGTTTGGCCCACTGGAGCCGTTTCTGCTTGTGTGAAGTGGATAGAGGAGGTCGACAGGATGGCGTATGCACAGCTGCAAACCTCTGAAGGACCCTGCATCTTGTTGTTCGGGGGACGTTGGAGGCACCAGCAGCTTCAAAAACTTGTCTGCTGCTATGACAAGGCTTTTTTGCCGCTGCTCTTTTAACCTGACGGAATTGCCTGTAGGAAAGAGTCCTCAATTTGCCCTTATCAGCACGCACACGTGTGTACTGTGAATCAGCTACATACTTCTTGATTGCCAAGACACTTCATCCTGATCATCGCATAATGTTGATTGTAGTCATGCCTTGACCTAAACACTCCACAAT
Source organism: Phyllobates terribilis (assembly GCF_046119375.1). Lineage (NCBI taxonomy): Eukaryota > Metazoa > Chordata > Amphibia > Anura > Dendrobatidae > Phyllobates > Phyllobates terribilis. Next base: position 3,316,362 of record NW_027362968.1, on the reverse strand, counting down.
TTGTTGCTTCTCAGCAGCCGACACATCATTTTTCTTTCCCATTTTGGCAGAAAATGTAGGCTGCTTAATAATGTGGGACAGCCTTCTTAAGTAGTCTTGCCTTTCATTGGACACACCTGCCAAACTAATTAGCACAGGTGTCTGCAATTGCTTACAGTGATATAAAGAGCCCTGACACACATCACCATCAATGAGTTTAACTGACAAACAAACAAATTCTTCCCTTATCACTCCTAAACACTTTTTGCATAATAATTTGGAACACAGCGTACATGTGCTTTTCCACTAAACACCAGTGGTTCACATAGTGAATCTTACAGTTCTAACTTGCCAACCGTGGTCTGTATGGAGTTGTTCAATAAAGGGCCCAAAATTAAGATAACATAGATGGGAGAGGTCTCTATGAAAAGGAATTCCTAAGTATTTGATACCCTGTGAGGGCCAGGCAAAGGGAAAGTTGGACTGGATGGAATCCTGTATGGATTTGGGGAGGGAGACATCGAGGGCCTCAGACTTCGCTGCATTGATTTTAAAATTTGACCATGTAACAAAGTGATCTATTTCAGCCATAACAGCATGGATGGATCTATGTGATTGAGTGATATATACTAGGACATCATCAGCAAATGCAGAGCACTTGTACTCGGTGCCTCCCACCTCAATCCACCTAATATTGGGGTTATGGCGAATTGATGAGAGCAGGTGCTCCGTCACTAGGATGTATAAGAGAGGGGACAGAGGACATCCCTGCCTTGTCCCATTGGTGATTGTGAAAGGTGATGAAAATGTTCTGATGCACCCCCTGGGCCTTGGGACACCCGGAGCCGGACCCTTTTTGGTGGATGCTGGTGGTTGTAGTCTCCGTGGCGGCGACCCGGTTCCGTGGCTCAGGGCGGTCAAACCAGTGGCGGAACTATTTATGTGGTTTTGATGTTTAAATGTCCGACTACGCCACCCGTGGATTGCGGTCAGAGTGAACCGCCGCTACAGGGCAGACCGCTGAGGCTGGTGTTGTGGGTGCAGCAGAGCGTAGCATAACTCCCCACGGGAGGAGTATAGCCTCAGGGCAGTGTATGCGGAGGATGGGGGTGATGGTGCAGGGCAGCAGCAGTAACGACACAGAGTCAGTGATGCAGTCCAGGGCCTTTACTCACAGTTCTTATTATCCAGACCACGTCTGCAGGTAACGGCTGCCCACGTCGTACTGTGCTCACAAGGTGAGGGGCTCAGACAACTCCCAGATAACTTTGGAGCGCTTCACAGGACCCCCTTTGTGTGTCCTTTGTCTGGCCTTTCTTACCAACCCTTCTGTCCGGCTGCCTCGGGCCTCCTCTTGGTAAACTTGGCGCCAGTTTCCCTGACCCTATGTGGTGTCTTCCTAGCGGGTGTAGCGAGGGGCTGCGCCACATAAAATGTCACAGCCTCCGGTTTCTAGCTAAGGGTCATTTCCTGCCTCCACTAGTTTCGTGGACCGGTCTCCCCCTTTGGCCTGACCCCTCCACGCAGGTGGATTCGGGCGTGCGGTGGCGACTCGCCCGTCCGCACGCCTGGGATCCCTTCGTTCCTCGTTCCTGGAGCCTTCTCCGCTCCTCTTCCTTCCTTCTCCCTCTTTCAGGCCTGGGCCTCTGTTACTAGGCCCGCCTCCGGAGCAGAGCTCATGCAGAGCCCCTGCTCCCTGCCACTTCTGCTCAGACTTCTCTGCACTGAACTAAGATGGTGCCCACCTTTTATACTCCCTTCTCAATGCACCCAGGAACTGCTTCCTCCCTGCTCCTGCACTACAGGGTTCCCCTTCCTCAGTGTTCCCTCCCACCACTCCAGCCAGGGACAGGGACTGTCGTGCCCATCTCAGGGGCATATTGGTTGCCCTGCCCCACGGCAATGTGGTGTAATGCATGCAGGTGTCGGGGCCTGAGCCACACTCCATCCTTACCTGAGAGTGAGATATCACACCTCTGGGTGAGGTGCAATACCTCTGTATCAACCGAGCCCTCAGGGTGCTACAGTTCCATTTATCTTCAGCCTAGGTGACGTATTGCGATACAGGGCCGTGATTTTGGCTATAAAAGGGTCCCCCAGACCCCTACCCCAAGCTTTTTAAGAGAATCATATATGGCTTGCCAGGAGACTCTATGGAATGCTTTCTCAGCATCCAACGAGAGTATCTAATTACAAATTTTTAACTGCATCTAGCCCAGGAAATACTTTGTGCCTAGTAGCAGTGTCTGCTAGTCAGCGGATTATCCCGGCTGTTAAGCAAGCTACACCACCTGTAGTTTGGACACTTAATTTTTTCAAAGGAAATGCTTCGGGACCACGAGATACTCAGTGAAGAGCATCAGGAGGCACCCCAAGCCACAGGGGCTGGGACTGGCAGTAGGATGCCTTGCAGTGGACAGCCGAGCTCGATCCTTATAAAAGCTTTTTAACTGCAGCAGCTTTAGTGGACGCTACTGGAGCTGGAATTACGCGGCTGCTGGCATGAGACTTGCCCTCCAATAGATCCTTGTAAATGGATTTAAAGTGTATTCATTCAAATTAGAGAGACAATTTAAATTAAAAAGCTTAGAGCTGCCTCCACCACAGGGGGGCTCGCTCGACCCACCAGCGGACAGGCACCAGTATTGGGAGAGGGGGGCTGGCCGTCAGGGTTCACCGCGGCTCTGGCACAAACCCGGCGACACGGAGATGGCATGGGCAGGAGCGGACTGAACGTGTCGGCTTCTCACTTTTTGGATTTTAGAAGGGCATGACATGCCTATATCTGTGTCTCCCCCTCCTTTTACTCCTCCACCTCTTTTCTTTTCGCATGACTATATGTACTTGTCACTTTTCCATGTGTTAGTTGTGTCTTCTGAGCAGTTTGTCAGCTTTTGGACACCTTTGAAGGTGTTTTCTATGTGTTTCTATGTGTTTTTGTTTGCCTGCCATTGGTTTTAACGGTGTTCGAAGGTGTTCGACAAACAGTTCGACGAACAGTTCGGCGAACACACGGGTGTTCGACGAACCGAACCGAACTCGAACTCTACGGGGGTGGCTCAACACTAATCACTATGTGCATTATCTCTGTACTGTGACATCACTATGTGCATTATCTATGTACTGTGACCTCACTATGTGCATTATCTCTGTACTGAGACCTCACTATGTGCATTATCTACAGTGCCTACAAGTAGTATTCAACCCCCTGCAGATTTAGCTGGTTGACACATGCGGAATTAACTTGGCATTGTGACATTTGTACTGTAGATCAGCCTGGAAGTGGGAAATGCAGTACAGCAAATTTATTTATTTATTTGTTTATTTATTTTAAACGTTAAAAGTTAATTCAGAGTGTCATTTATTATTCAGCCCCTCAAACCACAAGAATTCTGTTTGGTCCCCCTAAAGTATTACGAAGTAGTTCAGGCACCAAGAATAATGAGCTTCACATGTGTGGATTAAAGATCTCTTTTGCCAGCCTTTTCTGACTATTTAAGACCCTCCCCAAACTTGTGAACAGCACTCAGACATGGTCAACATGGGAAAGACAAAAGAGCATTCCAAGGCCATCAGAGACAAGATCGTGGAGGGTCACAAGGCTGGCAAAGGGTACAAAACCCTTTCCAAGGAGTTGGGCCTACCTGTCTCCACTGTTGGGAGCATCATCCGTAAGTGGAAGGCTTATGGAACTACTGTTAACCTTCCACGGCCTGGACAGCCTTTGAAAGTGTCCTCCCGTGCCGAGGCCAGGCTTGTCCGAAGAGTCAAGGCTAACCCAAGGACAACAAGGAAGGAGCTCCGGGAAGATCTCATGGCAGTGGGGACATTGGTTTCAGTCAATACCATAAGTAACGTACTCCACCGCAATGGTCTCCGTTCCAGACGAGCCCATAAGGTACCTTTACTTTCAAAGCGTCATGTTAAGGCTCGTCTACAGTTTGCTCATGATCACTTGGAGGACTCTGAGACAGACTGGTTCAAGGTTCTATGGTCTGATGAGACCAAGATCGAGATCTTTGGTGCCAACCACACACGTGACGTTTGGAGACTGGATGGCACTGCATACGACCCCAAGAATACCATCCCTACAGTCAAGCATGGTGGTGGCAGCATCATGCTGTGGGGCTGTTTCTCAGCCAAGGGGCCTGGCCATCTGGTCCGCATCCATGGGAAGATGGATAGCACGGCCTACCTGGAGATTTTGGCCAAGAACCTCCGCTCCTCCATCAAGGATCTTAAGATGGGTCGTAATTTCATCTTCCAACAAGACAACGACCCAAAGCACACAGCCAAGAAAACCAAGGCCTGGTTCAAGAGGGAAAAAGTCAAGGTGTTGGAGTGGCCTAGTCAGTCTCCTGACCTTAACCCAATTGAAAACTTGTGGAAGGAGCTCAAGAATAAAGTCCACATGAGACACCCAAAGAACCTAGATAACTTGGAGAAGATCTGCATGGAGGAGTGGGCCAAGATAACTCCACAGACTTGTGCCGGCCTGATCAGGTCTTATAAAAGACGATTATTAGCTGTAATTGCAAACAAGGGTTATTCCACAAAATATTAAATATAGGGGTTGTATAATAATTGACCTACACTTTTATGTTTAAAATTTATTAAAATTCAACTGAGCAACATAACTTTTTGGTTTGTAAGATTTATCCTTCTGTTCATAAAACCTACTCTCGTTTGCAGTTTGAAGGCTCTAACTTATTTGCATCTTATCAAAACAGCTAAATCTGCAGGGGGTTGAATACTACTTGTAGGCACTGTACGTACTGTGACCTCACTATGTGCATTATCTATGTACTGTGACATCACTATGTGCATTATCTCTGTACTGTGACCATACTATGTGCATTAGCTATGTACTGTGACATCACTATGTGCATTATCTCTCTACTGTGACCACACTATTTGCGTTATCTATGTACTGTGACCTCACTATGTGCATTATCTATGTACTGTGACATCACTATGTGCATTATCTATGTACTGTGACATCACTATGTGCATTATCTCTGTACTGTGACATCATTATGTGTATTATCTCTGTAATGTGACATCACTGTGTTTATTATCTCTCTACTGTGACCTCACTATGTGCATTATCTCTGTACTGTGACCTCACTATGTGCATTATCTATGTACTGTGACCTCACTATGTGCATTATCTATGTGCTGTGACATCACTGTGTTTATTATCTCTGTAATGTGACATCACTGTGATTATTATCTCTGTACTGTGACATCACTATGTGTTTTATCTATGTAATGTGACATCACTGTGTTTATTTTCTCTCTACTTTGACCTCACTATGTGCATTATCTCTGTACTGTGACCTCACTATGTGCATTATCTATGTACTGTGACCTCACTATGTGCATTATCTCTGTACTGTGACATCACTATGCGTATTATCTCTGTAACGTGACATCAATATGTGTATTATCTCTGTAATGTGACATCACTGTGTTTATTTTCTCTCTACTTTGACCTCACTATGTGCATTATCTCTGTACTGTGACCTCACTATGTGCATTATCTATGTAATGTTACCTCACTATGTGTATTATCTCTGTAATGTGACATCACTGTATTTATTATCTCTGTAATGTGACATCACTATGTGCATTATCTTTGTACTGTGATATCACTATGTGCATTATCTATGTACTGTGACGTCACTATGTGCATTATATTTGTACTGTGACATCACTATGTGCATTATCTATTTACTGTGACCTCACTATGTGCATTATCTATGTACTGTGACATCACTATGTGCATTATCTCTGTACTGTGACCTCACTATGTGCGTTATCTATGTACTGTGACCTCACTATGTGCATTATCTATGTAGTGTGACATCACTATGTGCATTATCTCTGTACTCTGACCTCACTATGTGCATTATCTCTGTACTCTGACCTCACTATGTGGATTATCTATGTACTGTGACCTCACTATGTGTTTTATCTCTGTAATGTGACATCACTGTGTTTATTATCTCTCTACTGTGACCTCACTATGTGTATTATCTCTGTACTGTGACCTCACTATGTGTATTATCTATGTAATGTTACCTCACTATGTGTATTATCTCTGTACTGTGACCTCACTATGTGCATTATCTATGTACTGTGACCTCACTATGTGCATTATCTATGTACTGTGACCTCACTATGTGCAATATCTATGTAATGTGACCTCACTATGTGTATTATCTCTGTACTGTGACCTCACTATGTGCATTATCTATGTAATGTTACCTCACTATGTGTATTATCTCTGTACTGTGACCTCACTATGTGCATTATCTATGTACTGTGACCTCACTATGTGCATTATCTATGTACTGTGACCTCACTATGTGCAATATCTATGTAATGTGACCTCACTATGTGTATTATCTCTGTACTGTGACCTCACTATGTGCATTATCTATGTACTGTGACCTCACTATGTGCATTATCTATGTACTGTGACATCACTATGTACATTATCTCTCTACTGTGACCACAATATTTGCGTTATCTATGTACTGTGACCTCACTATGTGCATTATCTATGTACTGTGACATCACTATGTGCATTATCTATGTACTGTGACATCACTATGTGCATTATCTATGTACTGTGACCTCACTATGTGCGTTATCTATGTACTGTGACATCACTATGTACATTATCTCTCTACTGTGACCACAATATTTGCGTTATCTATGTACTGTGACCTCACTATGTGCATTATCTATGTACTGTGACATCACTATGTGCATTATCTATGTACTGTGACATCACTATGTGTATTATCTCTGTAATGTGACATCACGGTGTTTATTATCTCTCTACTGTGACCTTACTATGTGCATTATCTCTCTACTGTGACCTCACTATGTGCATTATCTATGTACTTTGACCTCACTATATGCATTATCTATGTGCTGTGACATCACTATGTACATTATCTCTGTACTGTGACATCACTATGTGCATTATCTCTGTAATGTGACATCACTGTGTTTATTATCTCTCTACTGTGACCTCACTATGTGCATTATCTATGTACTGTGACCTCACTATGTGCATTATCTCTGTAGTGTGACCTCACTATGTGCATTATCTCTGTACTGTGACATCACTATATAGTTTGTAAAGCCTAATAAAGACTTGCGTCCATCAAGTTCGACCTGTAAGTTCTGTAATTGCTAAAGTTGATCCAGAGGACGGCAAAAACCCCAAATGATTTGGCCAATCTTCACCTGAGGAAAAATTCCCTCCCGACTCTGAAACCAGAAGTCAGAATAAATCCCTGTATCAACTTACTATTTTATTCTATTTTTAAGTATATGCTGAAATCTGCCTGGTATCTAGAAAAGCATCCAGTCCCCGCTTGAACTGGTGTAGTGAATCCGACATTACCGTCTCCTCACTCAGTGAATTCCATATTTTCACTGCTCTTACCGTAAAGAACCCCTTCCTATGCTGGTGCTGGAACCTTTTCTCTTCCAGTCTTAATGAATGCCCTTTTGTTACCGTAATATCCCTCCTTTTGAACAAATCCCTGGCAAGGTCTCTATACTGTCCCCTAACATATTTGTACACATTTATTATGTCCCCCCTCAACCTTCTCTTTTCCAGGCTGAATAGTCCTAGTTTTGCCAACCTCTCTGGGTATTGCAGTCCCTCCATTCCCCTTATTAATTTTGTTGCCCTCCTTTGTACCTTTTCAAGCTCGTTTATATCCTTTCTATATATTGGTTGCGACTAATCAGCAGAGCGGTGTTTAAATTTGGCGCTAATACTGCTGATTGGTTGCGGCCGGCGACAGCGACCAATCAGCAGATTGTTGTTTAAATTTGGCACCAAAATTGCTGATTGGTCGCGGCCGGCCACCGCGATCAATCAGCAGAGCGGGGTTTACATTTGGCGCCAGAATCGCTGATTGGTCAAGCCCGGCGGTCGCGACCAATCAGCAGAGCGGGATTTAAATTTTGCGCCAATACTGCTGATTGTTCGCGGCCGGCGACTGCGACCAATTAGCAGAGCATTGTTTAAATTTGGCGTCAATCTCGCTGATTGGTCGCGTCTGCTGTCCGCGACCAATCAGCAGAGCGTTGTTTAAATTTGGTGGCAATCTCGCTGATTGGTCGCGGCTGGAATCCGCGACCAATCAACAGAGCATTGTTTAAATTTTTCGCCAAAATTGTTGATTGGTCGCTGCTGGCGGTAGCGACCAATCAGCAGAGCGGTGTTTCAATTTGCCACCAAAATCGCTGATTGGTCGGGGCCGGCCACCGCGACCAATCAGCAGAGCGGGGTTTATATTTGCCGCCCATATCGATGATTGGTCGGGGCCCGCGGCCGCAACTAATCAGCGTCGTATTAGTGAGGACCGAGGAGCGGTGCTGCCTGTGCGGGTACTTCCGCTGCCAGCAGCTGGGAGATGAGCGGCTGGTCGCAGCAGAAGCATCCCGACCGGCGGCGCCGCTCCTCGGTCCTCCGTTCACACTTGCCGTCGGGAGCTCATAGCGCTGTTTAAATTAGGCGCCAATCTCGCTGATTGGTCGCGGTTGGTTGGGGCATTAAAACAGTCTTGTTAAACCACTCTGAACTCCACGTCTCTTCTAAGGGGCATTAAAACCGTCTTGTTAAGCTACTGTGACCTCCACGTCTCTTCCAAGGGGCATTTAAACGGTCTTGTTAAGATACTGTGACCTCCACGTCTCTTCCAAGGGGCATTAAAACCATCTTGTTAAACCACTCTGAACTCCACGTCTCTTCCAAGGGGCATTAAAACCGTCTTGTTAAGCTACTGTGACCTCCACGTCTCTTCCAAGGGGCATTAAAACCGTCTTGTTAAACCACTCTGAACTCCACGTCTCTTCCAAGGGGCATTAAAACCGTCTTGTTAAACCACTCTGAACTCCACGTCTCTTCCAAGGGGCATTGATATTGTCTTTTTATTCCACTGTAACCTCCACCACTCTTCCAAGGGGCATTAAAACCATCTTGTTAAGCTACTGTGACCTCCATGTCTCTCCTAAGGGGCATTAAAACCATCTTGTTAAGCTACTGTGACCTCCACGTCTCTTCCAAGGGGCATTAAAATGGTCTTGTTAAACCACTGTGAACTACACAGCTCTTCCAAGGGGCATTGAAATGTTGTTTTCAGTTACCTCTAACCTCCACGACTCTTCCATTCACTGCTAAGGCCAACAGTGTACAGGAGTCCCAGTTGCTATAAATGGAAAAAATGGTTTAGTTAAGGCCCTCTGACCTCCATGTCACTTCCAAGGGGCATTGGAGTGCCTCGAAATTTTTGGTAGGCATTGCACTCACTGTATGCCCTATAACTGTGTAGCCGAACCGCTCCTTTTGGTACAGAAACATATCCTACAAGACATGTGTGGTTGACTGGCCTGATATTGATGTGAATGGTCCCTGTTCCTCCTGCTCTTTCTCCTTTGCCACCACCTCATCCATCATTCATCACCTGAAGCTTTGTTTTAACAGGAGTCATAGAACTGGGATAGTAGCAGGAAAACATCCAGCAATCCTCGGAGGAGGTAGGATATGCGCCAAAACGTTGACCACCTCAGGCCTAGCCGCTACTACATACATGATCTTGCATTCCAAGGAACAGAAAGCTAATGAGATGGATAGCCTCATGATCATAAATAATTTACTCGTTGTGTAGGAGGCCGACCACTGCTGCTGTTTACCTTCTGAACTTTGTGTTGAAGCCTGATTGACCCAGGACCCGAAATCCTCTATGTCTGGAGGACGTGTTGCATCACAGTGTCCAGCTGTATCCCGGCTTCCACAATATTAACCCAGTGTGAAGGCATCAGTGAGATGGACCATCCCTGGCCACATTCACTTGTTCACGTGTTTGTGGTTAGGCTGTCCTTCCCACTAAATGCACTGGGGAGGGCACAGGTAATGTTTTGGTATGCGCGCTTGTGTATAAGGCGCACCGAGACAAATAGGGGCAGCTGGGGATCGTTTATGGACACCCGGCCGCCCCCAGGCGGCTGGGGACCGTGTGTGGGCACCCGGCTGCGGGGCGGCTGGGGACCGAGTATGGACACCCGGCCGCCCCCTGGCGGATGGGGACCAAGCGTAAACACCCGACCACCCCCGGCGGCTGCGGACCAAGCGTGGACACCCGGCCGCCGGGCGGCTGGGGACTGAGTATGGATACCAGGCCGCCGACGCAGCCATGACGTGGTGGCCAGATTCCGCCTCCACATGCCTAAAAGGCCCAATTTCAAGTGCAAGCAAGCAAGCAGTATGGTATTGCAGCCTGGGGGTGGGTGAGTGGGTGGCAGGCTGCATACTTGCTCTTTCATTGCATGGAATGGGGGAGGTACAATTGAACACTGCCTTGGGACAAGGACTTGCACGGAGATAGTTGCAAGTCTGCATCTTCTGATGCGGCAAGGATGATTTCTGATGGGCACACTTTTAGGCAGTGACCTAGGTGTCAGAGATGCATCCAGGGGTCTTCCCCATGCTGTTCCCATGTCTTTTCAGCACTGTATGCATGTGTCACACAGCACATGGCCAGATAAGGTTGTAAAATGTTAAAATGACATTTCCCGGTGAATGCATTTGTCACGGTTGAAAGCAATGCAAAAGTGCAAAAACGCATAAGAAATGCTACTTTTGAACATAGCCCAAGGTGTGGAGGAGTATTTTTGTTTTTGGCTATTTATTTTACCTTATACACAAGTCATTACCCTGGAAAGGATGTTCCTTAACATATTTCACAGGAAAACAGTTTCAGTTTCATTTTTGGACCTTCTATTGTGAGCCCGTAAAAGTGGCTTAATACTTCTGACCACGTTATTGAGAGCAGTGACCTGGGGGTCATAAATGCTTCCTGGGGCGATCCCCATGCTGTCCCCATGTCATTTGAGCACTGTCACTATCGTTTTGGGCACTTTTTAGGCTTTCTACAGACTGCCGGGGGTGCCGCCGCAAAGATGCTTGGGTCTCCCATAGGGACATTGGGTTCATTGCTCGGGTCCGGCAACCGAGTATCACGGCGAGCTCGGGCCGAGCTTCGAGCACCAGAGCATTTTAGTGTCACTCAACACTAGTCCCTTTCTGATATTTAGTGCTGAGTGCAGTTTCTGTGTTACACCCAGACAGATGAACCGCTGTATACTCACACGTATCAGATTCCTGAATGTTTGGAAACTTTTCTAGTTTTTTTTTTTTATCACAAAACATGGAGATGTCAGGGATTGAACCCAGGGCCTCATACATGCAAAGCATGTGCTCTACCACTGAGCTACATCCCCTGTATGGACACCAGGGATTTGTTCTCATCTCCAAGAGACACTAATCTATGACTATCTACTAATAGATTTTTTCTGTTATTTTTTCTCTTTTATAATCATGCAGCATAAATAACATCATATTCTCATAGTCTGGACTATTAGGGACAAGACAAAACTATTTTTATTTAATTTTTTATTATTTGTTTATATTTAAAATATGGGGAAAAAAGGAGGCGATTTTATTTTTTATGCCTTTTATTGAACAGATTAAAAAAAAATGCAATTTTCCTTTTCCCATATTTTAAAGAGATTGTTCCCTACTGGATGGCGCTTTTCGATTGTCCCAATCAAATAAGAAGAAAGCAAAGAGCACTTACCTCCCAGATACGCACCGTGACAAGCACTGCACCCCATGATGATCTCCTGATATTGCTTATGTCTGATGATTGGTTGCAGGCCATCAGCGGCGGCAGAAAGGCGGCATCGCCTGCAGGAGAGATTACACTCTTGCGTCAGTGTGAGCCGGCTGTCGTGGAGAGCAGTCACATTAGTGACTGCTGATGTGACTGTTCTCCAAGTCATCCGGACTGTCATGGGACAGTATGGATTATATTCACGGCGGACAGGTGAGTATTATGGTGGTTTACTATTTTTTGTAGTTTACTGGTGACAAGGGCATCAGGGATTAGGTGTTAAGGTGAGCATTATGGTGTTTTTTAATTTTTTCTCTTTTACCGGGGACAAGGACTTCGGTGGATTAGACATAAAGGTGAGTATAATACTTTTTTATTTTTATTTCAATAAAAGAGTGTTTGTCTTTATTTAAAATAAAGGAGTTTATTCTGGGTGTTTTTTTTTTTACAATCTGACTATTGGGTTAGTAATAGGGCGTCTTATAGATGCCTCTCCATTACTAACTTGTGGACTTGATATTAGCGGTCACAAAACAGCTGACGTCAACCCCACAATCATTAACCCACTTGTCATCGCATCAAGGCAAGTGGGAAGAGCAGAGGCTAAGCATCAGATTTGGCACATTTTATTGATGCGCCATTTCTGGGGCGGCTGAGAGCTGATGTTTTTAGTCTAGGAGTGGGCCAATAACCATGGCCACTTCCTAAGCTATTAATATCAGCCCGCAGCTGTCTGTTTAGCCTTTGATGGTTAGTGAATATAGGGGGACCCCACATCAATTTTTGTTTGGGGTCTCCCCTTTAATAATCAATAAAGGCTAAGCAAACAGCTGTGCACTGATATTAATAGCCTGTTCCCAGAATATTAATATCAGCCACCAGCCGTTGACTTTCCCTTTGCTGATTATGAAAATGACGAGGGACCCCACTTCTTTTTTTTTTATTAACAAGCACAGTAAAATACACACCTAAGGTAACCTTAGTTCGCAGCCTCTAGGTGTTCCAGCAGCTGGAAACTCCCAAAACCTAAAATGTCCCTGAAAGTTACCCATGAGGTTTCTGGGCCTTGCAGCTGCCTGGAGACCCTGTGCCTTTGAACTCTACAAGGTTACCAGAGTTCAAGCCACCGGGTCTCACGGTAGCTGTAATTTGGGACTTTTGAATGCAGGAGTGCCGGACAGGCGTCGGGAGCTGAATGCAGCTCACATCATTGTTGCCTGAGATCAGCGTGAGCAGGAGACAATGATGGAAGTTGTGGTCAGCATACCCAGTGTACATTATGTGTAAAATAAAGAATTAAACTGAAAAAACAGTGTGGGCTCTGGCCAAATTTTCATAACCAGCAGAGGTAAAGCCGTCTGCTGGGTGCTAATATTATTAGCCAGGGAAAAGGGGCCATTAGCCCAAAATGTTCCCTGGTTATTAATAACAGCTATCAAAAGACTGATCGTCACTTCCAAAACAGAAAACTGGTCTGTACAGGTGCTTACTAAGAGTAGCCATCTCTATATATAACTAACAAATAAAGTAGCACTCTGTAGCGCTATAGCATGAAGACATGAAATATATGAAATTTGAATTGCTTTACTGCTCTAGAAAATAGAAATAAATGAGAATTCTTAGCGCATAAATTGGCCAATTCATGTGTACCCGTTAGCCACGGTAAGGTGACTCTCATTGCCAGGAACCTACCTGGTGTGAATCCAATCTTATACTTAAGTCTACATGTATATGGGAGGGTGGAGTGCTCAGTCAGAAAGCCTATGTATACATATATCAAAAGACTGACCTTCACTTCCAAAACATAAAACCGGTGTGTACAGGTGCTTACTAAGAGTAGCCCTCTCAATATATAACCAATAAATAAAGTATTACATAGTTACATAGTTACATAGTTAGTAAAGCCGAATAAAGACTTGTGTCCATCAAGTTCGACCTGTAAGTTCTGTAATTGCTAAAGTTGATCCAGAGGAGGGCAAAAACCCCAAATGATTTGGCCAATCTTCACCTGAGGAAAAATTCCCTCCCGACTCTGAAACCAGCAGTCAGAATAAATCCCTGTATCAACTTACTATTTTATTCTATTTTTAAGTATATGCTGAAATCTGCCTGGTATCTAGAAATGCATCCAGTCCCCGCTTGAACTGGTGTAGTGAATCCGACATTACCGTCTCCTCACTCAGTGAATTCCATATTCTCACTGCTCTTACCGTAAAGAACCCCTTTCTATGCTGGTGCTGGAACCTTTTCTCTTCCAGTCTTAGTGAATGCCCTCTTGTTACCGTAATATCCCTCCTTTTGAACAAATCCCGGGCAAGGTCTCTATACTGTCCCCTAACATATTTGTACACATTTATTATGTCCCCCCTCAACCTTCTCTTTTCCAGGCTGAATAGTCCTAGTTTTGCCAACCTCTCTGGGTATTGCAGTCCCTCCATTCCCTTTATTAATTTTGTTGCCCTCCTTTGTACCTTTTCAAGCTCGTTTATATCCTTTCTATATATTGGGGCCCATAACTGAGCACAGTATTCCAAGTGTGGTCTGACCAGTGCTTTGTACAGTGGAAGAACAATGTTCTCATCCTTTGCAGCTATACCTCTTCTGATACATCCCATTACCCTGTTTGCCCTTACAGCAGCGGCCTGACTTTGGGCACTCCAATTTAGTTTGCTATCAATCAAGATGCCCAAGTCCTTCTCCATCTCTGAATGCCCCAATGATTTCCCATTCAGTGAGTACTGGTGACTTCCATTTTTCCTTCCCATATGTATGACCTTACATTTCTCCTCGTTAAACCTCATTTGCCATTTAATGCTCCACCTACCCAGCTTATCCAAATCCCTCTGTAGGTCTGCACTGTCCTCTTTTGTATTAATTGTTTTACATAACTTTGTGTCATCTGCAAATATTGATATTTTACTATTTAACCCGTTGACTATGTCATTAATAAAGATGTTAAATAACATTAGGCCTAGTACAGACCCCTGTGGTACCCCACTAGTGACGCTTACCCAATCTGAGTATATTCCATTTATAACCACCCTCTGCCTTCTATCCTTTAGCCAGTTAGCTACCCACTTGCAGACATTTTCCCCCAGCCCCATCATTCTCATTTTGTATACCAACCTATTATGTGGCACGCTATCGAACGCTTTTGAGAAGTCGAGATACACGACATCCACTGGTTCCCCCTGATCTACTCGAGAGCTCACCTCCTCGTAGAAGTCAATCAGGTTTGTTTGCCAGGAGCGATTCCTCATGAATCCATGTTGGTTCGGGGTTAAAAGATTATTAGCATCAAAATGCTCCATAATTGCCTCATTAATAAAGCCTTCAAAAATTTTGCCCACAACGGACGTCAGACTCACCGGCCGATAGTTTCCGGTGTCACTTTTCGCTCCCTTTTTGAATATTGGCACTACATTCGCCTGTCGCCAATCAAGTGGCACAGACCCAGTCTCAAAAGAGTCCTTAAATATAAGATATAACGGTCTGTCTATCACATTACTTAGTTCCCTTAGTACCCGTGGGTGTATGCCATCAGGTCCTGGTGATTTGTTTATTTTAATGTTACTGAGGCGTTTCTGTACCCCAGCTTGGGTTAGATTTGTCATACTTAGTGGAGGATTAAGTTTGTCCCTTCTCATTTCTCCTGTTAGTTCGATTTCCTTTGTGAAAGTTGACGAAAAAAAATTATTTAATAGATTAGCTTTATCCTCATCTTTCTCTATGATTTTGTAGCACTCTGTAGCAGTATAGTATGCAAACATATAGTACTATTGTTATAGTTACTATTGTTATACTTTAGGAGGGCAATTTCACTATCTCCTTCTCCTAAATCTACACCTTGCTGGTGATTCACTGACCAGCCCACCCGAGGCGTCCACAGGGAATCTGCCAGGTAGGAAGATTACCAGTCCAGCTCCTGTTCTAATAGACAGTTTTGTGGATTTGGGGTAACTGAGTGATATGGACACATTATTATAGGGGCATGAGACACCCAGGTAAAATCCGTGTATATCTTTTAGGACGGCCCTGGTGGTACAGAAAAGTAAAAAAACTGATGTCTTTTTTTAGAGGCATTTGTATACTTTACCTTCTATTATTATTTATTCTGTTTTCACTCATTTATATAACCTGATCATTTCCCTGACAGGTCGGTGAGTTGTTTATTGTTTGGCAATAATGTATCACCCACAACTATAAATGATAAAGAATAACATTCCATTCTTATCATTTACAGCAGAGGATAATTTATACCATATATAACATGTATATAATATCTACCAAAGCGAAAAAACGACCATTTACAAACATGGAGAAAACTGATTTTTCTATCTTTTCCAACACAGATTTATGTACATTTATATTCTATTAATCAGATGGGATATTTCTATTCCACATTCTCTGCCTCATTCACCAGTTGGCAGCAAACATGGCGGCCTGGCTGCTCTGATGTCACAATGCTCAGGATTAGGGGGTCACTCAGTTATGATGTCATAATGACATCATGGAATGTCCTGAGGGTATATAATCTCTGAGCACTGTGACATCAGCGCCATTTCTTGAGTTGATGCTTTTGCTGAGACTTCACTTTGGTTGTGGAAGAGCGAACTAGTTTGTGTTACACATCTGGTGATTACTTCCATTTATTCTTCTTGATCTTTGATCAGAGCACAATAACACCGGTGCCACCGGAGAGCTTAGTTCTCCAATATTCTATCAGCCGGCTCCAGGTACCTAAGTCATGAGCGCCCGGGAGCTGCGCCAGCTGATTGCTGACAATGAGGCATGGCTGCGCCGACCAGAAAATCAAGGTAAGTGAAATATTTGGGGGAGATCCACAATATTCCCACACTATAGGGCTTTCCTGGGAGGAGATATCCCTGGGGTATGAGGGGACACATTTCAGGACAGACAGTGCAGGTTTACTAAGTCCAAAATAAAGTCAATTCTTTCTAGGGTTCCCCTCTCCCTAAACACCACAGCAGTAGAAGGACCCATCACTATAGCCCAAAAGTGTTTACTAAAATTGGAAATAATTCTGATAAATTCTTATTTGTTTATACAGTACAGACCAAAAGTTTGGACACACCTTCTCATTTAAAGATTTTTCTGTATTTTCATGACTATGAAAATTGTACATTCACACTGAAGGCATCAAAACTATGAATTAACACATGTGGAAATATATACTTAACAAAAAAGTGTGAAACAGCTGAAAATATGTCTTATATTTTAGGTTCTTCAAAGTAGCCACCTTTTGCTTTGATGACTGCTTTGCACACTCTTGGCATTCTGTTGATGAGCTTCAAGAGGTAGTCACCGGAAATGGTCTTCCAACAATCTTGAAGGGGTTCCCAGAGATGCTTAGCACTTGTTGGCCCTTTTGCCTTCACTCTGCGGTCCAGCTCACCCCAAACCATCTCGATTGGGTTCAGGTCTGGTGACTGTGGAGGCCAGGTCATCTGGTGTAGCACCCCATCACTCTCCTTCTTGGTCAGCTAGACCTTACACAGCCTGGAGGTGTGTTTGGGGTCATTGTCCTGCTGAAAAATAAATGATGGTCCAACTAAACGCAAACCGGATGAAATAGCATGCCGCTGCAAGATGCTGTGGTAGCCATGCTGGATCAGTATGCCTTCAATTTTGAATAAATCCCCAACAGTGTCACCAGCAAAGCACCCCCACACCATCACACCTCCTCCTCCATGCTTCACGGTGGGAACCAGGCATGTAGAGTCCATGCGTTCACCTTTTCTGCGTCGCACAAAGACACGGTGGTTGGAACCAAAGATCTAAAATTTGGACTCATCAGACCAAAGCACAGATTTCCACTTGTCTAATGTCCATTCCTTGTGTTCTTTAGCCCAAACAAGTCTCTTCTGCTTGTTGCCTGTCCTTAGCAGTGGTTTCCTAGCAGCTATTTTACCATGAAGGCCTGCTTCACAAAGTCTCCTCTTAACAGTTGTTGAAGAAATGTGTCTGCTACTAGAACTCTGTGTGGCATTGACCTGGTCTCTAATCTGAGCTGCTGTTAACCTGCGATTTCTGAGGCTGGTGACTCGGATAAACTTATCCTCAGAAGCAGAGGTGACTCTTGGTCTCCCTTTCCTGGGGCGGTCCTCATGTGAGCCAGTTTCTTTGTAGCACTTGATGGTTTTTACAACTGCACTTGGGGACACTTTCAAAGTTTGCCCAATTTTTCGGACTGACTGACCTTCATTTCTTAAAGTAATGATGGCCACTCGTTTTTCTTTACTTAGCTGCTTTTTTCTTGCCATAATACAAATTCTAACAGTCTATTCAGTAGGACTATCAGCTGTGTATCCACCAGACTTCTGCACAACACAACTGATGGTCCCAACCCCATTTATAAGGCAAGATATCCCACTTACTAAACCTGACAGGGCACACCTGTGAAGTGAAAACCATTTCCGGTGACTACCACTTGAAGCTCATCAAGAGAATGCCAAAAGTGTGCAAAGCAGTCATCAAAGCAATAGGTGGCTACTTTGAAGAACCTAGAATATAAGACATATTTTCAGTTGTTTCACACTTTTTTGTTAAGTATATAATTCCACATGTGTTAATTCATAGTTTTGATGCCTTCAGTGTGAATGTACAATTTTCATAGTCATGAAAATACAGAAAAATCTTTAAATGAGAAGGTGTGTCCAAACTTTTGGTCTGTACTGTAGGTCAGGCCATAATTGTCCATAGACGGAGGAGGTCTCCTCCAAGAGATCAGGAAAGACCTTCTACCAGTGATGGAAGGAGGTCTCCTCCAAGAGATCAGGAAAGACCTTCTACCAGTGATGGACGTCAGAGAGACAGCAATGCTGTCACTGAGAGGAGAGGGAGACGGGCCAGAGATCCTCCACGGCGTAGAGGACAGGAAGAGAGCAGGGATAGAAGCCGCTCTCCTCTAAGACCAGCCCCTGCGGAGCCCTCCGGAACAACAGGAGAGGGCAGCAGGGATGGAGGCCGTCCCCTGCCACCCATTCAACTGCAGGAAGTGGGTGTGATGACACCACCACTGCCACAGGTGGAGCCACCTGCACAAAACCTACCTGTACAGGAGAGACCTTCTACCAGTGATGGACTGTCTCCTGCAAGAGACGAGGAAAGACCTTCTACCAGTGATGGACGTCAGAGCGACAGCAATGCTGTGGAGCCACCTGCACAAAATCTACCTGTGCGGCAGAGGCGGCAGCATTGGGTTCGCAGGAGAGCACTGCTAATTGCAAATCTCCCAACAAGGGATGTAACCGCACAGGAGGAGGCCGAGTCATGTATCATCTGTATGACCGAATATGAGATCGGAGAGCAGGTCACGGTCCTTCCATGTGACCACACCTTCCATCAGGGATGTATTACTAGATGGCTCCGCTCCAAACCTCTGTGCCCCCTGTGCCGTAACCACTGCTTCCATTGAAGCACCATGTTCATGGTGCAGACAGTGGTGGAGAACATACTGACCCCAGCCCAGGTAAGGGAGCAATGCATACATTAACACTACATTCATTACAAAACTGTAAAAAAAATCACCTTTACCTTCCTGCTGTTCTGATCTCTCTTTAGTTCACCATCAGCTTTGGTCAACATCTTACCAAGCATGAAGGGCCATGAACACCCCAAAACCACCAGATGGTAAGTCACCTCTCATTCCTGCTGTCCCATGATATCTATATCACATGTGACATATAAGTAATTGTTCTTTTCTCCTTTTCATAGAAGGATGATCCAAGTCTGGAGAACATTGAGGAATTAGATCAGAATGACTTGTCCTTCATGTAAGTAGATATTAGAATTAGCTTTTTTATATTTTCAGCTGATTATTAACTTTTTACTGGGAATCTATTGATGAGATGTAATAATTTGGCGTCTTCTCTTTACAGAAATCTGCAGAAGTTACAGATCATTTCCATAATGATCCACAGATCCCTCATCTGCTTCATAGAGACCCTGATTCCATCATGTGCAGAGATGCTGATAACAGCTGCAGCCCCAGACTATGATATCCTCATATATTCCATTATTTGTACAAATATTCCTAAAAATACATAATATTTACCATCTCTATGTCTGGTTGTGACTTCACTATATAGAATGTTGTTACGTAACATTAGCAGCACATAATGATCAGTGAGTGAGGGATTTACCATTAGTTGGTATAGGGGTAGTGGCAACAGTTAAAGGGGATGTGGCCACAGTGGGGTACTGCAGATCCACTCTATTCATATGAATAGGGTCAGGTGTGCAGTACCCGGAAGCGGCCACTATACAGCTGGCGGAGCTGTACAGCACGGGCGCTGGCACCGCGTCCCACATTGGTTTAAACTGCTCGCGATACTCATCTCTCCACGTTCCTCCGCAGTTCCGGTGTCTTCTGACTCTGTGACGTCTCAGGGCAGAGGGCGCGATCACTACAGCGCCCCCTCTGTGCTGAGCAGTCACAGTGCAGAGAGCCGGAACACGCTGTGGAGACAGGACCTGCGGCCAGCGGGGAACAAGGAGAGGGAAGTATTTGATTATTATTTTTTTTCTGTATGGAGCATTATTTGGGGCCCATACTGTATAAAGCAATATGGGGCCATACTATATGGAGCATTATATGGGGCCATACTGTATGGTGCAATACATGGGGCCATACTCTATGGAGCATTATATGGGGCCATACTGTATGGAGCATTATATGGGGCCATACTCTATGGAGCATTATATGGGGCCATACTGTATGGAGCATTATATGGGGCCATACTCTATGGAGCATTATATGGGGCCATACTCTATGGAGCATTATATAGGGCCATACTGTATGGAGCATTATATGGGGCAATACTGTATGGAGCAATACATTGGATACGGAAAGTATTCAGACCCCTTTAAATGTTTCACTCTTTGTTTCATTGCAGCCATTTGGTAAATTCTAAAAAGCTCATTTTTTCCTCATTAAAGTACACTCTGCACCACATCTGGACTGAAAAAAAAACTGAAATGTAGAAATTTTTTCAAAATTATTAAAAAAGAAGAACTGAAATATCACATAACGCTATGCATATTTTATCAAACCCCTCCGTGGAGCTGTAGCACTAAAGCACTAGGATAGCAGGTCACTACTCTTCAGTGTGTGGTCTATAAATGAAGGTAAAATCATAATAGGAATATGGTATCACTTTTGGGATTCTGGAATCAACGAGCGATGAGTTATCCCAGAAGTTTTTAATAAAATGTGCAGGCTAGAGCCCAGTCCCTGTGACGTCATCCCAGCGGGGGTCTCTCCCTTCAGCATAAAATAGTTGGCTGGGGGGTATAGATACTATAAGCAACGGGTCATATTCGATAGCGTTCAAATCAAATCGGGGAGCCCCTCCTCCACCTATATTGAATCGTCTCAGCGATCTTATAGTAAGTCTCTTCTTTAATCCTTATTATTTGGTGTAACTATTAATGTATTGTATTGTCTCCTTTTGTAAACATTTTTGTATAGTTTTCCTAAACACTGCCTCCCATTTGGATTAAATATAAAGTCTAATCGTTCTGTTTCTTTTGTCCTGTAATCGTTCCCTTCCCTGAAGCCATACACTACCAGAATGCAGGCGTTTGGCCAGGCAAGGCCTTGTACTATATTTCAAACTCGGCCGGTGGTGGCAGCGAGTAATATTAATAATTGGGCTATTGTGAAGCTGGCAGTGACCGTACGGAGGGCATTAACATATATTCCATATGTTGGAATCCCTGATGAAATCCTGACACAGTGACAGCATGGTGAGATATAGAGTGATCTCTGTGGAATACATGACTATGGAGATGCCGGGGATTGAACCCGGGGCCTCATACATGCAAAGCATGCGCTCTACCACTGAGCTACATCCCCTGCATGTGCGCTATGCTCATATGCAAAACCCTAAGGGTATGTTCACACTTATTTGAAAGCAGAAATTTCTGCAGCATTTCCACATCTCTTGGCAGGAAAAACAGCGGCAAAAACGTGCTTTTTTTCCTGCATTTTTTAGACAGCAATAAATGACATGGAGATAGATAATAGAGATAGATTGATTAGATAGATAGACAGATATATTGACCTACAGACGTACAGAGAGACATTTAGACATAGCGACAGACATATAGACAAATAATTGCACAACCACCCAACATATAATAACTTTGCACCCTGTGGAGCTTATCAGGCAGCTTTTAATGATTAAATAAAAAAACAAACAAAAAAAAATGACGTGGTGCCCCTCCCCATGTAACCAGCAAAGTTAATTAAAGCAGACAATTGAGAGCTGATATTATCAGGCTGGGAAGGTCCCTGGTGATTGTGCATAAACATACCAGCCCGCATCACAGCCCTCCATGTGCTCGCCGAGGTAGTCTGACTGCCATTACGTACCGAGATGAGATCCTCAGACCTCTTGTGAGACCATATGCTGGTGCGGTTGGCCCTGGGTTCCTCGTAATGCAGGACAATGCCAGACCTCATGTGGCTGGAGTGTGTCAGCAGTTCCTGCAAGATGAAGGCATTGAAGCTATGGACTGGCCGCCCGTTCCCCAGACCTGAATCCGATTGAGCACATCTGGGACACCATGTCTCGCTCCATCCACCAACGTCACGTTACACCACAGGCTGTCCAGGAGTTGGCGGATGCTTTAGTCCAGGTCTGGGAGGAGATCCCACAGGAGACCATCCACAGACGGTCTGGCTTTCAAAGGGTCGCTTTTAAGGGGCTAGAAATGAAATATGCCAGAAATGGGCCAGAAGTGACCAGAAGGCACAAATAACTATTTACTACGTGTACTTAGATTCTCTTTCTCATTCTCCCTTACACTTTCATCATGCTTACATATGCTTTTACTGTTTTTGCCCCCCTAATCCTCCCTCTCCTTCGCTATTCCCACACCCCAGCACCCTCTAACCAAATCATCATCTCTCCTTCCCTCCTTCCTCCCCACGTAACTTCGTCTACAGATCTGCTCCTCAACCTCAGATCAATCCTCCCAAAACATAAAACAAGCCGAACACTCTCTTTCTCCCACCTGCTCTCCCTCTCTCTGCTTCTCCTCACTGCTGGCGACATATCTCCCAATCCTGGACCCCCACAGCTTGCACCCTCCACCAACTCCCCCACCTGTCGCATCAAACCAACTGCAAACTACTGCAACCCCTCCTACGCAAAACCGGTCCCCCTGACGCCCACCCCGCTGCTCCCTCTCTCTGGAGCACTGTGGAATGCATGTGTGACACCCCAGGGGTCTGGTTGTCACAGTGATAGAGATATTACGTCTGAGAGCAGGTGGGAGGTCCTTTGGTCAGGGATCCTGTGCATGCCACACCTCCTGCCCAGCCTTGGGAGGGGAAGAACTTCCCCTGTATAAACCCGGGGCTGAGGCAGGGTTAGTGAGTCCAGGAAGAGTAGAGACAAGAGCATCATAGGAAGCAGCAGAGTTACAAGGAGTCAGGGGCTGGCAGCTAAAGAGCTCGCCCTGACTAAGAAGATTCTTTACCGGACCCGGAGTCCGAGGCTGTGGGGACTAACTTCTACCCAGCAGCAGAATCCGTCAGGCAGGGGATTTCAGGTCCCCTGGCCCAGAAGCCCGAAGGCCCGGTCACACGCGTGGGACCAGCACCGCCATCGTGGAGCGGAAGCCATTAGAAGGCCCCGAGTCACCGGCCATACGGGTGAGCACCACACGGTACACTCAGGGACGTGGGCTACTTACATCAGCTTCTAGCAAGGTAGCCAGAAGAGTACAGTCAGTTTGGGAGGCCTACAACTACGCCTGGCCAGGGGAGATCCCATCTGCTCAAGGACTGACCAGGCCCCGTTCGCTAGCAAGTACTCCGGGAGGGTCTATCGTTGTTACCAGTAAAGACCCTGAACGCTACCATACCGTCTCTGAGTGGTTCCTGCTACCCCCATCATCCACGTCGGCTGCCCTGAGGCCATACCCCTCCCGTTGGGGGTTATACTATCACGCTGCACCATCCTTCCACCGGCCTCAGCGGTCTGCCCTGCAGCAGCAGCCCCCTGGCTGCATTCAACGGGTGGCGTAGTCATCAACCATTTTCTACCGCTAACAGACTGCCGTCCAGTTTGACTCCCTGGGCACGGACCGGGTCACCGCCACGAGACTACAACCCTAAACAGATCCGGCTCCGGGTAAGCTCCCGCGTGCGCAACGCAGCGCGACACAGGCCCAGGGGCGCGTCAACTTTGGCGTAGTCGGCAGGATCACGTGCCCGCAACCACCGGGTACTGCGTGCCTGAAAAGCAAACACTGTTCAAACTTACCAGTGGTGAAGATTCCCGCCATCGGTGAAGATTCCCGCCATCCGGCGCCATCTTCAGCCTTCTTCCCGCCATCGGTGAAGTTTCCCGCCATCCGGCGCCATCTTCAGCCTTCTTCCCGCCATCCGTGGAGTTTTCCCGCCATTGGACGCCATCTTGAGGACGCCGCGCGGGAAGAAGAGGGGCGTGGACTCCGAAAGCGCGCGAGAACTGAAGCCCCGCCTCACGTCCGGACGTTGCGTAAGGTCCTGGAAGGAGCCCAGCAGACGCCGACGTCACAGGAGCGCGACGGAAGGTCCTCAACCCTGACGATCCACTGCGGAGCCGCGGCCTACGGAACAGGATCATCGCAAGGTAGGCCACGGTCCACTAGGGGGGAGGAAGATGTCGGATACGGAGGAGAGCTCCACTGCCTCAACCCCCGCCAGCGCTACCGCTGTTGCAGTTATGCCCTTCACCATGCCCTATATCCCGGGAGCAGCTTGGCTACCCCAGTACTCAGGGGAGTCACATACCCTGCATGACTTTAGAGAAAAGCTGGATAGCCTCTTCCAGGTGTACCCCCTCACAGAAGAGCAAAAAGTGAGCATCCTGGTGGCCCAACTAACTGGGGCAGCCAAAAGGGAAGTAAAATCCTGGCCACCTGGGAGGAAGACTGTCGCAGGGATACTAACCCGGCTGAAGGACACCTTTGATACCCGCACCTCAGCCGAGATTAAACTTAGATTCTACGGGTGCAAGCAGCGAGCGCATGAGAGTATAAGGGACTATGCACTCAACCTACAAGAGGCCCTGAGGGCCATTAAGCAGACCGACCCTAATGGAGTGGGAAACGAGGACAGGCTGTTGACCGAACAATTTATAGAGGGTTTATATTGCAATGCCCACCGCACCCAGTTGCGGGCAATGGCCTTACAGGACCCTCATCTAGAATTTGCACAGTTCAAGGACAGAGCCATCCGGGTGCTCCGAGAACCGGCACCAGGTGGTGTTGTGACCCACAGACGCCCCACTACCACTTACTACCAGGAGGCGGCGCCCTTGTCAGCAGGGCCTGTGGGAGCTGATGCGCAGGCTTTGGACAATGACCCGGCTCCAGACCTACACCATCAGGTCCAAGAGCTAGCTAAAAGCGTTGCTGCGCTAACCCGAACTGTGCAGTCTTTACAGGTTTCCACTCCAGGGAAGATCCAGCTGGCATCCGGACCGGAGGACATCCCGTGGCGTCGACCAAGGAGGACCCCACCGGCCAGAGGAAGACCCAGTGACCGATACAGCGAGGACGGACGACCCATCTGCCGCCGCTGCAATCAACCCGGACATATGGAAAGGTACTGTTCTTTAAACGGGCACAACCTGGGGTAGAGGGCCAACCCCCAGGAAAAAGATCACCAGGCCCATCGAACTGGCGCGACAGATATGTGGGAGGACGTCCAGTCTTGCCTGTGGTACTGGATGGCATTCCCATGAGTGCCCTACTGGACACCGGGTCACAGGTCACCACCATCCCGTACGTGCTCTTCAAGCAGTACTGGAATGACTCGGATATTACCCGCTACCCTGACGACGACTTGAGTATCATCGCCAGCAATGGTCAGCCCGTGCCACAGATCGGATTTAAAGAGGTGACCATCAAAATTGGTAGAGTCGAACTGGCCGCACAGGGACTGATCATTGTAGATATTGACAAACATGAGAGTCACCCAAAAATAACTCTAGGAACTAATGTAATTGAAAATTGTCTTGCAGAGGTGATTTTCCTTTTACAGCAGGTTGCCAAGAATGCCAGCTCCGGCGAGCAGCGGGTGCTCCAGAAAGAGATCCGGGCACTGATGCAACGGCAACAAGTGGAACTCTCCGGCGGTGAGATTGGTAGCGTAAGAATGTGTGACCCTTTTCCTATTGCCATGCCCCCAAAAAGTGAAATGATGATTTGGTGCCGGGCAGCTATTGGTCTGAGAGGTAGAGATTACCAGGCAATGGTAGAACCAGTTTACTCAGACAGTAGGCCCACCATTTTGACAGCACGGGGGGTGGTCAATGTACGCCATGGGAGGGTGCCCGTTCGCATAATAAATATCGGGGAGAGGGAAGTGTACCTGCCCCGGTATGCCACGCTAGCCAAATTATATACCACTAATCAAAATTCTATACAATCTGTGGAACCCTTGCCTCCATCTCACCCGGAGGAAGGTAACGGCTCTAAGAAAGACATGGAGGACTGGTGTCAGCAACTACATCTGGGTACTGACTCCACTCCCTCACACCAGAAACAAGGAGTCTATCGGGTGGTTCAAGAGTATGAGAGAGTGTTTAGTAAACACCCGTTAGACTTCGGGCGAGTCAAGGGGGTAGAACACCGCATCCCCACGGGAGATCATCCTCCCATAAAAGAGAGGTATCGACCCGTACCCCCTGCACATTACCAACACGCCAAGGGGATGCTTAGAGACATGAAGGAGGCTGGGGTAATCCGGGATAGCTGTAGCCCCTGGGCAGCCCCACTAGTTTTAGTCAAAAAGAAAGACAACACCATGAGGATGTGTGTAGATTACCGGAAAATCAACCGTATCACACACAAGGATGCGTACCCCTTACCAAGGATAGAGGAGTCATTGGCTGCTTTAAGATCTGCTAACTTCTTCTCTACCTTGGATCTCACTAGCGGGTACTGGCAGGTTCCTGTAGCAGAGGCGGACCGGGAGAAGACCGCATTCACCACCCCGATGGGACTTAGCGAGTTCACCTGCATGCCGTTCGGACTCTGCAACGCCCCAGGAACCTTCCAACGATTAATGGAGTGCTGTCTGGGCCACAGAAACTTCGAGACGGTCCTGTTGTACCTGGACGATGTCATCGTATACTCCAAAACTTATGAGGACCACCTGAAACACCTGGCGGAGGTGTTCGAAGCTCTGGCGAGTTACGGCCTAAAGGTGAAACCCTCCAAGTGTCACCTCCTGAAACCAAAGGTGCAATACCTGGGACACGTGGTGAGCGCTGACGGAGTGGCTCCCGACCCCGATAAGATCACCGCAATCAAAGGATGGCCAAGCCCTTCCAGCGTAAAAGAAGTGCGGCAGTTCCTAGGGTTGGTAGGCTACTACCGAAGGTTTATTCCCGGTTTCACCAAAAAGGCGGCGCCTATGCAGGACCTCCTGATAGGCCAGTCCCGGAAGGCCAAGAACCAGAAGCCGCCCTTCAAATGGGAAGAGCTAGAGGAAGAGTCCTTCCGCCAGCTGAAGATGGCCCTCACGGGGGATGAAATGTTGGCGTATCCGGACTATAGCCAGCCCTTCATCCTCTACACCGACGCCAGTAACGTCGGGCTAGGAGCCGTACTGTCCCAGATTCAGCAGGGGAAAGAACGAGTAATCGCCTATGCCAGCCGAAAACTGCGACCCACCGAAAGGAATCCCGAGAATTATAGCTCATTTAAGCTAGAGTTCCTGGCCGTGGTATGGGCAGTCACCGAGCGCTTTAAGCATTACCTCGCTTCTTCCCGGTTCACCGTATACACGGATAACAACCCGCTGACACACCTGGACACGGCAAGACTCGGTGCCCTGGAGCAGAGGTGGATGGCCCGTCTGTCCAACTACGAGTTCACAATTAAATACCGGGCAGGGCGCTCCAATACCAACGCGGACGCCCTGTCCAGGATGCCCAACCTGCCGGATGGAGGAGAGGATCCGGAGGGACTGGAAGAAGTTGAACTCCCTGCGTTCCACCGTCATGGGACTATCCAGTATTCCCACCGGGTAAGGAGTAAGCAGGCTGCTACGTTGAACCCCTTACCTCACTACAACTGGGCGGAAACGCAAGACAGCGACCCTGCCGTCCGACTGGTGAAGGAGATGCTGACTCGCCCGGAGGCTAGCCTGGAATCAGACGCTCCAGAGGAAGCCAAACAACTATGGGCAGAGAAGAGTCGACTGTTCCTTTACAAGGGGAAGTTGTGCCGCAGAATGGTTAACTCCAGGACGCATGAACTACTCTGGCAAGTAGTGGTGCCACGAAGAGACGCAGCCATGGTGATGGAGGCATACCACGACGGAGCTGGACACTTCGGGTGGAAAAAGCTGGAGTTCCTGCTGCGCGAGCGGTTCCACTGGGTAGGCATGAGGGGAACCATCGAGAAGTGGTGCAGAGACTGTGGCCCGTGCAATCTGAGAAGGAAGGACCGGGCCAGCCAGAAGACTCCCCTGCAGTCCATCGTCACCCGGCAACCGTTGGAACTGGTAGCCTTGGATCATGTAAAACTGACCCCCAGCAGAAGTGGCTACGTCTACGCGTTAACCATCGTGGATCATTACTCCCGGTTTCTGGTTGTCGTCCCCGTCAAGGACTTAACGGCTCGAACAGCAGCTAGAGCCTTCCAGCAGCACTTTTGCCGTCCACACGGGTACCCGGACCAAGTGCTGACGGACCAGGGACCTGCCTTTGAAGCGGAGGTCTTCCAGGAATTCTGCAATCTGTATGGCTGCCGGAAGATAAGGACGACACCCTACCATCCGCAAACTAATGGACTTTGTGAGAAAATGAACCAGGTGGTAATGGATCTTCTAAAAACGTTGCCCCTGGAAGAACGCAGTCTGTGGCCTGAGAAGTTGCCCGATCTGGTGGACCTATACAACCACATCCCGGTAGGTTCCACCAACTGTACCCCGGCTTACCTAATGAGGGCAAGACCTGGTAAGTTACCTGTTGACCTGGAAATGGGAGTCCTGACGCCCGAGGACACTTCACCAGAAACAGACTGGGACACAGAGATTCAGCAGCAGTACCGGAAAGTACAGGAGAGCGTGGAGCGAAGTCTCTGTCAGGCTAGGGAAAGACAAGAGAAGACTTACAACCAGTATGCTCCCGCTGTTCCCCTGGTACCCGGAGAGCAGGTCTTGAAGAGGAAGAGACGGCTCCACAAGTTGGACGACCAGTGGGAGAAGGACCCGTACACCGTACTGCCCTCAAGCCACGAGAACCCGAAGGTCTGTACCATCAGTAAAGACGGAGGGGAAACCACAGCCATTGTATCCCGGGACCACCTGAAGAAGTGCCCCGAACAACTGAGGAACCCTGAGGAGGAACAGGAAGACCATCGACCCGTGGAAGAAAGGGAAGATATGGTTAGTACCGTGCTCGGGGACTTCCCTCGGTCTTGGACTCAAGTCAATGGTGCAGTTGTGGTACCCGTACTCACCTTCCTCCAACCATCATCCCAAGAACCTACGGAGCAACGGGTAGAGCTGGAAGAGCAGCCGGTCCAGGAGGCAGAAGACTCCACCCAAGCGGAACAGGAGAATCCACCCTCTGCTTATAGTGAGCCTGCCGTACCCCTAGTGAGACAAAGAGCCGGTAGACAGCTGCCCAGTTTACCCTTGACAGCTCCTACACCCTGTAGTTCAGGGCCAGACAGTCAGCTCCGTAGGTCCACTAGGGCCACTAGAGGCCAGTTACCCGCACGTTGGAGGATCTAAATGTTTAAGTTGTTTTACAATGTTTACCTGTTTATTGTTGCTTGTGTGTAATTTTGTGTTTCTAGTTGTTTTTAGGAGTCTTCGGTGGATTTACCGGGAATCCTTTGTATATAGTTGGAGCGTAACCCAGGATGGACTAGAGACTGTTAAGGACTCGGGGTAGGACAGACCCCTACCTGGTTACGTCTCCCTGTGTTGGTGGAATGGACACCTTTGCTTTTCTTCAAAGACTGCACCCGGTTGCGGACATCCGTGACCATCTTATTGTGTTTCCTTATTGTATTTTATTGTTCTTTGATATACCTTGTTATATTTTTCTAAAAAGTGTTTAGTCCCGGAGTACTAAATTTCACTAGGGGGGAGTGTGACACCCCAGGGGTCTGGTTGTCACAGTGATAGAGATATTACGTCTGAGAGCAGGTGGGAGGTCCTTTGGTCAGGGATCCTGTGCATGCCACACCTCCTGCCCAGCCTTGGGAGGGGAAGAACTTCCCCTGTATAAACCCGGGGCTGAGGCAGGGTTAGTGAGTCCAGGAAGAGTAGAGACAAGAGCATCATAGGAAGCAGCAGAGTTACAAGGAGTCAGGGGCTGGCAGCTAAAGAGCTCGCCCTGACTAAGAAGATTCTTTACCGGACCCGGAGTCCGAGGCTGTGGGGACTAACTTCTACCCAGCAGCAGAATCCGTCAGGCAGGGGATTTCAGGTCCCCTGGCCCAGAAGCCCGAAGGCCCGGTCACACGCGTGGGACCAGCACCGCCATCGTGGAGCGGAAGCCATTAGAAGGCCCCGAGTCACCGGCCATACGGGTGAGCACCACACGGTACACTCAGGGACGTGGGCTACTTACATCAGCTTCTAGCAAGGTAGCCAGAAGAGTACAGTCAGTTTGGGAGGCCTACAACTACGCCTGGCCAGGGGAGATCCCATCTGCTCAAGGACTGACCAGGCCCCGTTCGCTAGCAAGTACTCCGGGAGGGTCTATCGTTGTTACCAGTAAAGACCCTGAACGCTACCATACCGTCTCTGAGTGGTTCCTGCTACCCCCATCATCCACGTCGGCTGCCCTGAGGCCATACCCCTCCCGTTGGGGGTTATACTATCACGCTGCACCATCCTTCCACCGGCCTCAGCGGTCTGCCCTGCAGCAGCAGCCCCCTGGCTGCATTCAACGGGTGGCGTAGTCATCAACCATTTTCTACCGCTAACAGACTGCCGTCCAGTTTGACTCCCTGGGCACGGACCGGGTCACCGCCACGAGACTACAACCCTAAACAGATCCGGCTCCGGGTAAGCTCCCGCGTGCGCAACGCAGCGCGACACAGGCCCAGGGGCGCGTCACATGCTCTGTCTGCAACAAGCTCCATTTTGTCCACGACCTCTTTACCTCTCGTCATCTCTCCTTCCTGGCCATCAGAGAGACATGGCTAACACCCTCTGACACTGCCTCCCCTGCTGCGCTGTGTTACGGTGGCCTCCACTTCACCCACACTCCTCGCCCTGGAAACAGACATGGTGGAGGAGTGGGTCTTCTCCTCTCTAACAATTGCACCTTGAGCCCTACTCCTCCTCTTCCCTCCCTTATTCTCCCTTCTTTTGAAGTCCACTCTGTCCGCATTTACTCTCCCTCCAACCTCCAAGTGGCTGTCATATACCGACCCCCGGGCCCGATCACTGCCTTTATCGACCAATTCTCCACCTGGCTTCTTTACTTTCTCTCAGCTGACATTCCCACAATCATCATGGGCGATTTCAACATCCCCACTGACACTCTCCAGTCAGCAGCATCAAAACTCCTGTCGCTTACTTCATCCTTTGGACTTACTCAGTGGTCCTCCTCAGCCACCCACACAGATGGACACACACTAGACCTCATCTTCACCCGACTCTGCTCCCTATCTAACCTCAAAACCTCCCCACTACCCCTATCTGACCACCATCTACTCACCTTCTCATCCCTGTCCTCCTCACCTGTCACCCATGTCCGGCAGCTAGCACGCCCCTGCAGAAACCTTGCACATCTAGACACTCACACACTCTCTGACTCTGTTCTACCACTGACATCCATATCCTCACTCCATGACACAGACAGCGACACTGCTTTCTACAATGCCACTCTCGCATCAGCTATTGACTCGGTCGCCCCTCTTATGCATGGTAGAGCGCGACGAGCCAACAGGCAGCCCTGGCACAACAACCTCACTAAACAGCTTCGATTAGCGCCCAGGGTTGCGGAGCGGCGTCGGAAGAAAACACATACTCAAGAAGACTTCACTGCATTTAAACAAGCAAAGCTCGCATTCAAATCAGCACTCACCTCTGCTAAACAGGCCTACTCCACAACCCTCATATCCTCCCTATCCTACAACCCCAAACAGCTATTCAACACTTTTAACTCTCTCCTCCACCCTCCACTGCCGCCTCCGACCTCCCTCATCTCTGCCGCACACTTCAAAAACAAGACCAAACACGGCAAATCTTTACTGTCCGACCACCACAACCCCTTTGTTTTCCACACCATTTCCTTAACCCCATAACCTCCCTTCCCAACTGTTATGATCTGCTACAGAAACTAAGGAAAGGAAGGAGATCTGTCCCTACAATAGAACTAAACTAGATCCCTACGATGTAACGGGGAACCTGATCCTGCGATCAGACCCGCTAAAGTCCTCGGCTAGTCTGAACGCAGACCTATAGATGTAGGGGAGGGATCCCTACAAGATCTAGGGACTGGGATACGTTGGACACCTCCTAGCAGAAATAGTAGCAGTCAAAGACAAACACACAACAAAAAGCATAGAGGTAAGAAGACCAAGCAAAACTAACAGAGAACGGCAATAGAGCAACAAGCTAGCTCAACAGTAGTAAATACAAATGAAGTCCAGCAAAGCCAGGAGGGCGGAGCCGGGTTAAATAGGCCAAAATGGTCATGTGACCAGCAAACTAAAAAAAAACCTAACATGAGAGTTGTAACAGTACCCCCTCTTCTAAGAGGATCCTCCGGATCCCCTAGGCCCATGCTTACCAGGAAACCTCCTGTGAAACGCTCGGACAAGTCTGGGGGCAGAAACATCATCCGCCCTCACCCATGAGTTATCCTCAGGTCCGAAACCCTTCCAAGCGACGAGATACTGCAAACTCCCTCTATACCGTCTAGAATTTAGGATGCGGGAAATTTCATATTCCCCGTCCTCCACCACCGGAGAAACAGTGGCAGAGGCGTCACCATCTGACACATCAGCTTTTTTCAACAGAGAAACATGAAACACCGGATTAATCCTCCAGGACGTAGGAACCTCCAGCCTAACAGCAGATTGGTTAACTATCTGAAGTACCTTAAAGGGCCCTACGAACTTGGGACCCAATTTTTTAGAAGGAATCCTCAATCGCAGATTCTTAGAGGACAACCAAACCATGTCACCAACAGCAAACAAAACCTCTTGCCGTTTCCTATCAAAGTACCTCTTAGATTTTTTGTTAGCCTCCTGAAGATTACCACGCACATCCGTCCAAACTCTCTCCAAATCACCGGAAAAACTCTCCTCCTCAGGCACAGCCGAAACCAATTTGGAAAATGACCCAAAAGACGGATGTCTCCCAGAACAACAAAAAAAAGGCGAACACCCAGCAGAAGAGGATGTATGGTTGTTAAGAGCAAATTCAGCAAGTGGCAGAAACTCAGACCACCCCTCTTGATTGTCTGCCACAAAACAACGCAAGAACTGCTCAACATCCTGGTTCTTCCTTTCTGTCTGGCCATTAGACTCAGGATGATATCCGGATGAAAACGACAAATGAACTCCCAACCTGTCACAAAAGGCACGCCAAAAAAGAGCCACGAACTGAGGTCCCCTATCAGAAACAATGTCAGTAGGAACACCATGTAGTCTGACAATCTCCTTGACAAAGGCCTTAGCGAGTGTCTTAGCGCAAGGCAGTTTGATGAAAGGAACCAAGTGACACATCTTGCTAAAATGGTCCACGACCACCCAGATGACCGTGAAACCTTCAGAGGGAGGAAGGTCAGTAATAAAGTCCATAGCCAGATGTGTCCAAGGTGCACTAGGAACCTCCAGAGGGCAAAGCAACCCCGCAGCAGGAGCATGCGAAGACTTGGATCTTGCACACACAGTACATTGGCGCACTCACTTAATGACTTCCTTCTGCCATCCCCGCCACCAAAAACTGCGACCCACAAGTCTCTTGGTCTCAGAAATTCCTGGATGACCTGCCAACCGAGACTCATGACACTCAACAAACAAATCTCTCCTAAAGGTCCTAGGCACAAACAACCTCCCATGGGGAGTGTTAGATGGGGCATTCTCCTGTGCTTTAAGAATCTCATCCTCCAAAACGGAGTCCAAAGCAGCAATCACAACACCTTCTTGTAAAATGGTCTCCTCTTCCTCCTCAACACCGACCATGGGAGAAAAGCTGCGAGACAAAGCATCCGCTTTAACATTCTTGGTACCCGGGATGTAAGTGACGGAAATTAAACCGCGAGAAAAAAAGTGCCCACCTAGCCTGACGGGCATTCAAGCGCTTGGCAGCATCAAGATAGATCAGATTTTTATGAACAGTGAAAACCTGAATGGGAAATTCAGCACCTTCCAAGAGGTGACGCCAGTCTTCAAATGCGAGTTTAATCGCCAGCAATTCCCGATTACCAATATCGTAATTAAGTTCAGTCTCGGAAAATTTTTTTGAAAAAAAGGCACAGGGATGTATTCCATCCTTGTTTTCCTGAGACAACACCGCACCGACCCCCACCGAAGAAGCATCAACCTCAACCAAAAACGGCTTAGTCACATCAGGCTGCATAAGGATGGGAGCAGAGGTGAACCTCTCCTTTAGAAACACAAAAGCTTCAATGGCCTCAGAAGTCCACTGAACCGCATTAGCACCTTTCCTGGTGAGATCGGTCAGCGGTTTGACAATAATAGAAAATTTTTTTATGAATTTTCTGTAATAATTGGCGAAACCCAAAAACCTCTGTATCGATTTCAAACCAATAGGCCTAGGCCATTCCTGAACAGCCTGAACTTTAACCGGGTCCATCTCAAAACCTTCACTGGAGACAATGTAGCCCAAAAAACTAATTCTCTGTACAGCGAACTCACATTTCTCCAGCTTAGCAAAAAGTGAATTGTCCATTAATAACTGTAATACCTCACGTATGCTCCGCCAATGAGACTCCAGATCCGGCGAATAAATCAAAATGTCATCCAAATACACAACCACATCTTTGCCGATTAAAGGTCTAAGGATGTCATTAATAAGATTCTGAAAAAATGCTGGAGCATTGGTAAGACCAAAAGGCATAACCAGATTCTCAAAATGACCCACAGGAGTGTTAAAAGCAGTCTTCCATTCATCACCCTCCTTCATGCGCAACAAATTGTATGCCCCCCGGAGATCAATTTTAGAGAACCACTTGGCCCCCACTAACTGGTTAAATAAATCAGGAATCAATGGCAGTGGGTAAGGATTGCGTACAGTAATTTTATTAATCTCACGAAAGTCCAGACAAGGACGTAAACCGCCATCTTTTTTTTTTACAAAAAAAAAACCAACAGCCACAGGAGACTTGGAAGGCCTAATGTGACCGGCGGCCAAGCTTGTCTGTATGTATTCCTCCAAAGCCTTCCTCTCAGGAATAGTAAGATTAAATAAACGACTCTTAGGAAGAGTCGCTCCAGGGACAAATTCAATGGTACAATCATAGTCTCTATGGGGAGGCAAAACCTGCGACTCCTCCTCAGAAAAAACTCTCCAAAAATCCTGAATAGGTACAGGCAATTCCCCTTTATCCACAGCAGCAATGCGTCCGTTACAACACTTGTCATAACACTTAGGGCTCCAGGACTTAATTTCATTGGTAGACCAATCCAGCACAGGATTGTGCAATTTTAACCAAGGTAACCCCAATATTACTGGAGAAGGCAAATTATCTAATACCACCAAATCCAAATTCTCTTGATGAATACCATTAATAGTGAGGGGAAATTCACAGACCTTGTGAGTAACACTCTTCAAGGGAGAGCCATCGACAGAAACCACAGCAATAGGGGATGACAAAGTTTTAGGTTCTAATCTAAGTTTTTCCAAGAATCCCCCATCAATCACATTCAGAGTAGATCCACAATCCACAAATACCCGGAATTCAATTAATTCATCCTGAGCAGCAGTAGTGGCAGATAGGAATACCCCCTTAGAATTTAAACAGGCAATACGTGCATGACTGACCATTTTTTTTTCTTTCTTCATACGAAGCACACAACTCTTAATAAGATGACCAGAATTTCCGCAATAGAAACACAAGCCTTCAGAAAGTCGGCGATCTTTTTCCTGAGAGCGGGGTGCCATCGCCCCAATTTCCATCGGCTCTCCATTGTCCGCACAGAACCTCTCAGGACTCGAAACCGACATAGCAGAGGATTTGCTCTCATTAACCCTTGCACGCAGTCTCCTGTCCACCCAGTCTCCTGTCCACCCGTATAGCTAATTGCATTGCCTCCTGCAAGTTTCCAGGTGTGGGATAAGCAATCAGTAAATCTTTTAGCCTTTCACCTAGCCCTGCAAGAAACAAGCTTTTCAAAGCTGAATCGTTCCACCCCACCTGGGCAGACCACCGACGGAAGTGAGAACAATATTTTTCCACATTACCTGATCCCTGCCTCAAACGTCTTAATTCAGACTCAGCAGATGAGACACGATCAGGATCATCGTACAACAAACCCAAAGCAGAAAAAAAACTATCCACTGAACTAAAGCACGGATTACTAGGATGGAGAGAGAAGGCCCATCCCTGAGGATCTTTGCGCAAAAGTGACATTATGAACCCTATGCGCTGTGATTCATCACCAGAGGATCCGGGTCTCAAACGAAAATATAATAGACAAGCATTTTTAAAAGAAAAAAAATCTTGTTGTTCGCCAAAAAATAAATCAGGCAGACGTACCTTTGGTTCCACAAAATGTGCTCCAGAACAGCTACTCACGTGTTGTTGGAGCTTGGTCACCTCCAGAGAGAATCCCTGCAAGCGTTGAGCCAAATCTTGCACCGAGATCATGATGGAAAACTGGAGGTCTTTCCCCAGAGAAAATCCTTTCCCTTTTTTTTTTTTTTTTTTTTTTTTTTTTTATGGCTGGACTTACTATTATGATCTGCTACAGAAACTAAGGAAAGGAAGGAGATCTGTCCCTACAATAGAACTAAACTAGATCCCTACGATGTAACGGGGAACCTGATCCTGCGATCAGACCCGCTAAAGTCCTCGGCTAGTCTGAACGCAGACCTATAGATGTAGGGGAGGGATCCCTACAAGATCTAGGGACTGGGATACGTTGGACACCTCCTAGCAGAAATAGTAGCAGTCAAAGACAAACACACAACAAAAAGCATAGAGGTAAGAAGACCAAGCAAAACTAACAGAGAACGGCAATAGAGCAACAAGCTAGCTCAACAGTAGTAAATACAAATGAAGTCCAGCAAAGCCAGGAGGGCGGAGTCGGGTTAAATAGGCCAAAATGGTCATGTGACCAGCAAACTAAAAAAAACCTAACATGAGAGTTGTAACACCAACATTACTGAAAGAGACCTTACTCGTCTCCTCTCCAAATCACACCTCACCACATGTGCACTCGACCCCAAGAAACCTCACCCCCACACTCGTTCCATCCCTAATTCATTTCTTCAACCTATCACTATCCTCTGGTACCTTCCCTGCTGCCTTCAAACATGCCACAATCACGCCCATCCTCAAAAAGCCATCCCTCAACCCATTCGCCCTGTCCAGCTATCGCCCCATATCGCTGCTCCCATTTGCCTCCAAATTCCTTGAGCAACACGTTCACGCCGAGCTTTCCTCCCACTTTTCATCTAACTCTCTCTTCGACAACCGACAATCCGGCTTCCGCCCCCACCATTCCACCGAAACTGCCCTTACCAAAATCACCAATGACCTGCTCACAGCCAAAGCTAACAGACAATTCACTGTACTCCTTCTTCTTGACCTGTCCTCTGCTTTCGATACAGTTGACCACTGACTCCTACTACAGATCCTCTCTTCCTTTGGCGTCAAAGACCTTGCCCTATCCTGGATCACCTCATACCTTTCTAACTGCACATTTAGCGTCTCCCACTCCCACACTACCTCCTCATCCCGTCCTCTCTCTGTTGGAGTCCCTCAAGGCTCTGTCCTAGAACCCCTACTCTTCTCAATCTATACCCTTGGCCTGGGACAGCTCATAAAGTACCATGGCTTCCAGTACCATCTGTACGCTGACGACATTTAGATCTACCTCTCTGGCCCAGACGTCACCTCTCTGCTTTCGAGAATCCAAGCATGTCTATCAGCCATATCCTCCTTCTTCTCCTCCCGCTACCTCAAGCTCAATGTGGACAAAACTGAACTCATTATCTTTCCACCATCTCGCATATCCTTCCCACCTGATCTTTCTATCACAATAAATGACATCACTCTTTCCGCTGTACCGACAATCCGCTGCCTCGGAGTAACCCTTGACTCTGACCTGTCCTTCAAACCCCACATCCAAGCTCTCGCCACCTCCTGTCGCCTCCAGCTCAAAAATATTTCCAGAATCCGTCCTTTCCTCAACCCTAACTCTACTAAACTGCTTGTGCATGCCCTCATCATCTCCCGCCTCGACTATTGCAACATCCTCCTCTGTGGCCTCCCTGCTAACACTCTCGCACCCCTCCAGTCTATCCTCAACTCTGCTGCACGAATTGTTCATCTCTCGCCTCGCTACTCCTTTGCTAAGCCCCTTTGCAAATCGCTTCACTGGCTCCCATTCCCCCAGTGTATCCAGTTCAAACTACTAACACTAACCTACAAAGCCATCCATAACCTCTCTCCTCCGTACATCTCTGAACTAATCTCCCGATATATTCCCTTACGTAACCTCCGGTCCTCCCAAGACCTCCTTCTCTCCTCCACACTTATCCGTTCCTCACCCAATTGCCTCAAAGATTTCTCCCGAATATCCCCCATCCTCTGGAATTCTGTGCCTCAACACGTCCGATTATCCACCACATCCGGTTCCTTCAGACGGAACCTGAAAACCCATCTCTTCAAGAAAGCTACAGCCTGCAATGACCCTGCTGCCTCCTCATCAACACCGGAACTACTGCAACCCCCAACCTACTGTCTCCTCCCCACTCCTGTAGAATGTAAGTGTGATGCCTCATGCTCGAAAAAGCCCTTTAGTTTACCCTGGGTGATGGGGGACTCGGAGTCGGGTCCTGTGATGGAGAGATGGGGTGTGCAGCATCGGCGTCCCTGTCTTCTGCTAGGCAGGGACGCCGTCCCTCTCACCTCCGCGCTCCTCACATGGGTCCCTCCGACGCTCCTCCCTCTGTCGGCGCAGCAGCGTCCCTGTCCCATGTCAGTCAGGGACACCGTCTCTCTCGCCCCCCGGCTCCTGGCGCGGCTTCTCCCTGCGCTCCGTTCCCTGCTGTGGCCGGCACGCGTTCCTCCTCCAGCAGAGTGCTTAGGGCGCGCACGCGCGCACTCCCCCCCTCTTAGAGGGACGCCGCGCGTCTTCCTAAAAAGTCCCCGGCCAATGGCCAGAGGGCTTGCCATATTTAAGGCACCTCCTCCAAAATGGAGGTGCCCGAGCAACAGTTGTCGCACTGTGTCTTCACCTCTGCTTCAGCCCTCAGGTCCCTTCGCTAGTCTGACTAGTCCAGCCTGTTTCCTGCCTGTCACAAGTTTGCTACCTGGAAGCACCTGCCAGCACTCTCTGAGTCTATCCTCCTGCTTACCTGGAAGCACCTGCCAGCACCTGCTGAGTTATCTACCTGCTTATCCGGAAGCGCCCGCCAGCACCTGCCGCGGCTATCCACCTGCTTACCCGGAGGCATCTGCCAGTACCTGCCGTGTCTATCTGCCCGCTGGGTTGAAGGTGCCTGCCGTTTACCCAGAGACTGTCCCTGTCACTTGCCATGACCACCTGCCTGACTACCCAGAGACTGTCCCCGTCACTTGCCGTGACCACCTGCCTGTCTACCCAGAGACTGTCCCTTCGCTTGCCGTGACTACCTGCCTGTCTACCCAGAGACTGTCCCCGTCACTTGCGGTGACCACCTACCTGTCTACCCAGAGACTGTCCCCATCACTTGCCGTGACCACCTGCCTGTCTACCCAGAGACTGTCCCCGTCACTTCTTGTGACTACCTGCTTGCCTTCCCTGGGAGTCACCCGCTTCCTTACAAGGACTTCCCCTTTGTATTGCAGCTCAGAGGTTCCACCTCCCGGACCCGTTACAGGGTGCAGCCGTGGCCCAGACCCGACCCGTGCTCAGGGCCGTCACATTAAAAAGAGATGGTGTGGGCTCATCCGAGTTGAGTGGCTGATTTGCGACTACGCCACCTGTGGCACCTGGTGAAGGCCACCAGCGCCGCTGCAGTCCGCTGAGGCATGGTGTTATGGCGGCCAGAGTTATTACTACTCCCCACAGGCGGAGCAAGGCCTCAAGGCAGGTAGACAGGTGGATGGGGGTAGTAGTAGAGGAGACGGGCACCGCGTCGTGCGGTGTAGCGCAGAATAAACAGCCCGGAGGCCATAGGGGTGAACTTCCAAGGCTTTACTCACTTTAGAGATGGCAGAAGGAAGGCGACTCCCTGCTCCCCGTGGAGTCCTGCGGTCACCAGGG
Organism: Phyllobates terribilis; assembly: GCF_046119375.1. Classification (NCBI taxonomy): domain Eukaryota; kingdom Metazoa; phylum Chordata; class Amphibia; order Anura; family Dendrobatidae; genus Phyllobates; species Phyllobates terribilis. Next base: position 3,276,229 of record NW_027362968.1, on the reverse strand, counting down.
ACGGGGGTCCGACAACCTCCAAGTAAGTCCAGCATTCAGTCGGGACCCTTCACCAGAGTGTTCCTGAACTACATACCGAATCCTTTCCTGTCCGTGTAAGCGCAAATAGGCTGGGTCTCCCTCTGAGCTCCTCTCAGAACTAGGGCATGGGTGGCAGCTCCGCTCTGTCCGATACCCGGTGGGATCCTCTGGGCCTACCGGGCTTTCCCGACCAGACATGGAGTAGCAAGGTCGGGTGTCGGGAGCTGGTACCCCTCTTGCAGCCGGACTCCCTCTGAATATATCAGCATGGCGAGGACAGGTGGCGTACACCTCTCCGTCTGCATCCTGCCTGGGATCCATTTGCTATGGAGCCACACTCTTAAGCTCCGGGCCTTCTTGGTCGTGGTCCTTGACCGGGTCGAGACATTCCTTGTCTACAACCTACCCCTCGTCCCAAGGCCGGGGTACGAGGGCCGTGTCTCCCTCCCCTGCAGGTCCACACAGGATCCACACTCAGAGAGGGAAATCACAGTCACACACAGTGTTTGACAGCGCAACACGACTGCTTGACAGACAAAGACCTAGATCAAAGATCGCTTTTATTTAAATATGAAATTTAAAGTGTAACTAACCTCCACCCTCACCCACTAACTGGTTCCCCTAACTCTTGGTTTCCCAGTTTCCCTGTAACCAGGGGAGCAGCACCTAGTGCATACTTGCTCCCTCTGGTGGAGAAATGTAGTGTTGGATGCAAAGGTTGGGTCACGACTATCACACCGGTCTTACCTCAGAGGAGGAACACCACACTCAATTAGAGAAGTGCAGCATCCCTGTGGCGGTCGAACTCTCAGGGGCGCCACATAAGCTTGCAAGGGCAGGGTCCTCTTCCCTCTGTACCAGTCTATCACTTTTAGTTTGTTTACTGTAAGTGATATTTTTACTTGGTATGTAACCCCTTCTTATGTACAGCACCATGGAATCAATGGCGCTACATAAATAAATAATAATAATAATGTGGCTGGAGTGTGTCAGCAGTTCCTGCAAGATGAAGACATTGAAGCTATGGACTGGCCGCCCGTTCCCCAGACCTGAATCCGATTGAGCACATCTGGGACATCATGTCTCGCTCTATCCACCAACGTCACATTGCACCACAGACTGTCCAGGAGTTGGCGGATGCTTTAGTCCAGGTCTGGGAGGAGATCCCACAGGAGACCATCCGCAACCTCATCAGGAGCATGCCCAGGCGTTGTAGAGAGGTCATACAGGCACGTGGAGGCCACACACAATACTCAGCCTCATCAGGAGCATGCCCAGGCATTGTAGGGAGGTCATACAGGCACGGGGAGGCCACACACAATACTCAGCCTCATCAGGAGCATGCCCAGGCGTTGTAGGGAGGTCATGCAGGCACGTGGAGGCCACACACAATACTCAGCCTCATCAGGAGCATGCCCAGGCATTGTAGGGAGGTCATACAGGCATGTGGAGGCCACACACAATACTCAGCCTCATCAGGAGCATGCCCAGGCGTTGTAGGGAGGTCATACAGGCATGTGGAGGCCACACACAATACTCAGCCTCATCAGGAGCATGCCCAGGCGTTGTAGGGAGGTCATGCAGGCACATGGAGGCCACACACAATACTGAGCCTCATCAGGAGCATGCCCAGGTGTTGTAGGGAGGTCATACAGGCACGTGGAGGCCACACACAATACTCAGCCTCATCAGGAGCATGCCCAGGCATTGTAGGGAGGTCATACAGGCACGTGGAGGCCACACACAATACTCAGCCTCATCAGGAGCATGCCCAGGCGTTGTAGGGAGGTCATACAGGCACGTGGAGGCCACACACAATACTGAGCCTCATTTTGACTTGTTTTAAGGACATTACATCAAAGTTGGATCAGCCTGTAGTGTGTTATTCCACTTTAATTTTGGGGGTGACTCCAAATCCAGGCCTCCATTGGTTAATAAATGTGATTTCCATTGATGATTTTTGTGTGATTTTGTTGTCACCACATTCAACTTTGTACAGAACAAAGTATTCAATGAGAATATTTCATTCATTCAGATCTAGGATGTGTTATTTGAGTGCTCCCTTTATTATTTTGAGCAGTGTAAATACAGTTATATAAAAAAGTTTGGGCACCCCTATTAATCTTAAGCTTAATGTTTTTTAAAAATTGGTGTTTTTGCAACAGCTATTTCAGTTTGATATATGTAATAACTGTTGGACACAGTAATGTTTCTGCCTTGAAATGAGGTTTATTGTACTAACAGAAAATGTGCAATCTGCATTCAAACAAAATTTGACAGGTGCATAAGTATGGGCACCCCACCAGAAAAGTGACATTAATATTTAGTAGATCCTCCTTTTGCAAAAATAACAGCCTCTAGTCGCTTCCTGTAGCTTTTAATGAGTTCCTGGATCCTGGATGAAGGTATTTTTGACCATTCCTCTTTACAAAACAATTCCAGTTCAGTTAAGTTTGATGGTCGCCGAGCATGGACAGCCCTCTTCAAATGATCCCACAGATGTTCAATGATATTCAGGTCTGGGGACTGGGATGGCCATTCCAGAACATTGTAATTGTTCCTCTGCATGAATGCCTGAGTAGATTTGGAGCAGTGTTTTGGATCATTGTCTTGCTGAAAGATCCATCCCCTGCGTAACTTCAACTTTATCACTGATTCTTGAACATTATTGTCAAGAACCTGCTGATACTGAGTGGAATCCATGGGTCCCTCAACTTTAAGAAGATTCCTGGTGCCGGCATTGGCCACACAGCCCCAAAGCATGATGGAACCTCCACCAAATTTTACTGTGGGTAGCAAGTGTTTTTCTTGGAATGCTGTATTTTTTTGCCGCCATGCATAACGCCTTTTTGTATGACCAAACAACTCAATCTTGGTTTCATCAGTCCACAGGACCTTCTTCCAAAAAAAAATTGGCTTCTCCAATTGTGCTTTTGCATACCTCAGCCGACTCTGTTTGTGGCGTGCTTGCAGAAACGGCTTCTTTCGCATCACTCTCCCATACAGCTTCTCCTTGTGCAAAGTGCGTTGCATAGTTGACCGATGCACAGTGACACCATCTGCAGCAAGTTGATGCTGCAGCTCTCTGGAGGTGGTCTGAGGATTGTCCTTGACTGATCTCACCATTCTTCTTCTCTGCCTTTCTGATGTTTTTCTTGGCCTGCCACTTCTGGCCTTAACAATAACTGTCCCTGTGTTGTTCCATTTCCTTACTATGTTCCTCACAGTGGAAGCTGACAGGTTAAATCTCTGAGACAGCTTTTTGTATCCTTCCCCTGAACAACTATGTTGAATAATCTTTGTTTTCAGATCATTTGACAGTTGTTTTGAGGAGCCCATGATGCCACTCTTCAGAGGAGATTCAAACAGGAGAACAACTTGTAAGTGGCCACTTTAAGTAGCTTTTCTCATGATTGCATACACCTGGCTATGAAGTTCAAAGCTCAATGAGGTTACAAAACCAAAAAAAGTGCTTTAGTACGTCAGTAAAAAGTAGGTAGGAGTATTTAAAACAAGAAAATGATAAGGGTGCCCATACTTATGCACCTGTCAAATTTAGTTTGAATTCAGATTGCACATTTTCTGTTAGTACAATAAACCTCATTTCAAGGCAGAAACATTACTGTGTCCAACAGTTATTACATATATCAAACTGAAATAGCTGTTGCAAAAACACCAATTTTTATAAAACATTAAGCTTAAGATTAATAGGGGTGCCCAAACTTCTTCATATAACTGTATAAGATGGATAGGTATACACACACAGAATATCAATGACATTTACATAATGGATGGTCGTGTGATGCAAAGAATAAAGAGAGAAACAATATAAAGACGAAAGAAAGTAAGTGGGATGTGTGCAAATAATGCTCCAGAGTGTAACAGTATACAGTATAGGGGTCTGACAGTATATGGGGGTCTGACAAAGGGAGAACTAAGTGCAAAATCAAATATCAAAGATCCTGGAATATAATTGGAGAGGTTTTTCTAATTTATCACAAGACATGGATGCATGCGCTCTACCACTGAGCTACATCCCCTGGATGGAGACTGATAGGAGGTCACATAAGTGACGGACGATCCATGACGCCGGCGCTGCGGTTATATTTCTCCTTATTCTCATGTGACCATTCTGATACATTTCTTCTCCCTCCTTGTATTTGCTCCTCTGTTTTTGGAACTCCCATAACAATAAATAAGAAAGCCGACACGTGCCCCACCGGCTCCCACCCACTCACTATGTGCATTATCTCTGTACTGTGACCTCACTATGTGCATTATCTCTGTACTGTGACCTCACTATGTGCATTATTCATGTACTGTGACATCACTATGTGCATTATCTATGTACTGTGACCTCACTATGTGCATTATCTATGTACTGTGACATCACTATGTTTATTATCTCTCTACTGTGACCTCACTATGTGCATTATCTCTGTACTCTGACCTCACTATGTGTATTATCTATGTACTATGACCTCACTTTGTGTATTATCTCTGTAATGTGACATCACTATGTGGATAATATCTGTACTGTGACATCACTGTGTTTATTATCTTTCTACTGTGACCTCACTATGTGCATTATCTCTGTACTGTGATCTCACTATGTGCATTATCTCTGTACTGTGACCTCACTATGTGCATTATCTCTGTACTGTGACATCACTATGCATTATCTCTGTACTGTGACCTCACTATGTGTATTATCTCTGTACTGTGATCTCACTATGTGCATTATCTCTGTACTGTGACCTCACTATGTGCATTATCTCTGTACTGTGACATCACTATGCATTATCTCTGTACTGTGACCTCACTATGTGTATTATCTCTGTACTGTGACATCACTATGTGCATTATCTCTGTACTGTGACCTCACTATGTGCATTATTTAGGTACTGTGACCTCACTATGTGCATTATCTATGTACTGTGATATCACTATGTGCATTATCTCTGTACTGTGACATCACTATTTGGATAATCTCTGTACTGTGACATCACTGTGTTTATTATCTGTCTACTGTGACCTCAATATGTGCATTATCTCTGTACTCTGACCTCACTATGTGCATTATCTATGTACTGTGACCTCACTATGTGTATTATCTCTGTACTGTGACATCACTATGTGCATTATCTCTGTACTGTGACCTCACTATGTGCATTATCTCTGTACTGTGACCTCACTATCTGCATTATCTCTGTACTGTGACATCACTATGCATTATCTCTGTACTGTGACCTCACTATGTGTATTATCTCTGTACTGTGACATCACTATGTGCATTATCTCTGTACTGTGACCTTACTATGTGCATTATTTAGGTACTGTGACCTCACTATGTGCACTATCTATGTACTGTGATATCACTATGTGCATTATCTCTGTACTGTGACATCACTATGTGGATAATCTCTGTACTGTGACATCACTGTGTTTATTATCTCTCTACTGTGACCTCACTATGTGCATTATTTATGTACTCTGACCTCACTATGTGTATTATCTCTGTACTCTGACCTCACTATGTGCATTATCTATGTACTGTGACCACACTATTTGTATTATCTCTGTAATGTGACATCACTGTGTTTATTATCTCTCTACTGTGACCTCACTATGTGCATTTTCTCTGTACTGTGACCTCACTATGTGCATTATCTCTGTACTGTGACCTCACTATGTGCATTATCTATGTACTGTGAACTCACTATGTGCATTATCTATGTAATGTGACCTCACTATGTGTATTAGCTCTGTACTGTGACATCACTATGTGCATTATCCCTGTACTGTGACCTCACTATGTGCATTATCTATGTACTGTGACACCACTATGTGCATTATCTCTGTACTATGACCACACTATGTGCATTATCTATGTACTGTGACCTCACTATGTGTATTATCTATGTACTGTGACATCACTATGTGCATTATCTATGTACTGTGACCTCACTATGTGTATTATCTATGTACTCTGATATCACTATGTGCATTATCTCTGTACTGTGACCACACTATGTGCATTATCTATGAACTGTGACCTCACTATGTGCATTATCTCTGTACTGTGACTTCACTATGTGCATTATCTATGTACTGTGACATCACTATGTGCATTATCTCTGTACTGTGACATCACTGTGTTTATTATCTCTCTACTGTGACCTCACTATGTGCATTATCTCTGTAATGGGACATCACTGTGTTTATTAACTCTCTACTGTGACCTCACTATGTGCATTATCTATGTACTGTGCCTTCACTATGTGCATTATCTCTGTACTGTGACATCACTATGTGCATTATCTCTGTACTGTGACCACACTATGTGCATTATCAATGTACTGTGACCTCACTATGTGCATTATCTATGTACTGTGACATCACTATGTGCATTATCTATGTACTGTGACATCACTATGTGTATTATCTCTGTAATGTGACATCACTGTGTTTATTATCTCTCTACTGTGACCTCACTATGTGCATTATCTCTGTACTGTGACTTCACTATGTGCATTTTCTATGTAGTGTGACCTCACTATGTGCATAATCTATGTACTGTGACCTCACTATGTGCATTATCTCTGTAATATGACATCACTGTGTTTATTATCCCTGTTCTGTGACATCACTATGTGTATTATCTCTGTACTGTGACATCACTATGTGTATTATCCCTGTACTGTGACCACACTATTTGCATTATCTCTATACTGTGACATCACTATGTGTATTATCTCTGTAATGTGACATCACTGTGTTTATTATCTCTGTACTGTGACATCACTATGTGTATTATCTCTGTAATGTGACATCACTGTGTTTATTATCTCTACTGTGACCTCACTATGTGTATTATCTCTGTAATGTGACTTCACTATGTGCATTATCTATGTACTGTGACCTCACTATGTGCATTATCTATGTACTGTGACCTCACTATGTGTATTATCTCTGTACTGTGACATCACTATATGTATTATCTCTGTAACGTGACATCACTGTATTTATTATCTCTGTAATGTGACATCACTATGTGCATTATCTCTGTACTGTGACATCACTATGTGCATTATCTATGTACTGTGACATCACTATGTGCATTATCTATGTACTGTGATCTCACTATGTGCATTATCTATGTCCTGTGACCTCACTATGTGCATTATCTCTGTACTGTGACATCACTATATGTATTATCTCTGTAACGTGACATCACTGTATTTATTATCTCTGTAATGTGACATCACTATGTGCATTATCTCTGTACTGTGACATCACTATGTGCATTATCTATGTACTGTGACATCACTATGTGCATTATCTATGTACTGTGAAATCACTATGTGCATTATCTATGCACTGTGACATCACTATGTGTATTATCTCTGTAATGTGACATCACTGTGTTTATTATTTCTCTACTGTGACCTCATTATGTGCATTATCTCTGTACTGTGACATCACTATGTGCATAATGTACTGTGACCTCACTATGTGCATTATCTATGTATTGTGACCTCACTATGTGCATTTTCTCTGTACTGTGACCACACTATGTGCATTATCTATGTACTGTAACATAAATATGTGCATTATCTCTGTACTGCGACATCACTATGTCCATTATCTCTGTACTGTGACATCACTTTGTTTATTATCTCTCTACTGTGACCTCACTATGTGCATTATCTCTGTACTGTGACCTCACTATGTGCATTATCTATGTACTGTGACCTCACTATGTGCATTATCTCTGTACTGTAACCTCACTATGTGCATTATCTCTGTACTCTGACTTCACTATGTGCATTATCTATGTACTGTGACCTCACTATGTGCATTATCTCTGTAATGTGACATCACTGTGTTTATTATCTCTGTACTGAGACCTCACTATGTGGATTATCTCTGTAATGTGACACCACTGTGTTTATTATCTCTCTACTGTGACCTCACTATGTGCATTATCTATGTACTGTGACCTCACTATGTGCATTATCTATGTAATGTGACCTTACTATATGTATTATCTCTGTACTGTGACCTCACTATGTGCATTATCTATGTACTGTGACATCACTATGTGCATTATCTCTGTACTGTGACCACACTATGTGCATTATCTATGTACTGTGACCTCACTATGTGTATTATCTACGTAATGTGACATCACTATGTGCATTATCTATGTACTGTGACATCATTATGCGCATTATCTATGTACTGTGACCTCACTATGTCCATTATCTCTGTACTGTGACCTCACTATGTGCATTATCTATGTACTGTGACATCACTATGTGCATTATCTCTGTACTGTGACATAACTATGTGCATTATCTCTGTACTGTGACATCACTGTGTTTATTATCTCTCTACTGTGTCCTCACTATGTACATTATCCATATACTGTGACGTCACTATGTGCATTATCTCTGTACTGTGACCTCACTATGTGCATTATCTCTGTACTCTGACCTCACTATGTGCATTATCTATGTACTGTGACCTCACTATGTGCATTATCTCTGTACTCTGACCTCACTATGTGCATTATCTCTGTTCTGTGACCTCACTATGTGTATTATCTCTGTAATGTGACATCACTGTGCTTATTATCTCTGTACTTTGACCTCACTATGTGCATTATCTCTGTACTGTGACCTCACTATGTGCATTATCTCTGTACTCTGACCTCACTATGTGCATTATCTATGTACTGTGACCTCACTATGTGTATTATCTCTTTACTGTGACATCACTATTTGCATTATCTCTATACTGTGACATCACTATGTATATTATCTGTGTAATGTGACTTCACTGTGTTTATTATCTCTCTACTGTGACCTCACTATGTGCAATATCTCTGTACTGTGACCTCACTATGTGAATTATCTCTGTACTGTGACCTCACTATGTGCATTATCTATGTACTGTGACATCACTGTTTGCATTATCTCTGAACTGTGACTTCACTATGTGCATTATCTATGTACTGTGACCTCACTATGTGCATTATCTATGTACTGTGACCTCACTATGTGCATTATCCCTGTGCTGTGACATCACTATGTGTATTATCTCTGTAATATGACATCACTGTGTTTATTATCCCTGTACTGTGACATCACTATGTGCATTATCTCTGTACTGTGACCTCACTATGTGCATTATCTATGTACTGTGACATCAATATGTGCATTATCTCTGTACTGTGACATCACTATGTCCATTATCTCTGTACTGTGACATCACTTTGTTTATTATCTCTCTACTGTGACATCAATATGTGCATTATCTCTGTACTGTGACATCACTATGTCCATTATCTCTGTACTGTGACATCACTATGTGTATTATCTCTGTAATAGGACATCACTGTGTTTATTATCTCTCTACTGTGACCTAACTATGTGCATTATCTCTGTACTGTGACCTCACTATGTGCATTATCTCTGTACTGTGACCTCACTATGTGCATTATCTATGTACTGTGACCTCACTATGTGTATTATCTCTGTAATGTGACATCACTGTGTTTATTATCTCTGTACTGTGACCTCACTATGTCCATTATCTCTGTACTGTGACCTCACTATGTGCATTATCTATGTATTGTGACCTCACTATGTGCATTATCTATGTACTGTGACATCACTATGTGCATTATCTCTGTGCTGTGACATTACTATGTGTATTATCTCTGTAATGTGACATCACTGTGTTTATTATCTCTCTACTGTGACCTCATTATGTCCATTATCTCTGTACTGTGACCTCACTATGTGCATTATCTCTGTATTGTGACCTCACTATGTGCATTATCTATGTACTGTGACATCACTATGTGCATTATCTCTGTGCTGTGACATTACTATGTGTATTATCTCTGTAATGTGACATCACTGTGTTTATATTCTCTGTACTGTGACATCACTGTGCTTATTATCTCTGTACTGTGACATCACTATGTACATTATCTATGTCCTGTGACCTCACTATGTGTATTATCTCTGTAACGTGACATCACTGTATTTATTATCTCTGTAATGTGACATCACTATGTGCATTATCTCTGCACTGTGACATCACTATGTGCATTATCTATGTACCGTGACATCACTATGTGCATTATCTATGTACTGTGACCTCACTATGTGCATTATCTATGTACTGTGACATCACTATGTGCATTATCTATGTACTTTGACCTCACTATGTGCAATATCTATGTACTGTGACCTCACTATGTGCATTATCTCTATACTGTGACATCACTATGTGCATTATCTATGTACTGTGACCTCACTATGTGCATTATCTATGTACTGTGACCTCACTATGTGCATTATCTCTGTACTGTGACCTCACTATGTGCATTATCTATGTACTGTGACCTCACTATGTGCATTATCTCTGTACTCTGACCTCACTATGTGCATAATCTATGTACTGTGACCTCACTATGTGCATTATCTCTGTACTCTGACCTCACTATGTGCATAATCTATGTACTGTGACCTCACTATGTGCATTATCTATGTACTGTGACCTCACTATGTGCATTATCTCTGTAATGTGACATCACTGTGTTTATTATCTCTGTACTGTGACCTCACTATGTGGATTATCTCTGTAATGTGACCTCACTATGTGCATTATCTATGTACTGTGACCTCACTATGTGTATTATCTATGTACTGTGACCTCACTATGTGTATTATCTATGTACTGTGACATCATTATGCGCATTATCTATGTACTGTGACCTCACTATGTGTATTATCTATGTACTGTGACCTCACTATGTGCATTATCTATGTACTGTGACCTCACTATGTGCATTATCTATGTACTGTGACCTCACTATGTGTATTATCTATGTACTGTGACATCATTATGCGCATTATCTTTGTACTGTGACCTCACTATGTGTGTTATCTCTGTACTGTGACCTCACTATGTGGATTATCTCTGTAATGTGACACCATTGTGTTTATTATGTCTCTACTGTGACCTCACTATGTGCATTATCTATGTACTGTGACCTCACTATGTGCATTATCTATGTACTGTGACCTAACTATGTGCATTATCTATGTACTGTGACCTCACTATGTGTATTATCTATGTACTGTGATATCATTATGCGCATTATCTTTGTACTGTGACCTCACTATGTGCATTATCTATGTACTGTGACCTCACTATGTGTATTATCTATGTACTGTGACATCATTATGCGCATTATCTTTGTACTGTGACCACACTATGTGCATTATCTATGTACTGTGACCTCACTATGTGGATTATCTCTGTAATGTGACACCATTGTGTTTATTATGTCTCTACTGTGACCTCACTATGTGCATTATCTATGTACTGTGACCTCACTATGTGCATTATCTATGTACTGTGACCTCACTATGTGTATTATCTATGTACTGTGACCTCACTATGTGCATTATCTATGTACTGTGACCTCACTATGTGCATTATCTATGTACTGTGACCTCACTATGTGTATTATCTATGTACTGTGACATCATTATGCGCATTATCTTTGTACTGTGACCACACTATGTGCATTATCTATGTACTGTGACCTCACTATGTGTGTTATCTCTGTACTGTGACCTCACTATGTGGATTATCTCTGTAATGTGACACCATTGTGTTTATTATGTCTCTACTGTGACCTCACTATGTGCATTATCTATGTACTGTGACCGCACTATGTGCATTATCTATGTACTGTGACCTCTCTATGTGCATTATCTATGTACTGTGACCTCACTATGTGCATTATCTATGTACTGTGACATCATTATGCGCATTATCTTTGTACTGTGACCACACTATGTGCATTATCTCTGTACTGTGACATCACTATGTGCATTATCTATGTACTGTGACCTCACTATGTGCATTATCTCTGTACTGTGACCTCACTATGTGAATTATCTATGTACTGTGACATCAATATGTGCATTATCTCTGTACTGTGACATCACTATGTCCATTATCTCTGTACTGTGACATCACTTTGTTTTTTATCTCTCTACTGTGACCTCAATATGTGCATTATCTCTCTACTGTGACCTCACTATGTGCATTATCTCTGTACTGTGACATCACTATGTGCATTATCTATGTACTGTGACCTCACTATGTGCATTATCTCTGTACTGTGACATCACTATGCATTATCTCTGTACTGTGACCTCACTATGTGTATTATCTCTGTACTGTGACATCACTATGTGCATTATCTCTGTACTGTGACCTCACTATGTGCATTATTTAGGTACTGTGACCTCACTATGTGCATTATCTATGTACTGTGATATCACTATGTGCATTATCTCTGTACTGTGACATCACTATTTGGATAATCTCTGTACTGTGACATCACTGTGTTTATTATCTGTCTACTGTGACCTCAATATGTGCATTATCTCTGTACTCTGACCTCACTATGTGCATTATCTATGTACTGTGACCTCACTATGTGTATTATCTCTGTACTGTGACATCACTATGTGCATTATCTCTGTACTGTGACCTCACTATGTGCATTATCTCTGTACTGTGACCTCACTATCTGCATTATCTCTGTACTGTGACATCACTATGCATTATCTCTGTACTGTGACCTCACTATGTGTATTATCTCTGTACTGTGACATCACTATGTGCATTATCTCTGTACTGTGACCTTACTATGTGCATTATTTAGGTACTGTGACCTCACTATGTGCACTATCTATGTACTGTGATATCACTATGTGCATTATCTCTGTACTGTGACATCACTATGTGGATAATCTCTGTACTGTGACATCACTGTGTTTATTATCTCTCTACTGTGACCTCACTATGTGCATTATTTATGTACTCTGACCTCACTATGTGTATTATCTCTGTACTCTGACCTCACTATGTGCATTATCTATGTACTGTGACCACACTATTTGTATTATCTCTGTAATGTGACATCACTGTGTTTATTATCTCTCTACTGTGACCTCACTATGTGCATTTTCTCTGTACTGTGACCTCACTATGTGCATTATCTCTGTACTGTGACCTCACTATGTGCATTATCTATGTACTGTGAACTCACTATGTGCATTATCTATGTAATGTGACCTCACTATGTGTATTAGCTCTGTACTGTGACATCACTATGTGCATTATCCCTGTACTGTGACCTCACTATGTGCATTATCTATGTACTGTGACACCACTATGTGCATTATCTCTGTACTATGACCACACTATGTGCATTATCTATGTACTGTGACCTCACTATGTGTATTATCTATGTACTGTGACATCACTATGTGCATTATCTATGTACTGTGACCTCACTATGTGTATTATCTATGTACTCTGATATCACTATGTGCATTATCTCTGTACTGTGACCACACTATGTGCATTATCTATGAACTGTGACCTCACTATGTGCATTATCTCTGTACTGTGACTTCACTATGTGCATTATCTATGTACTGTGACATCACTATGTGCATTATCTCTGTACTGTGACATCACTGTGTTTATTATCTCTCTACTGTGACCTCACTATGTGCATTATCTCTGTAATGGGACATCACTGTGTTTATTAACTCTCTACTGTGACCTCACTATGTGCATTATCTATGTACTGTGCCTTCACTATGTGCATTATCTCTGTACTGTGACATCACTATGTGCATTATCTCTGTACTGTGACCACACTATGTGCATTATCAATGTACTGTGACCTCACTATGTGCATTATCTATGTACTGTGACATCACTATGTGCATTATCTATGTACTGTGACATCACTATGTGTATTATCTCTGTAATGTGACATCACTGTGTTTATTATCTCTCTACTGTGACCTCACTATGTGCATTATCTCTGTACTGTGACTTCACTATGTGCATTTTCTATGTAGTGTGACCTCACTATGTGCATAATCTATGTACTGTGACCTCACTATGTGCATTATCTCTGTAATATGACATCACTGTGTTTATTATCCCTGTTCTGTGACATCACTATGTGTATTATCTCTGTACTGTGACATCACTATGTGTATTATCCCTGTACTGTGACCACACTATTTGCATTATCTCTATACTGTGACATCACTATGTGTATTATCTCTGTAATGTGACATCACTGTGTTTATTATCTCTGTACTGTGACATCACTATGTGTATTATCTCTGTAATGTGACATCACTGTGTTTATTATCTCTACTGTGACCTCACTATGTGTATTATCTCTGTAATGTGACTTCACTATGTGCATTATCTATGTACTGTGACCTCACTATGTGCATTATCTATGTACTGTGACCTCACTATGTGTATTATCTCTGTACTGTGACATCACTATATGTATTATCTCTGTAACGTGACATCACTGTATTTATTATCTCTGTAATGTGACATCACTATGTGCATTATCTCTGTACTGTGACATCACTATGTGCATTATCTATGTACTGTGACATCACTATGTGCATTATCTATGTACTGTGATCTCACTATGTGCATTATCTATGTCCTGTGACCTCACTATGTGCATTATCTCTGTACTGTGACATCACTATATGTATTATCTCTGTAACGTGACATCACTGTATTTATTATCTCTGTAATGTGACATCACTATGTGCATTATCTCTGTACTGTGACATCACTATGTGCATTATCTATGTACTGTGACATCACTATGTGCATTATCTATGTACTGTGAAATCACTATGTGCATTATCTATGCACTGTGACATCACTATGTGTATTATCTCTGTAATGTGACATCACTGTGTTTATTATTTCTCTACTGTGACCTCATTATGTGCATTATCTCTGTACTGTGACATCACTATGTGCATAATGTACTGTGACCTCACTATGTGCATTATCTATGTATTGTGACCTCACTATGTGCATTTTCTCTGTACTGTGACCACACTATGTGCATTATCTATGTACTGTAACATAAATATGTGCATTATCTCTGTACTGCGACATCACTATGTCCATTATCTCTGTACTGTGACATCACTTTGTTTATTATCTCTCTACTGTGACCTCACTATGTGCATTATCTCTGTACTGTGACCTCACTATGTGCATTATCTATGTACTGTGACCTCACTATGTGCATTATCTCTGTACTGTAACCTCACTATGTGCATTATCTCTGTACTCTGACTTCACTATGTGCATTATCTATGTACTGTGACCTCACTATGTGCATTATCTCTGTAATGTGACATCACTGTGTTTATTATCTCTGTACTGAGACCTCACTATGTGGATTATCTCTGTAATGTGACACCACTGTGTTTATTATCTCTCTACTGTGACCTCACTATGTGCATTATCTATGTACTGTGACCTCACTATGTGCATTATCTATGTAATGTGACCTTACTATATGTATTATCTCTGTACTGTGACCTCACTATGTGCATTATCTATGTACTGTGACATCACTATGTGCATTATCTCTGTACTGTGACCACACTATGTGCATTATCTATGTACTGTGACCTCACTATGTGTATTATCTACGTAATGTGACATCACTATGTGCATTATCTATGTACTGTGACATCATTATGCGCATTATCTATGTACTGTGACCTCACTATGTCCATTATCTCTGTACTGTGACCTCACTATGTGCATTATCTATGTACTGTGACATCACTATGTGCATTATCTCTGTACTGTGACATAACTATGTGCATTATCTCTGTACTGTGACATCACTGTGTTTATTATCTCTCTACTGTGTCCTCACTATGTACATTATCCATATACTGTGACGTCACTATGTGCATTATCTCTGTACTGTGACCTCACTATGTGCATTATCTCTGTACTCTGACCTCACTATGTGCATTATCTATGTACTGTGACCTCACTATGTGCATTATCTCTGTACTCTGACCTCACTATGTGCATTATCTCTGTTCTGTGACCTCACTATGTGTATTATCTCTGTAATGTGACATCACTGTGCTTATTATCTCTGTACTTTGACCTCACTATGTGCATTATCTCTGTACTGTGACCTCACTATGTGCATTATCTCTGTACTCTGACCTCACTATGTGCATTATCTATGTACTGTGACCTCACTATGTGTATTATCTCTTTACTGTGACATCACTATTTGCATTATCTCTATACTGTGACATCACTATGTATATTATCTGTGTAATGTGACTTCACTGTGTTTATTATCTCTCTACTGTGACCTCACTATGTGCAATATCTCTGTACTGTGACCTCACTATGTGAATTATCTCTGTACTGTGACCTCACTATGTGCATTATCTATGTACTGTGACATCACTGTTTGCATTATCTCTGAACTGTGACTTCACTATGTGCATTATCTATGTACTGTGACCTCACTATGTGCATTATCTATGTACTGTGACCTCACTATGTGCATTATCCCTGTGCTGTGACATCACTATGTGTATTATCTCTGTAATATGACATCACTGTGTTTATTATCCCTGTACTGTGACATCACTATGTGCATTATCTCTGTACTGTGACCTCACTATGTGCATTATCTATGTACTGTGACATCAATATGTGCATTATCTCTGTACTGTGACATCACTATGTCCATTATCTCTGTACTGTGACATCACTTTGTTTATTATCTCTCTACTGTGACATCAATATGTGCATTATCTCTGTACTGTGACATCACTATGTCCATTATCTCTGTACTGTGACATCACTATGTGTATTATCTCTGTAATAGGACATCACTGTGTTTATTATCTCTCTACTGTGACCTAACTATGTGCATTATCTCTGTACTGTGACCTCACTATGTGCATTATCTCTGTACTGTGACCTCACTATGTGCATTATCTATGTACTGTGACCTCACTATGTGTATTATCTCTGTAATGTGACATCACTGTGTTTATTATCTCTGTACTGTGACCTCACTATGTCCATTATCTCTGTACTGTGACCTCACTATGTGCATTATCTATGTATTGTGACCTCACTATGTGCATTATCTATGTACTGTGACATCACTATGTGCATTATCTCTGTGCTGTGACATTACTATGTGTATTATCTCTGTAATGTGACATCACTGTGTTTATTATCTCTCTACTGTGACCTCATTATGTCCATTATCTCTGTACTGTGACCTCACTATGTGCATTATCTCTGTATTGTGACCTCACTATGTGCATTATCTATGTACTGTGACATCACTATGTGCATTATCTCTGTGCTGTGACATTACTATGTGTATTATCTCTGTAATGTGACATCACTGTGTTTATATTCTCTGTACTGTGACATCACTGTGCTTATTATCTCTGTACTGTGACATCACTATGTACATTATCTATGTCCTGTGACCTCACTATGTGTATTATCTCTGTAACGTGACATCACTGTATTTATTATCTCTGTAATGTGACATCACTATGTGCATTATCTCTGCACTGTGACATCACTATGTGCATTATCTATGTACCGTGACATCACTATGTGCATTATCTATGTACTGTGACCTCACTATGTGCATTATCTATGTACTGTGACATCACTATGTGCATTATCTATGTACTTTGACCTCACTATGTGCAATATCTATGTACTGTGACCTCACTATGTGCATTATCTCTATACTGTGACATCACTATGTGCATTATCTATGTACTGTGACCTCACTATGTGCATTATCTATGTACTGTGACCTCACTATGTGCATTATCTCTGTACTGTGACCTCACTATGTGCATTATCTATGTACTGTGACCTCACTATGTGCATTATCTCTGTACTCTGACCTCACTATGTGCATAATCTATGTACTGTGACCTCACTATGTGCATTATCTCTGTACTCTGACCTCACTATGTGCATAATCTATGTACTGTGACCTCACTATGTGCATTATCTATGTACTGTGACCTCACTATGTGCATTATCTCTGTAATGTGACATCACTGTGTTTATTATCTCTGTACTGTGACCTCACTATGTGGATTATCTCTGTAATGTGACCTCACTATGTGCATTATCTATGTACTGTGACCTCACTATGTGTATTATCTATGTACTGTGACCTCACTATGTGTATTATCTATGTACTGTGACATCATTATGCGCATTATCTATGTACTGTGACCTCACTATGTGTATTATCTATGTACTGTGACCTCACTATGTGCATTATCTATGTACTGTGACCTCACTATGTGCATTATCTATGTACTGTGACCTCACTATGTGTATTATCTATGTACTGTGACATCATTATGCGCATTATCTTTGTACTGTGACCTCACTATGTGTGTTATCTCTGTACTGTGACCTCACTATGTGGATTATCTCTGTAATGTGACACCATTGTGTTTATTATGTCTCTACTGTGACCTCACTATGTGCATTATCTATGTACTGTGACCTCACTATGTGCATTATCTATGTACTGTGACCTAACTATGTGCATTATCTATGTACTGTGACCTCACTATGTGTATTATCTATGTACTGTGATATCATTATGCGCATTATCTTTGTACTGTGACCTCACTATGTGCATTATCTATGTACTGTGACCTCACTATGTGTATTATCTATGTACTGTGACATCATTATGCGCATTATCTTTGTACTGTGACCACACTATGTGCATTATCTATGTACTGTGACCTCACTATGTGGATTATCTCTGTAATGTGACACCATTGTGTTTATTATGTCTCTACTGTGACCTCACTATGTGCATTATCTATGTACTGTGACCTCACTATGTGCATTATCTATGTACTGTGACCTCACTATGTGTATTATCTATGTACTGTGACCTCACTATGTGCATTATCTATGTACTGTGACCTCACTATGTGCATTATCTATGTACTGTGACCTCACTATGTGTATTATCTATGTACTGTGACATCATTATGCGCATTATCTTTGTACTGTGACCATACTATGTGCATTATCTATGTACTGTGACCTCACTATGTGTGTTATCTCTGTACTGTGACCTCACTATGTGGATTATCTCTGTAATGTGACACCATTGTGTTTATTATGTCTCTACTGTGACCTCACTATGTGCATTATCTATGTACTGTGACCGCACTATGTGCATTATCTATGTACTGTGACCTCTCTATGTGCATTATCTATGTACTGTGACCTCACTATGTGCATTATCTATGTACTGTGACATCATTATGCGCATTATCTTTGTACTGTGACCACACTATGTGCATTATCTCTGTACTGTGACATCACTATGTGCATTATCTATGTACTGTGACCTCACTATGTGCATTATCTCTGTACTGTGACCTCACTATGTGAATTATCTATGTACTGTGACATCAATATGTGCATTATCTCTGTACTGTGACATCACTATGTCCATTATCTCTGTACTGTGACATCACTTTGTTTTTTATCTCTCTACTGTGACCTCAATATGTGCATTATCTCTCTACTGTGACCTCACTATGTGCATTATCTCTGTACTGTGACATCACTATGTGCATTATCTATGTACTGTGACCTCACTATGTGCATTATCTCTGTACTGTGACCTCACTATGTGAATTATCTATGTACTGTGACATCAATATATGCATTATCTCTGTACTGTGACATCACTATGTCCATTATCTCTGTACTGTGACATCACTGTGTTTATTATCTCTCTACTGTGACCTAACTATGTGCATTATCTATGTACTGTGACCTCACTATGTGCATTATCTCTGTACTCTGACCTCACTATGTGCATAATCTATGTACTGTGACCTAACTATGTGCATTATCTATGTACTGTGACATCACTATGTGTATTATCTCTGTAATGTGACATCACTGTGTTTATTATCTCTGTACTGTGACATCACTATGTGCATTATCTATGTAATGTGACCTCACTATGTGCATTATCTATGTTCTGTGACATCACTATATGCATTATCTCTGTACTGTGACCACACTATGTGCATTATCTATGTACTGTGACCTCACTATGTGTATTATCTATGTACTGTGACATCATTATGCGCATTATCTTTGTACTGTGACCACACTATGTGCATTATCTATGTCCTGTGACATCACTATGTGCATTATCTCTGTACTGTGACCTCACTATGTCCATTGTCTCTGTACTGTGACCTCACTATGTGCATTATCTATGTACTGTGACATCACTATATGCATTATCTCTGTACTGTGACCTCACTATGTGCATTATCTCTGTACTCTGACCTCACTATGTGCATTATCTATGTACTGTGACCTCACTATATGTATTATCTCTGTAATGTGACATCACTGTGCTTATTATCTCTGTACTGTGACCTCACTATGTGGATTATCTCTGTAATGTGACATCACTGTGTTTATTATCTCTGTACTGTGACCTCACTATGTGCATTATCTATGTACTGTGACATCACTATTTGCATTATCTCTGTACTGTGACTTCACTATGTGCATTATCTATGTACTGTGACCTCACTATGTTCATTGTCTATGTACTGTGACCTCACTATGTGCATTATCTCTGTGCTGTGACATCACTATGTGTATTATCTCTGTAATATGACATCACTGTGTTTATTATCCCTGTACTGTGACATCACTATGTGTATTATCTCTGTAATGTGACATCACTGTGTTTATTATCTCACTACTGTGACCTCACTATTTGCATTATCTCTATACTGTGACATCACTATGTGTATTATCTCTGTAATGTGACATTACTGTGCTTATTATCTCTACTGTGACATCAATATGTGTATTATCTCTGTAATGTGACATCACTGTGTTTATTTTCCCTCTACTATGACCTCACTATGTGCATTATCTCTGTACTGTGACCTCACTATGTGCATTATCTATGTACTGTGACGTCACTATGTGCATTATCTCTGTACTGTGACATCACTATATGTATTATCTCTGTGACGTGACATCACTGTGCTTATTATGTCTGTACTGTGACCTCACTATGTGTATTATCTCTGTAATGTGACATCACTGTGTTTATTCTCTCTCTACTGTGACATCACTATGTGCATTATCTCTGTTCTGTGACCTCACTTTGTGTATTATCTCTGTAATGTGACATCACTATGTAAATTATCTCTGTACTGTGACATCACTATGTACATAATCTATGTACTGTGACCTAACTATGTGCATTATCTCTGTACTGTGACCTCACTATGTGTATTATCTCTGTAATGTGACATCACTGTGTTTATTATCTCTCTACTGTGACCTGACTATGTGCATTATCTCTGTACTGTGACCTCACTATGTGCATTATCTATGTACTGTGACATCACTGTGTTTATTATCCTTGTACTGTGACATCACTATGTGTATTATCTCTGTAATGTGACATCAGTGTGTTTATTATCTCTGTACTGTGACCTCACTATGTGTATTATCTCTGTAATGTGACATCACTGTATTTATTATCTCTCTACTGTGACTTCACTATGTGCATTATCTCTGTACTGTGACCTCACTATTTGCATTATCTCCGTACTGTGACCTCACTATGTGCATTATCTCTGTACTCTGAAATCACTATGTGCATTATCTATGTGCTGTGACCTCACTATGTGCGTTATCTATGTACTGTGACCTCACTATGTGCATTATCTATGTACTGTGACATCACTATGTGCATTATCTCTGTACTGTGACCTCACTATGTGCGTTATCTATGTACTGTGACCTCACTATGTGCATTATCTATGTACTGTGACATCACTATGTGCATTATCTCTGTGCTGTGACATTACTATGTGTATTATCTCTGTAATGTGACATCACTGTGTTTATTATCTCTCTACTGTGACCTCACTATTTGCATTATCTCTATACTGTGACATCAGTGTTTATTATCTCTGTAATGTGACATCACTGTGCTTATTATCTCTGTACTGTGACATCACTATGTGCATTATCTATGTCCTGTGACCTCACTATGTGTATTATCTCTGTAACGTGACATCACTGTATTTATTATCTCTGTAATGTGACATCACTATGTGCATTATCTCTGTACTGTGACATCACTATGTGCATTATCTATGTACCGTGACATCACTATGTGCATTATCTATGTACTGTGACCTCACTATGTGCATTATCTATGTACTGTGACATCACTATGTGCATTATCTATGTACTTTGACATCACTATGTGTATTATCTCTGTAATGTGACATCACTGTGTTTATTATCTCTCTACTGTGACCTCATTATGTCCATTATCTCTGTACTGTGACCTCACTATGTGCATTATCTATGTACTGTGACCTCACTATGTGCAATATCTATGTACTGGAAACTCACTATGTGCATTATCTCTGTACTGTGACATCACTATGTGCATTATCTATGTACTGTGACCTCACTATGTGCATTATCTATGTACTGTGACCTCACTATGTGCATTATCTCTGTACTGTGACCTCACTATGTGAATTATCTATGTACTGTGACCTCACTATGTGCATTATCTATGTACTGTGACCTCACTATGTGCATTATCTATGTACTGTGACATCAATATGTGCATTATCTCTGTACTGTGACATCACTATGTGCATTATCTCTGTAATGGGACATCACTGTGTTTATTATCTCTCTACTGTGACCTAACTATGTGCATTATCTATGTACTGTGACCTCACTATGTGCATTATCTCTGTACTCTGACCTCACTATGTGCATAATCTATGTACTGTGACCTCACTATGTGCATTACCTATGTACTGTGACCTCACTATGTGCATTATCTCTGTAATGTGACATCACTGTGTTTATTATCTCTGTACTGTGACCTCACTATGTGGATTATCTATGTACTGTGACCTCACTATGTGCATTATCTATGTACTGTGACCTCACTATGTGCATTATCTATGTACTGTGACATCAATATGTGCATTATCTCTGTACTGTGACATCACTATGTGCATTATCTCTGTAATGGGACATCACTGTGTTTATTATCTCTCTCCTGTGACCTAACTATGTGCATTATCTATGTACTGTGACCTCACTATGTGCATTATCTCTGTACTCTGACCTCACTATGTGCATAATCTATG
This sequence comes from Phyllobates terribilis, assembly GCF_046119375.1. Taxonomy (NCBI): domain Eukaryota; kingdom Metazoa; phylum Chordata; class Amphibia; order Anura; family Dendrobatidae; genus Phyllobates; species Phyllobates terribilis. Next base: position 3,253,007 of record NW_027362968.1, on the reverse strand, counting down.
TACTGTGACCTCACTATGTGCATTATCTATGTACTGTGACCTCACTATGTGCATTATCTCTGTAATGTGACATCACTGTGTTTATTATCTCTGTACTGTGACCTCACTATGTGGATTATCTCTGTAATGTGACACCATTGTGTTTATTATGTCTCTACTGTGACCTCACTATGTGCATTATCTATGTACTGTGACCTCACTATGTGCATTATCTATGTACTGTGACCTCACTATGTGCATTATCTATGTACTGTGACCTCACTATGTGTATTATCTATGTACTGTGACATCATTATGCGCATTATCTTTGTACTGTGACCACACTATGTGCATTATCTATGTACTGTGACCTCACTATGTGCATTATCTATGTACTGTGACCTCACTATGTGTATTATCGATGTACTGTGACCTCACTATGTGCATTATCTATGTACTGTGACCTCACTATGTGCATTATCTATGTACTGTGACCTCACTATGTGTATTATCTATGTACTGTGACATCATTATGCGCATTATCTTTGTACTGTGACCACACTATGTGCATTATCTATGTACTGTGACCTCACTATGTCCATTATCTCTGTACTGTGACCTCACTATGTGCATTGTCTATGTACTGTGACATCACAATGTGCATTATCTCTGTACTGTGACATCACAATGTGCATTATCTCTCTACTGTGACCTCACTATCTGCATTATCTATATACTGTGACCTCACTATGTGCATTATCTCTGTACTGTGACCTCACTATGTGCATTATCTCTGTACTCTGACCTCACTATGTGAATTATCTATGTACTGTGACATCAATATGTGCATTATCTCTGTACTGTGACCTCACTATGTCCATTATCTCTGTACTGTGACATCACTTTGTTTGTTATCTCTCTACTGTGACCTCAATATGTGCATTATCTCTGTACTCTGACCTCACTATGTGCATAATCTATTTACTGTGACCTCACTATGTGTATTATCTCTGTAATGTGACACCACTGTGTTTATTATCTCTCTACTGTGGCCTCACTATGTGCATTATCTATGTACTGTGACCTCACTATGTGCATTATCTATGTAATGTGACCTCACTATGTGCATTATCTATGTTCTGTGACATCACTATATGCATTATCTCTGTACTGTGACCACACTATGTGCATTATCTATGTACTGTGACCTCACTATGTGTATTATCTATGTACTGTGACATCATTATGCGCATTATCTTTGTACTGTGACCACACTATGTGCATTATCTATGTACTGTGACATCACTATGTGCATTATCTCTGTACTGTGACCTCACTATGTCCATTGTCTCTGTACTGTGACATCACTATGTGCATTATCTCTGTACTGTGACCTCACTATGTGCATTATCTCTGTACTCTGACCTCACTATGTCCATTGTCTCTGTACTGTGACATCACTGTGTTTATTATCTATGTACTGTGACCTCACTATATGTATTATCTCTGTAATGTGACATCACTGTGCTTATTATCTCTGTACTGTGACCTCACTATGTGGATTATCTCTGTAATGTGACATCACTGTGTTTATTATCTCTGTACTGTGACCTCACTATGTGCATTATCTATGTACTGTGACATCACTATTTGCATTATCTCTGTACTGTGACTTCACTATGTGCATTATATTTGTACTGTGACATCACTATGTGCATTATCTATTTACTGTGACCTCACTATGTGCATTATCTATGTACTGTGACTTCACTATGTGCGTTATCTATGTACTGTGACCTCACTATGTGTATTTTCTTTGTACTGTGACCTCACTATGTGCATTATCTTTGTACTGTGACCTCACTATGTGCATTATCTATGTACTGTGACATCACTATGTGCATTATCTCTGTACTGTGACCACACTATGTGCATTATCTCTGTACTGTGACATCACTGTGTTTATTATCTCTCCACTGTGACCTCACTATGTGCATTATCTCTGTACTGTGACCTCACTATGTGCATTATCTATGTACTGTGACCTCACTATATGCATTATCTATGTGCTGTGACATCACTATGTGCATTATCTCTGTGCTGTGACATCACTATGTATATTATCTCTGTAATGTGACATCACTGTGTTTATTATCTCTATACTGTGACATCACTATGTGTATTATCTCTGTAATGTGACATAACTGTGTTTATTATCTCTGTACTGTAACATCACTATGTGCATTATCTCTGTAATGTGACATAACTGTGTTTATTATCTCTATACTGTGACATCACTATGTGTATTATCTCTGTAATGTGACATAACTGTGTTTATTATCTCTGTACTGTGACCTCACTATGTGTATTATCTCTGTAATGTGACATAACTGTGTTTATTATCTCTGTACTCTGACCTCACTATGTGCATTATCTCTGTAATGTGACATCACTCTGTTTATTATCTCTGTACTGTGACCTCACTATTTGTATTATCTCTGTAATGTGACATCACTGTGTTTATTATCTCTCTACTGTGACCTCACTATGTGCATTATCTCTGTACTGTGACCTCACTATGTGCATTATCTATGTACTGTGACCTCACTATGTGCATTATCTATGTACTGTGATCTCACTATGTGCATTATCTATGTACTGTGACCTCACTATGTGTATTATCTCTCTAATGTGACATCACTGTGTTTATTATCTCTGTAATGAGACATCACTATGTGTATTATCTCTCTACTGTGACCTCACTATGTGCATTATCTATGTACTGTGACATCACTATGTGCATTATCTCTGTACTGTGACCTCACTATGTGTATTATCTCTCTAATGTGACATCACTGTGTTTATTATCTCTGTAATGTGACATCACTATGTGCATTATCTCTGTACTGTGACATCACTATGTGCATTATCTATGTACTGTGACATCACTATGTGCATTATCTATGTACTGTGACCTCACTATGTGCATTATCTATGTAATGTGACCTCACTATGTGCATTATCTCTGTACTGAGACCTCGATATGTGCATTATCTATGTACTGTGACCTCACTATGTGCATTATCTATGTACTGTGACATCACTATGTGCATTATCTCTGTACTGTGACCACACTATGTGCATTATCTATGTACTGTGACCTCACTATGTGCATTATCTATGTACTATGACATCACTATGTGCATTATCTCTCTAATGTGACCACACTATTTGCGTTATCTATGTACTGTGACATCACTATGTGCATCATCTATGTACTGTGACATCACTATGTGTATTATTTCTGTAATGTGATATCACTGTGTTTATTATCTCTCTACTGTGACCTCACTATGTGCATTATCTATGTACTGTGACATCACTATGTGCATTATCTATGTACTGTGACATCACTATGTGCATTATCTCTGTGATGTGACATCACTGTGTTTATTATCTCTGTACTGTGACATCACTGTGTGTATTATCTCTGTAATGTGACATCACTGTGTTTATTATCTCTCTACTGTGACATCAATATGTGTATTATCTCTGTAATGTGACATCTCTCTGTTTATTTTCTCTCTACTGTGACATCACTATGTGCATTATCTCTGTACTGTGACCTCACTATGTGCATTATCTATGTACTGTGACCTCACTATGTGCATTATCTCTTTACTGTGACATCACTATGTGTATTGTCTCTGTAACGTGACATCACTGTGTTTATTATCTCTGTACTGTGACCTCACTATGTGCATTATCTCTGTACTGTGACCTCCCTATGTGCATTATCTATGTACCGTGACATCACTATGTGCATTATCTATGTAACGTTACCTCACTATGTGTATTATCTCTGTAATGTGACATCACTGTATTTATTATCTCTGTAATGTGACATCACTATGTGCATTATCTCTGTACTGTGAACTCACTATGTGCATTATCTCTGTACTGTGACCTCACTATTTGCATTATCTCTATACAGTGACATCACTATGTGTATTATCTCTGTAATGTGACATCACTGTGTTTATTATCCCTCTACTGTGACCTCACTATGTGCATTATCTCTATACAGTGACATCACTATGTGTATTATCTCTGTAATGTGACATCACTGTCTTTATTATCTCTCTACTGTGACCTCACTATTTGCATTATCTCTATACAGTGACATCACTATGTGCATTATCTCTGTAATGGGACATCACTGTGTTTATTATCTCTCTACTGTGACCTCACTATGTGCATTATCTATGTACTTTGACCTCACTATGTGCATTATCTCTGCAGTGTGACCTCACTATGTGCATTATCTCTGTAATGTGACATCACTCTGTTTATTATCTCTCTACTGTGACCTCACTATGTGCATTATCTCTGTACTGTGACCTCACTATGTGCATTATCTATGCAATGTGACCTCACTATGTGTATTATCTCTCTGATGTGACATCACTGTGTTTATTATCTCTGTACTGTGACCTCACTATGTGTATTATCTCTCTAATGTGACATCACTGTGTTTATTATCTCTGTAATGTGACATCACTATGTGTATTATCTCTCTACTGTGACCTCACTATGTGCATTATCTATGTACTGTGACATCACTATGTGCATTATCTCTGTACTGTGAACTCACTATGTGTATTATCTCTCTAATGTGACATCACTGTGTTTATTATCTCTGTAATGTGACATCACTATGTGCATTATCTCTGTACTGTGACATCACTATGTGCATTATCTATGTACTGTGACATCACTATGTGCATTATCTATGTACTGTGACCTCACTATGTGCATTATCTATGTAATGTGACCTCACTATGTGTGTTACCTCTGTACTGAGACCTCGATATGTGCATTATCTATGTACTGTGACCTCACTATGTGCATTATCTATGTACTGTGACATCACTATGTGCATTATCTCTGTACTGTGACCACACTATGTGCATTATCTATGTACTGTGACCTCACTATGTGCATTATCTATGTACTATGACATCACTATGTGCATTATCTCTCTAATGTGACCACACTATTTGCGTTATCTATGTACTGTGACATCACTATGTGCATTATCTATGTACTGTGACATCACTATGTGTATTATTTCTGTAATGTGATATCACTGTGTTTATTATCTCTCTACTGTGACCTCACTATGTGCATTATCTATGTACTGTGACATCACTATGTGCATTATCTATGTACTGTGACATCACTATGTGCATTATCTCTGTGATGTGACATCACTGTGTTTATTATCTCTGTACTGTGACATCACTGTGTGTATTATCTCTGTAATGTGACATCACTGTGTTTATTATCTCTTTACTGTGACATCAATATGTGTATTATCTCTGTAATGTGACATCTCTGTGTTTATTTTCTCTCTACTGTGACATTACTATGTGCATTATCTCTGTACTGTGACCTCACTATGTGCATTATCTATGTACTGTGACCTCACTATGTGCATTATCTCTTTACTGTGACATCACTATGTGTATTGTCTCTGTAACGTGACATCACTGTGTTTATTATCTCTGTACTGTGACCTCACTATGTGCATTATCTCTGTACTGTGACCTCACTATGTGCATTATCTATGTAACGTTACCTCACTATGTGTATTATCTCTGTAATGTGACATCACTGTATTTATTATCTCTGTAATGTGACATCACTATGTGTATTATCTCTGTACTGTGACCTCACTATGTGCATTATCTCTGTACTGTGACCTCACTATGTGCATTATCTATGTACTGTGACATCACTATGTGCATTTTCTCTGTACTGTGACCTCGCTATGTGCGTTATCTATGTACTGTGACATCACTATGTGTATTAACTCTGTAATGTGATATCACTGTGTTTATTATCTCTCTACTGTGACCTCACTATGTGCATTATCTCTGTAATGTGACATCACTGTATTTATTATCTCTGCAATGTGACATCACTATGTGCATTATCTCTGTACTGTGACCTCACTATGTGCATTATCTATGTACTGTGACCTCACTATGTCCATTATCTATGTACTGTGACCTCACTATGTGCATTATCTATGTACTGTGACCTCACTATGTGCATTATCTCTGTACTGTGACATCACTGTGCTTAATATCTCTGTACTGTGACATCAATATGTCCATTATCTCTGTAACGTGACATCACTGTGTTTAATATCTCTGTACTGTGACATCACTATGTCCATTATCTCTGTAATGTGACATCACTGTGTTTATTATCTCTCTACAGTGACCTCACTATGTGCATTATCTCTGTACTGTTACCTCACTATGTGCATTATCTATGTAATGTTATCTCAATATGTGTATTATCTCTGTAATGTGACATCACTGTATTTATTATCTCTGTAATGTGACATTACTATGTGCATTATCTTTGTACTGTGACATCACTATGTGCATTATCTATGTACTGTGACGTCACTATGTGCATTATATTTGTACTGTGACATCACTATGTGCATTGTCTATTTACTGTGACCTCACTATGTGCATTATCTATGTACTGTGACATCACTATGTGCGTTATCTATGTACTGTGACCTCACTATGTGCATTATCTATTTACTGTGACCTCACTATTTGCATTATCTCTGTACTGTGACCTCACTATGTGCGTTATCTATGTACTGTGACCTCACTATGTGCATTATCTATGTACTGTGACAACACTATGTGCATTATCTCTGTACTCTGACCTCACTATGTGCATTATCTCTGTACTCTGACCTCACTATGTGCATTATCTATGTACTGTGACCTCACTATGTGTATTATCTCTGTAATGTGACATCACTGTGTTTATAATCTCTGTACTGTGACCTCACTATGTGTTTTATCTCTGTAATGTGACAACACTGTGTTTATTATCTCTCTACTGTGACCTCACTATGTGCATTATCTCTGTACTGTGACCTCACTATGTGCATTATCTATGTAATGTGACCTCACTATGTGTATTATCTCTGTACTGGGACCTCACTATGTGCGTTATCTCTGTACTGTGACCTCACTATGTGCATTATCTCTGTACTGTGACCTCACTATGTGCATTATCTATGTACTGTGACCTCACTATGTGCATTATCTATGTACTGTGACATCACTTTGTGCATTATCTCTGTACTGTGACATCACTATGTGCATTTTCTATGTACTGTGATCTCACTATGTGTATTATCTCTGTAATGTGACATCACTGTGTTTATTATCTCTCTACTGTGTCCTCACTATGTCCATTATCTCTGTACTGTGACTTCACTATGTGCATTATCTATGCATTGTGACCTCACTATGTGCATTATCTCTGTGCTGTGACATTACTATGTGTATTATCTCTGTAATGTGACATCACTGTGTTTATTATCCCTGTACTGTAACATCACTATGTGTATTATATTTGTAATGTGACATCACTGTGTTTATTATCTCTCTACTGTGACCTCACTATGTCCATTATCTCTGTACTGTGACCTCACTATGTGGTTTATCTATGCAATGTAACATCACTATGTGCATTATCTCTGTACTGTGACATCACTATGTGTATAATCTCTCTAATGTGACATCACTGTGTTTATTTTCTCTCTACTTTGACCTCACTATGTGCATTATCTCTGTACTGTGACCTCACTATGTGCATTATCTATGTACTGTGACCTTACTATGTGCATTATCTCTGTACTGTGACCTCACTATGTGCATTATCTCTGTACTGTGACATCACTATGTGTATTATCTCTGTAACGTGACATCACTGTGCTTATTATCTCTGTACTGTGACATCACTATGTCCATTATCTCTGTAATGTGACATCACTGTGTTTATTATCTCTCTACTGTGACCTCACTATGTGCATTATCTCTGTACTGTGACCTCACTATGTGCATTATCTCTGTACTGTTACCTCACTATGTGCATTATCTATGTAATGTTACCTCAATGTGTATTATCTCTGTAATGTGACATCACTGTATTTATTATCTCTGTAATGTGACATCACTATGTGCATTATCTTTGTACTGTGACATCACTATGTGCATTATCTATGTACTGTGACTTCACTATGTGCGTTATCTATGTACTGTGACCTCACTATGTGTATTATCTCTGTACTGTGACCTCACTATGTGCATTATCTCTGTACTGTTACCTCACTATGTGCATTATCTATGTAATGTTACCTCAATGTGTATTATCTCTGTAATGTGACATCACTGTATTTATTATCTCTGTAATGTGACATCACTGTGTTTATTATCTCTCTACTGTGACCTCACTATGTGCATTATCTCTGTACTGTGACCTCACTATGTGCATTATCTCTGTACTGTTACCTCACTATGTGCATTATCTATGTAATGTTACCTCAATGTGTATTATCTCTGTAATGTGACATCACTGTATTTATTATCTCTGTAATGTGACATCACTATGTGCATTATCTTTGTACTGTGACATCACTATGTGCATTATCTATGTACTGTGACTTCACTATGTGCGTTATCTATGTACTGTGACCTCACTATGTGTATTATCTCTGTACTGTGACCTCACTATGTGCATTATCTCTGTACTGTTACCTCACTATGTGCATTATCTATGTAATGTTACCTCAATGTGTATTATCTCTGTAATGTGACATCACTGTATTTATTATCTCTGTACTGTGACCTCACTATGTGCATTATCTTTGTACTGTGACCTCACTATGTGCATTATCTCTCTACTGTGACCATACTATTTGCGTTATCTATGTACTGTGACCTCACTATGTGCATTATCTATGTACTGTGACATCACTATGTGTATAATCTCTCTAATGTGACATCACTGTGTTTATTATCTCTCTACTGTGACCTCACTATGTACATTATCTCTGTACTGTGACCTCACTATGTGTATTATCTATGTACTGTGACCTCACTATATGCATTATCTATGTGCTGTGACATCACTATGTGCATTATCTCTGTGCTGTGACATCACTATGTGTATTATCTCTGTAATGTGACATCACTGTGTTTATTATCCCTGTACTGTAACATCACTATGTGTGTTATCTTTGTAATGTGACATCACTGTGTTTATTATCTCTATACTGTGACCTCACTATGTGCATTATCTCTGTAATGTGACCTCACTATGTGCATTATCTCTGCACTCTGACCTCACTATGCGCATTATCTCTGTAATGTGACATCACTCTGTTTATTATCTCTGTACTGTGACCTCACTATTTGTATTATCTCTGTAATGTGACATCACTGTGTTTATTATCTCTCTACTGTGACCTCACTATGTGCATTATCTATGCAATGTGACCTCACTATGTGTATTATCTCTCTAATATGACATCACTGTGTTTATTATCTCTGTAATGTGACATCACTATGTGCATTATCTATGTACTGTGACCTCACTATGTGCATTATCTATGTAATGTGACCTCACTATGTATATTATCTCTGTACTGAGACCTCGCTATGTGCATTATCTATGTACTGTGACCTCACTATGTGCATTATCTATGTACTGTGACATCACTATGTCCATTATCTATGTACTGTGACATCACTATGTGCATTATCTATGTACTGTGACATCACTATGTGCTTTATCTCTCTACTGTGACCACACCATTTGCTTTATCTATGTACTGTGACCTCACTATGTGCATTATCTATGTACTGTGACATCACTATGTGCATTATCTATGTACTTTGACATCACTATGTGTATTATCTCTGTAATGTGACATCACTGTGTTTATTATCTCTCTACTGTGACCTCACTATGTGCATTATCTATGTACTGTGACCTCACTATGTGCATTATCAATGTACTGTGACATCACTATGTGCATTATCTCTGTGCTGTGACATCACTATGTGTATTATCTCTGTAATGTGACATCATTGTGTTTATTATCTCTCTACTGTGACCTCACTATGTGCATTATCTCTGTACTGTGACCTCACTATGTGCATTATATATGTACTGTGACCTCACTATGTGTATTATCTCTGTAATGTGACATCACTGTATTTATTATCTCTGTAATGTGACATCACTATGTGCATTATCTTTGTACTGTGACATCACTATGTCCATTATCTATGTATTGTGATGTCACTATGTGCATTATATTTGTACTGTGACATCACTATGTGCATTATCTATTTACTGTGACCTCACTATGTGCATTATCTATATACTGTGACATCACTATGTGCGTTATCTATGTACTGTGACCTCACTATGTGCATTATCTATGTACTGTGACATCACTATGTGCATTATCTCTGTACTCTGACCTCACTATGTGCATTATCTCTGTACTCTGACCTCACTATGTGCATTATCTATGTACTGTGACCTCACTATGTGTATTATCTCTGTAATGTGACATCACTGTGTTTATAATCTCTGTACTGTGACCTCACTATGTGTTTTATCTCTGTAGTGTGACATCACTGTGTTTATTATCTCTCTACTGTGACCTCACTGTGTGCATTATCTCTGTACTGTGACCTCACTATGTGTATTATCTCTGTACTGTGACCTCACTATGTGCATTATCTATGTACTGTGACCTCACTATGTTCATTATCTCTGTACTGTGACCTCACTATGTGTATTATCTCTGTACTGTGACCTCACTATGTGCATTATCTATGTACTGTGACATCACTATGTGCATTATCTATGTAATGTGACCTCACTATGTGTATTATCTCTGTACTGTGACCTCACTATGTGCATTATCTATGTACTGTGACCTCACTATGTGCATTATCTATGTACTGTGACATCACTATGTGCATTATCTCTGTACTGTGACCACACTATGTGCATTATCTATGTACTGTAACCTCACTACGTGCGTTATCTATGTATTGTGACATCACTATGTGCATTATCTCTCTACTGTGACCACACTATTTGCGTTATCTATGTACTGTGACCTCACTATGTGCATTATCTATGTACTGTGACATCACTATGTGCATTATCTATGTACTGTGACATCACTATGTGTATTATCTCTCTAATGTGACATCACTGTGTTTATTATCTCTCTACTGTGACCTCACTATGTGCATTATCTCTGTACTGTGACCTCACTATGTGCATTATCTATGTACTGTGACATCACTATGTGCATTATCTCTGTGCTGTGACATCACTATGTGCATTATCTCTGTAATGTGACATCACTGTGTTTATTATCCCTGTACTGTAACATCACTATGTGCATTATCTTTGTAATGTGACATCACTGTGTTTATTATCTCTCTACTGTGACCTCACTATGTGCATTATCTCTGTAATGGGACATCACTGTGTTTATTATCTCTCTACTGTGACCTCATTATGTGCATTATCTATGTACTGTGACCTCACTATGTGCATTATCTCTGCAGTGTGACCTCACTATGTGCATTATCTCTGTACTCTGACCTCACTATGTGCATTATCTCTGTAATGTGACATCACTCTGTTTATTATCTCTGTACTCTGACCTCACTATTTGTATTATCTCTGTAATGTGACATCACTGTGTTTATTATCTCTCTACTGTGAACTCACTATGTGCATTATCTCTGTACTGTGACCTCACTATGTGTATTTTCTATGCAATGTGACCTCACTATGTGTATTATCTCTCTAATGTGACATCACTGTGTTTATTATCTCTGTAATGTGACATCACTATGTGCATTATCTCTGTACTGTGACCTCACTATGTGTATTATCTCTCTAATGTGACATCACTGTGTTTATTATCTCTGTAATGTGACATCACTATGTGTATTATCTATGTACTGTGACATCACTATGTGCATTATCTATGTACTGTGACATCACTATGTGCATTATCTATGTACTGTGACCTCACTATGTGCATTATCTATGTAATGTGACCTCACTATGTGTATTATCTCTGTACTGAGACCTCGCTATGTGCATTATCTATGTACTGTGACCTCACTATGTGCATTATCTATGTACTGTGACCTCACTATGTGCATTATCTATGTACTGTGACATCACTATGTGCATTATCTCTGTACTGTGACCACACTATGTGCATTATCTATGTACTGTGACCTCACTATGTGCATTATCTATGTACTATGACATCACTATGTGCATTATCTCTCTAATGTGACCACACTATTTGCGTTATCTATGTACTGTGACCTCACTATGTGCATTATCTATGTACTGTGACATCACTATGTGCATTATCTCTGTAATGTGATATCACTGTGTTTATTATCTCTCTACTGTGACCTCACTATGTGCATTATCTATCCACTGTGACCTCACTATGTCCATTATCTATGTACTGTGACATCACTATGTGCATTATCTCTGTGCTGTGACATCACTATGTGTATTATCTCTGTAATGTGACATCACTGTGTTTATTATCCCTGTACTGTAACATCACTATGTGTATTATCTCTGTAATGTGACATTACTGTGTTTATTATCTCTCTACTGTGACCTCACTATGTGCATTATCTCTGTACGGTGACATCACTATGTGCATTATCTCTGTGCTGTGACATCACTATGTGTATTATCTCTGTAATGTGACATCACTGTGTTTATTATCTCTGTACTGTGACATCACTGTGTGTATTATCTCTGTAATGTGACATCACTGTGTTTATTATCTCTCTACTGTGACATCACTATGTGTATTATCTCTGTAATGTGACATCACTGTATTTATTATTTCTGTAATGTGACATCACTATGTGCATTATCTCTGTACTGTGACCTCACTATGTGCATTATCTATGTACTGTGACATCACTATGTGCATTATCTCTGTACTGTGACCTCGCTATGTGCGTTATCTATGTAATGTGAAATCACTATGTGTATTATCTCTGTAATGTGATATCACTGTGTTTATTATCTCTCTACTGTGACCTCACTATGTGCATTATCTCTGTAATGTGACATCACTGTATTTATTATCTCTGTACTGTGACCCCACTACGTGCATTATCTCTGTACTGTGACCTCACTATGTGCATTATCTATGTACTGTGACCTCACTATGTGCATTATCTATGTACTGTGACCTCACTATGTGCATTATCTATGTACTGTGACCTCACTATGTGCATTATCTCTGTACTGTGACATCACTATGTCCATTATCTCTGTAACGTGACATCACTGTGCTTAATATCTCTGTTCTGTGACATCACTATGTCCATTATCTCTGTAATGTGACATCACTGTGTTTATTATCTCTCTACAGTGACCTCACTATGTGCATTATCTCTCTACTGTGACCACACTATTTGCGTTATCTATGTACTGTGACCTCACTATGTGCATTATCTATGTACTGTGACATCACTATGTGCATTATCTATGTACTGTGACATCATTATGTGTATTATCTCTGTAATGTGACATCACTGTATTTATTATCTCTGTAATGTGACATCACTATGTGCATTATCTTTGTACTGTGACATCACTATGTGCATTATCTATGTACTGTGACGTCACTATGTGCATTATATTTGTACTGTGACATCACTATGTGCATTGTCTATTTACTGTGACCTCACTATGTCCATTATGTATGTACTGTGACCTCACTATGTGCATTATCTATTTACTGTGACCTCACTATGTGCATTATCTCTGTACTGTGACCTCACTATGTGCGTTATCTAAGTACTGTGACCTCACTATGTGCATTATCTCTGTACTGTGACCTCACTATGTGCGTTATCTAAGTACTGTGACCTCACTATGTGCATTATCTATGTACGGTGACATCACTATGAGTATTATCTTTGTAATGTGACATCACTGTGTTTATTATCTCTCTACTGTGACCTCACTATTTGCATTATCTCTATACTGTGACATCACTATGTGTATTATCTCTGTAATGTGACATCACTGTGTTTATTATCTCTCTACTTTGACCTCACTATGTGCATTATCTCTGTAATGGGACATCACTGTGTTTATTATCTCTCTACTGTGACCTCACTATGTGCATTATCTCTGTAATGGGACATCACTGTGTTTATTATCTCTCTACTGTGACCTCACTATGTGCATTATCTCTGTACTGTGACATCACTATGTGCATTATCTCTGCAGTGTGACCTCACTATGTGCATTATCTCTGTACTCTGACATCACTATGTGTATTATCTCTGTAATGTGACATCACTCTGTTTATTATCTCTGTACTGTGACCTCACTATGTGCATTATCTCTGTACAGTAACCTCTCTATGTGCATTATCTATGTAATGTGACCTCACTATGTGTATTATCTCTCTAATGTGACATCACTGTGTTTATTATCTCTGTAATGTGACATCACTATGTGCATTATCTCTGTACTGTGACATCACTATGTGCATTATCTATGTACTGTCACCTCACTATATGCATTATCTATGTACTGTGACATCACTATGTGCATTATCTCTGTACTGTGACCTCACTATGTGCGTTATCTATGTACTGTGACCTCACTATGTGCATTATCTATATACTGTGACATCACTATGTGCATTATCTATGTACTGTGACATCACTATGTGTATTATCTCTGTAATGTGACATCACTGTGTTTATTATCTCTCTACTGTGACCTCACTATGTGCATTATCTCTGTACTGTGACCTCACTATGTGCATTATCTATGTACTGTGACCTCACTATGTGCATTATCTATGTACTGTGACATCACTATGTGCATTATCTCTGTACTGTGACCTCACTATGTGCATTATCTCTGTACTGTGACCTCACTATGTGCATTATCTATGTACTGCGACATCACTATGTGCATTATCTCTGTACAGTGACCTCACTATGTCCATTATCTCTGTGCTGTGACATTACTATGTGCATTATCTCTGCAATGTGACATCACTGTGTTTATTATCCCTGTACTGTAACATCACTATGTGTATTATCTCTGTAATGTGACATCACTGTGTTTATTATCTCTCTACTGTGACCTCACTACTATTTGCGTTATCTCTGTACTGTGACCTCACTATGTATATTATCTCTATACTGTGACATCACTATGTGTATTATCTCTGTAATGTGACATCACTGTGTTCATTTTCTCACTACTGTGACCTCACTATGTGCATTATCTCTGTACTGTGACCTCACTATGTGCATTATATATGTACTGTGACCTCACTATGTGCATTATCTATGTACTGTGACCTCACTATGTGCATTATCTATGTACTGTGACCTCACTATGTGCATTATCTCTGTACTGTGACATCAGTATGTGTATTATCTCTGTAACGTGACATCACTGTGTTTATTATCTCTCTACTGTGACCTCACTATGTGCATTATCTCTGTACTGTGACCTCACTATGTGCATTATCTCTGTACTGTGACCTCACTATGTGCATTATCTATGTAATGTTACCTCACTATGTGTATTATCTCTGTAATGTGACATCACTGTATTTATTATCTCTGTAATGTGACATCACTATGTGCATTATCTCTGTACTGTGGCATCACTATGTGCATTATCTATGTACTGTGACCTCACTATGTGCATTATCTCTGTACTGTGACATCACTATGTGCATTATCTATTTACTGTGACCTCACTATGTGCATTATCTATGTACTGTGAACTCACTATGTGCGTTATCTCTGTACTGTGACCTCACTATGTGCGTTATCCATGTACTGTGACCTCACTATGTGCATTATCTATGTACTGTGACATCACTATGTGCATTATCTATGTACTGTGACATCACTATGTGTATTATCTCTGTACTGTGACATCACTATGTGCATTATCTATGTACTGTGACATCACTATGTGCATTATCTCTGTACTGTGACCTCACTATGTGCGTTATCTATGTACTGTGACCTCACTATGTGCATTATCTATGTACTGTGACATCACTATGTGTATTATCTCTGTAATGTGATATCACTGTGTTTATTATCTCTCTACTGTGAACTCACTATGTGCATTATCTCTGTAATGTGACATCACTGTATTTATTATCTCTGTAATATGACATCACTATGTGCATTATCTATGTACTGTGACGTCACTATGTGCATTATATTTGTACTGTGACATCACTATGTGCATTATCTATTTACTGTGACCTCACTATGTGCATTTTCTATGTACTGTGACATCACTATGTGAGTTATCTATGTACTGTGACCTCACTATGTGCATTATCTGTTTACTGTGACCTCACTATGTGCATTATCTCTGTACTGTGACCTCACTATGTGCATTATCTCTGTAATGTGACATCACTGTGTTTATTATCTCTCTACTGTGACCTCACTATGTGCATTATCTCTGTACTGTGACCTCACTATGTGCATTATCTATGTAATGTGACCTCACTATGTGTATTATCTCTGTACTGTGACCTCACTATGTGCATTATCTATGTACTGTGACCTCACTATGTGCATTGTCTATGTACTGTGACATCACTATGTGCATTATCTCTGTACTGTGACCACACTATGTGCATTATCTATGTACTGTGACCTCACTATGTGCGTTATCTATGTACTGTGACATCACTATGTGCATTATCTTTCTACTGTGAGCACACTATTTGCGTTATCTATGTACTATGACCTCACTATGTGCATTATCTATGTACTGTGACATCACTATGTGCATTAACTCTGTACTGTGACCTCATTATGTGCATTATCTATGAACTGTGATCTCACTATGTGCATTATCTATGTGCTGTGACATCACTATGTGCATTATCTCTGTGCTGTGACATCACTATGTGTATTATCTTTGTAATGTGACATCACTGTGTTTATTATCTCTCTACTGTGACCTCACTATTTGCAATATCTCTATACTGTGACATCACTATGTGTATTATCTCTCTACTGTGACCTCACTATGTGCATTATCTCTGTAATGGGACATCACTGTGTTTATTATCTCTCTACTGTGACCTCACTATGTGCATTATCTATGTACTGTGACCTCACTATGTGCATTATCTGTGCAGTGTGACCTCACTATGTGCATTATCTCTGTGCTCTGACCTCACTATGTGCATTATCTCTGTAATGTGACATCACTCTGTTTATTATCTCTGTACTGTGACCTCACTATGTGCATTATCTCTGTAATGTGACATCACTCTGTTTATTATCTCTCTACTGTGACCTCACTATGTGCATTATCTCTGTACTGTGACCTCGCTATGTGCATTATCTATGCAATGTGACCTCACTATGTGTATTATCTCTCTAATGTGACATCACTGTGTTCATTATCTCTGTAATGTGACATCACTATGTGCATTATCTCTGTACTGTGACATCACTATGTGCATTATCTATGTACTGTGAACTCACTATGTGCATTATCTATGTAATGTGACCTCACTATGTGTATTATCTCTGTACTGAGACCTCGCTATGTGCATTATCTATGTACTGTGACCTCACTATGTGCATTATCTATGTACTGTGACATCACTATGTGCATTTTCTCTGTACTGTGACCACACTATGTGCATTATCTATGTACTGTGACCTCACTATGTGCATTATCTATGTACTGTGACCTCACTATGTGCATTATCTCTCTACTGTGACCACACTATTTGCGTTATCTCTGTACTGTGACATCACTATGTGCATTATCTATGTACTGTGACATCACTATGTGCATTATCTCTGTAATGTGACATTACTATGTCTATTATCTCTGCAATGTGACATCACTGTGTTTATTATCTCTCTACTGTGACCTCACTATGTGCATTATCTCTGTACTGTGACCTCACTATGTGCATTATCTATGTTATGTTTCCTCACTATGTGTATTATCTCTGTAATGTGACATCACTGTATTTATTATCTCTGTAATGTGACATCACTATGTGCATTATCTTTGTACTGTAACATCACTATATGCATTATCTATGTACTGTGACGTCACTATGTGCATTATATTTGTACTGTGACATCACTATGTGCATTATATATTTACAGTGACCTCACTATGTGCATTATCTATGTACTGTGACATCACTATGTGCATTATCTCTGTACTGTGACCTCACTACGTGCATTATCTCTGTACTCTGACCTCACTATGTGCATTATCTATGTACTGTGACCTCACTATGTGTATTATCTCTGTAATGTGACATCACTGTGTTTATTTTCTCACTACTGTGACCTCACTATGTGCATTATTTATGTACTGTGACTTCACTATGTGCATTATCTATGTACTGTGACCTCACTATGTGCATTATCTATGTACTGTGACCTCACTATGTGCATTATCTCTGTACTGTGACATCACTATGTGTATTATCTCTGTAACATGACATCACTGTGCTTATTATCTCTGTACTGTGACATCACTATGTGCATTATCTCTGTACTGTGACATCACTATGTCTATTATCTCTGTAATGTGACATCACTGTGTTTATTATCTCTCTACTGTGACCTCTCTATGTGCATTATCTCTGAACTGTGACATCATTATGTGCATTATCTATGTAATGTTACCTCACTATGTGTATTATCTCTGTAACGTGACATCACTGTATTTATTATCTCTGTAATGTGACATCACTATGAGCATTATCTCTGTACTGTGACATCACTATGTGCATTATCTATGTACTGTGACCTTACTATGTGCATTATCTCTGTACTGTGACATCACTATGTGCGTTATCTATTTACTGTGACCTCACTATGTGTATTATCTATGTACTGTGACATCACTATATGCATTATCTCTGTACTGTGACCTCACTATGTGCATTATCTCTGTACTGTGACCTCTCTATGTGCGTTATCTATGTACTGTGACCTCACTATGTGCATTATCTATGTACTGTGACATCACTATGTGCATTATCTATGTACTGTGACATCACTATGTGTATTATCTCTGTAATGTGACATCACTGTGTTTATTATCTCTATACTGTCACATCACTATGTGCATTATCTCTGTACTGTGACATCATTATGTGCATTATCTATGTACTGTGACATCACTATGTGTATTATCTCTGTAATGTGACATCACTGTGATTTTTATCTCTCTACTGTGACATCAATATGTGTATTATCTATGTAATGTGACATCACTGTGCTTATTATCTCTCTACTGTGACATCAATATGTGTATTATCTCTGTAATGTGACATCACTGTGTTTATTTTCTCTCTACTTTGACCTCACTATGTGCATTATCTCTGTACTGTGACCTCATTATGTGCATTATCTATGTACTGTGACCTCACTATGTGCATTATCTATGTACTGTGACCTCACTATGTGCATTATCTCTGTACTGTGACATCACTATGTGTATTATCTCTGTAACGTGACATCACTGTGCTTATTATCTCTGTACTGTGACATTACTATGTCTATTATCTCTGTAATGTGACATCACTGTGTTTATTATCTCTGTACTGTGACCTCACTATGTGCATTATCTCTGTAATGTGACATCACTGTATTTATTATCTCTGTAATGTGACATCACTATGTGCATTATCTTTGTACTGTGACATCACTATGTGCATTATCTATGTACTGTGACGTCACTATGTGCATTATATTTGTACTGTGACATCACTATGTGCATTATCTATTTACTGTGACCTCACTATGTGCATTATCTATGTACTGTGACATCACTATGTGCATTATCTCTGTACTCTGACCTCACTATGTGCATTATCTCTGTACTCTGACCTCACTATGTTCATTATCTATGTACTGTAACCTCACTGTGTATTATCTCTGTAATGTGACATCACTGTGTTTATAATCTCTCTACTGTGACCTATGTGCATTATCTCTGTAATGTGACATCACTGTGTTTATTATCTCTCTACTGTGACCTCACTATGTGCATTATCTCTGTACTGTGACCTCACTATGTGCATTATCTATGTAATGTGACCTCACTATGTGTATTATCTCTGTACTGTGACCTCACTATGTGCATTATCTATGTACTGTGACCTCACTATGTGCATTATCTATGTGCTGTGACATCACTATGTGCATTATCTCTGTGCTGTAACATCACTATGTGTATTATCTTTGTAATGTGACATCACTGTGTTTATTATCTCTCTACTGTGACCTCACTATTTGCATTATCTCTGTACTGTGACCTCACTATGTGCATTATCTATGTACTGTGACCTCACTATGTGCATTATCTATGTACTGTGACATCACTATGTGCATTATCTCTGTAATGGGACATCACTGTGTTTATTATCTCTCTACTGTGACCTCACTATGTGCATTATCTCTGTACTGTGACCTCACTATGTGCATTATCTCTGTACTGTGACATCACTATGTGTATTATCTCTGTAATGTGACATCACTGTGTTTATTATCTCTCTACTGTGACCTCACTATGTGCATTATCTCTGTACTGTGACCTCACTATATGCATTATCTATGTACTGTGACCTCACTATGTGCATTATCTATGTACTGTGACATCACTATGTGCATTATCTCTGTAATGGGACATCACTGTGTTTATTATCTCTCTACTGTGACCTCACTATGTGCATTATCTATGTACTGTGACCTCACTATGTGCATTATCTCTGTAGTGTGACCTCACTATTTGCATTATTTCTGTACTCTGACCTCACTATGTGCTTTATCTATGTACTGTGACATCACTATGTGCATTATCTCAGTAGTGTGACCTCACTATTTGCATTATCTCTGTACTCTGACCTCACTATGTGCATTATCTATGTACTGTGACCTCACTATGTGCATTATCTATGTATTGTGACCTCACTATGTGCATTATCTATGTACTGTAACATCACTATTTGTATTATCCCTGTAATGTGACATCACTGTGTTTATTATCTCTCTACTGTGACCTCACTATGTGCATTATCTCTGTACTGTGACCTCACTATGTGCATTATCTATGCAATGTGACCTCACTATGTGTATTATCTCTGTAATGTGACATCGCTGTATTTATTATCTCTGTACTGTGACCTCACTATGTGCATTATCTCTGTACTGTGACCTCACTACGTGCATTTTCTCTGTACTGTGACCTCACTATGTGTATTATCTCTGTAATGTGACATCACTGTGTTTATTATCTCTCTACTGTGATCTCACTATGTGCATTATCTCTGTACTGTGACCTCACTATGTGCCTTATCTATGTAATGTGACCTCACTATGTGTATTATCTCTGTGCTGTGACCTCACTATGTGCATTATCTATGTACTGTGACCTCACTATGTGCATTATCTATGTACTGTGACATCACTATGTGCATTATCTATGTACTGTGACATCACTATGTGCATTATCTCTCTACTGTGACCACACTATTTGCGTTATCTATGTACTGTGACCTCACTATGTGCATTATCTCTGTAGTGTGACTTCACTATGTGCATTATCTCTGTACTCTGACCTCACTATGTGCATTATCTCTCTACTGTGACCACACTATTTGCGTTATCTATGTACTGTGACCTCACTATGTGCATTATCTCTGCACTGTGACATCACTATGTGCATTATCTATGTACTGTGACCTCACTATGTGTATTATCTCTGTAATGTGACATCACTCTGTTTATTATCTCTGTACTGTGACCTCACTATTTGTATTATCTCTGTAATGTGACATCACTGTGTTTATTATCTCTCTACTGTGACCTCACTATGTGCGTTATCTCTGTACTGTGACCTCACTATGTGCATTATCTATGTAATGTGACCTCACTATGTGTATTATCTCTCTAATGTGACATCACTGTGTTTATTATCTCTGTAATGTGACATCACTATGTGCATTGTCTCTGTACTGTGACATCACTATGTGCATTATCTATGTACTGTGACCTCACTATGTGCATTATCTACAGTTATATGAAAAAGTTTGGGCACCCCTATTAATCTTAAGCTTAATGTTTTATAAAAATTGGTGTTTTTGCAACAGCTATTTCAGTTTGATATATGTAATAACTGTTGGACACAGTAATGTTTCTGCCTTGAAATGAGGTTTATTGTACTAACAGAAAATGTGCAATCTGCATTCAAACTAAATTTGACAGGTGCATAAGTATGGGCACCCTTATCATTTTCTTGTTTTAAATACTCCTACCTACTTTTTACTGACGTACTAAAGCACTCTTTTGGGTTTTGTAACCTCATTGAGCTTTGAACTTCATAGCCAGGTGTATGCAATCATGAGAAAAGCTACTTAAAGTGGCCACTTGCAAGTTGTTCTCCTGTTTGAATCTCCTCTGAAGAGTGGCATCATGGGCTCCTCAAAACACCTGTCAAATGATCTGAAAACAAAGATTATTCAACATAGTTGTTCAGGGGAAGGATACAAAAAGCTGTCTCAGAGATTTAACCTGTCAGTTTCCACTGTGAGGAACATAGTAAAGAAATGGAAGAACACAGGGACAGTTCTTGTTAAGGCCAGAAGTGGCAGGCCAAGAAAAACATCAGAAAGGCAGAGAAGAAGAATGGTAAGATCAGTCAAGGATAATCTTCAGACCACCTCCAGAGAGCTGCAGCATCAACTTGCTGCAGATGGTGTCACTATGCATCGGTCAACTATACAACGCACTTTGCACAAGGAGAAGCTGTATGGGAGAGTGATGCGAAAGAAGCCGTTTCTGCAAGCACGCCACAAACAGACTCGGCTGAGGTATGCAAAAGCACATTTGGAGAAGCCAATTTCTTTTTGGAAGAAGGTCCCGTGGACTGATGAAACCAAGATTGAGTTGTTTGGTCATACAAAAAGGCGTTATGCATGGCGGCAAAAAACACAGCATTCCAAGAAAAACACTTGCTACCCACAGTAAAATTTGGTGGAGGTTCCATCATGCTTTGGGGCTGTGTGGCCAATGCCGGCACCGGGAATCTTGTTAAAGTTGAGGGACCCATGGATTCCACTCAGTATCAGCAGGTTCTTGACAATAATGTTCAAGAATCAGTGACAAAGTTGAAGTTACTCAGGGGATGGATCTTTTAGCAAGACAATGATCCAAAACACCGCTCCAAATCTACTCAGGCATTCATGCAGAGGAACAATTACAATGTTCTGGAATGGCCATCCCAGTCCCCAGACCTGAATATCATTGAACATCTGTGGGATCATTTGAAGAGGGCTGTCCATGCTCGGCGACCATCAAACTTAACTGAACTGGAATTGTTTTGTAAAGAGGAATGGTCAAAAATACCTTCATCCAGGATCCAGGAACTCATTAAAAGCTACAGGAAGCGACTAGAGGCTGTTATTTTTGCAAAAGGAGGATCTACTAAATATTAATGTCACTTTTCTGGTGGGGTGCCCATACTTATGCACCTGTCAAATTTTGTTTGAATGCAGATTGCACATTTTCTGTTAGTACAATAAACCTCATTTCAAGGCAGAAACATTACTGTGTCCAACAGTTATTACATATATCAAACTGAAATAGCTGTTGCAAAAACACCAATTTTTATAAAACATTAAGCTTAAGATTAATAGGGGTGCCCAAACTTTTTCATATAACTGTATGTACTGTGACATCACTATGTGCATTATCTCTGTACTGTGACCTCACTATGTGCGTTATCTATGTACTGTGACCTGACTTTGTGCATTATCTATGTACTGTGACATCACTATGTGCATGATCTATGTACTGTGACATCACTATGTGTATTATCTCTCTAATGTGACATCACTGTGTTTATTATCTCTCTACTGTGACCTCACTATGTGCATTATCTCTGTACTGTGACCTCACTATGTGCTTTATCTATGTACTGTGACCTCAGTATGTGCATTATCTATGTACTGTGACATCACTATGTGCATTATCTCTGTGCTGTGACATTACTATGTGTATTATCTCTGTAATGTGACATCACTGTGTTTATTATCTCTCTACTGTGACCTCACTATTTGCATTATCTCTATACTGTGACCACACTATTTGCATTATCTCTATACTGTGACATCACTATGTGCATTATCTCTGTGCTGTGACATTACTATGTGTATTATCTCTGTAATGTGACATCACTGTGTTTATTATCTCTGTACTGTGACATCACTATGTGTATTATCTCTGTAATGTGACATCACTGTGTTTATTTTCTCACTACTGTGACCTCACTATGTGCATTATCTCTGTACTGTGACCTCACTATGTGCATTATATATGTACTGTGACCTCACTATGTGCATTATTTATGTACTGTGACCTCACTATGTGCATTATCTCTGTACTGTGACATCACTATGTGTATTATCTCTGTAACGTGACATCACTGTGCTTATTATCTCTGTACTGTGACATCACTATGTCTATTATCTCTGTAATGTGACATCACTGTGTTTATTATCTCTCTACTGTGACCTCACTATGTGCATTATCTCTGAACTGTGACCTCACTATGTGCATTATCTATGTAATGTTACCTCAGTATGTGTATTATCTCTGTAATGTGACATCACTATGTGCATTATCTCTGTACTGTGACATCACTATGTGCATTATCTATTTACTGTGACCTCACTATGTGCATTATCTATGTGCTGTGACATCACTATATGCATTATCTCTGTACTGTGACCTCTCTATGTGCGTTATCTATGTACTGTGACCTCACTATGTGCATTATCTATGTACTGTGACATCATTATGTGCATTATCTATGTACTGTGACATCACTATGTGTATTATCTCTGTAATGTGACATCACTGTGTTTATTATCCCTGTACTGTAACATCACTATGTGCATTATCTCTGTACTGTGACCTCACTATGTGTATTATCTCTGTAATGTTACATCACTGTGTTTATTATCTCTCTACTGTGACCTCACTATTTGCATTATCTCTATACTGTGACATCACTATGTGTGTTATCTCTGTAATGTGACATCACTGTGATTATTATCTCTGTACTGTGACATCACTATGTGCATTATCTCTTTACTGTGACCTCACTATGTGCAATATCTATGTACTGTGACCTCACTATGTGCATTATCTCTTTACTGTGACCTCACTATGTGCATTATCTATGTACTGTGACCTCACTATGTGCATTATCTCTTTACTGTGACCTCACTATGTGCATTATCTCTGTACTGTGACCTCACTATTTGCATTATGTTTGCAATGTGACCTCACTCTGTGTATTATCTCTCTAATGTGACATCACTGTGTTTATTATCTCTGTAATGTGACATCACTATTAAAGATGAGCGTTGTTCGACTCGAACTCTTCGCCAATCTCAAATTCGAGCTGTTTTGGGCGGTATTCGAGCCGTTCGGCGAACACGAACGATTTGAGAAAAATTCGGCTGTTCGAGGTTATGTTCGATAACTGTTCATTCACCAAAATCATAACTGGATTTTTTCTCAGTAATGATGAAAATTAATGTTAATACGCAGTTTGAGTGTACAACGGGGCGGGGGGAGGGGCAGGGGATGGATCTCTGCAGGAACAATGAAGATCTCCATTTTTTTTTCTCTTTCCCGCATTTGCAGTGGGGAGGTGCAATCTGTCAGCCTATCAGCAGCGCACACACGGAGCGAAGTGCTTTTTTTCACACAAGCAAGGGCATGTGTCATTGGCAGTGTATGTCACATGTCCTTGCCCTATAAGACCAAGCCATTTTCCCCGTCGCCACCATTTTCTCACTGCTGCAGCTGCGTGTTAGACGGCACCGCTGTTGCTGTGTGCGCTATACCTTGTTAATTTCAAGCCAATTTTCGCACAAATCTACAGATAGCTTGGGAGTAGGGAATAGTTGTGATTGCAGTCCTTTTAAGGACTAGGTTACAGCATTTCCTACGACTTTTATCAGGCAGGTCTGTGCTCTTAAATAGATAGGTTGTGGGAGTAAAGACTAATTGTAATTGCAGTCCTTTTCAGGACTAGGTTACATCAGTTCCTATCAGTTTTTGCCAGGCAGGTCTGTGCCAGTGCTGTGCAAGTTTGTTTCACAGCATTTGGCTGAATCTAGCAAAGCTAATCCTTTTTGGCCTATTGCAGAGTGTGTTAGTCAGTGGAGGAGCCTATCTGTGTTGCAAGATATACCACCTGTGTATAGAATACCAATTTTTTTACTGCACCTAGTGAAGTAAAATCTTTTGGGCATAGCATCATTCTATTAGTCCATCTATACTGACCTCCATCAGGTTGCAAATTAAAAATAATTTTTATCTCCATCTAGCTCTGAAAAAATATTTGGCCTTCTAGCAGTGTGTGGGACTTGTTCTATTAGTCCATCTATACTGACCTCCATCAGGTTGCAAATTGAATATAATTTTTTCTGCATCTAACCCAGCCAATAGTTTTGGCCTAATACCACAGTTTGGCCACTCAGCTCTGCTCGGTTACCATCCATTGTTTTTTTGTGCAAACAACTCCAGAGTTGTGAATTAGTTAACCACCAAAATGAGTGGAAAAAGGCCTGCTGCTGGTGGAAAGGGGAATAGGCGTGTTGGGAAGGGGAAAAAAGGTTGTGTCCGTGGGGTAGGTGTTAAAGCAACAGTAACATCTGCAGAAGAAAGACCATCTTCCAGCCAAACTAAAATGTCTACTTCTTTTAGCGGACAATGTGATAAGATCCCTTTCTTACGGCCACGCCAATCGCTACAAATTCCAGATGAGGCACAAAAACAGCAGGTGCTTCAACGGATATCAAGTGCTCCTTTAAGTGGGCTCTCCTCCACATCAACTTCAACATCACAAATACTCCAGTCCTCAAAGGTGTCACCCCAATCGCACTTGCTTCCTCACAGCTCCCAAATCTCCAGCTGCCCGTCTGAGTATGAGGTAGAACAGATGGTTGAGTCTGCAGAGCTGTTTACTCATACTATAGCCTGGGAATCAGAGGTCGACTCCAGCGCTTCTGTGAATCCAGACGAGGAAATGATCTGCATTGATGCCCAGAATCTTTGTGTCGAATCCAGGACCAGACGCTGAAGGTTCTGACCATAATGTAGACCCTCATTCCCAAACTGTAACTCCTGTTGGTGGAGACAATGAGGAAGACGATGATGAGACTCAAATACCTGATTGGAGCGACAACTTTAGTTTTTTGTCAGGGCAGGAACAGGTTGGCTCTGAGGACGACGGGTGTGATAACGCAAAGGGTGATGATGATGAGGTTGGAGATCCCACTTACTGTCAACCCACAGTCAGCCAAGAGATGAGGTCAGCAGAGGAGGTGGAGGAGGATGCTAGTGACGACGAGGTCAGGTTGCGCCTTCCTGGACAGAGACGTAGTACTGGAAGCACGTCAACAACTGCATCCTCAAACACAACTCTGCCTCTCACCACAAGTCGTGGTGGCTCTTCAGGTCAAATGGGTGCTAAGCCTTGCATAGCCTGGGCATTTTTTCAGATCGATAAAGATGACCCAACTCGTGTTATCTGTAACATTTGTCAGCAAAAGCTAAGTAGAGGCCAAAAAATACATAGTTTGAGTACTTCATGCATGAACCGGCACATGGACATGAAGCATAAGTTGCAGTGGGAAGCTCACTGTGCTACAATGCGGCCTAGCCGGCCGGGCCAACCACCGTCTGCCATATCTTGTGCATCCGCGGCCTCTTCATCCTCTGTGACTTCCGGGGACAGCAGTCACACCTGTTTTGGGGCGCAGACCTGCCACCTCTTTACCCGCAACAGCCAGCGTGATTGGCAGGTCATCATTTTCTTTGGAGGTGGTAACACCAGCTGGTGTTGAGCGCTGTCCGACATCGATAGCACCACCTTTGGATCAAGGCAACCTAACATGTCCGCCTGCATCTTCCTCACAGACCGGCAGTTTGCCGGGGACACCCTTATCAACCCCGTCTAAGCACAATAGCCAGCCCTCGGTCCCTCAGATGTGGACAAGTAAAAGACCATTTCCTCCTAGCCATGAGAAAGCTAAGAGGTTGAATTTCACCATCTGCAAGCTCTTGGCTACAGAAATGCTGCCTTTCCGCCTGGTGGACACAGAGGATTTTCGAGACCTTATGTCCGTCGCAGTGCCCCAGTACCAGATGCCCAGTCGGCACTACTTCTCAAAGAAAGGTGTGCCTGCGCTCCACCAGCATGTCGCACACAACATCACCGCTTCTTTGAGAAACTCTGTGTGTGACAGGGTGCATTTCACCACAGACACTTGGACGAGTAGGCATGGACAGGGGCGTTACATGTCGCTGACTGGGCACTGGGTAACTATGGTGACAGCAGGACAAGGGGCTGCTGTCCAAGTCGTGCCGTCCCCACGAGTTGTGTGTCAATCCTCTTTATCTCAAAGTTCCTCCACTGCTTCTGCCTCCTCAACCTCCTCTCGGTCCTCCACCTGCACCCAAAGCCTGTCTGGTCATGCCACAAGCTTTCTAACTGCGCAGAAGGGATCCTGCACACCTCCTTACTATGCTGGCAGCAGGGCTCAACGTCATCAGGCGGTTTTTACTTTGAAATGTCTGGGAAATGTGAGTCACACAGCTGAGGTGTTGTGTTCAGCTCAGGAGAACCAATTTCATGAATGGTTGTCTCCACTGGACCTGAAACCAGGGAAGGCCGTGTGCGACAATGCTGCAAACCTGGGTGCGGCCCTTCGCCGGGGCAATGTCACACACGTGCCTTGTATGGCTCACGTGTTGAACCTGGTTGTCCAGCAATTTTTAGCCCACTATCCCGGACTAGATGGCCTTCTGCAGAGGGCACGGTCGCTGTGTGCTCACTTCCGCCGTTCGCATCCCGCAGCTCAGCGACTTACATCTCTACAGAAGTCGTTGGGCCTGCCACTTCACCGGCTAAAATGCGATGTGCCTACCCGGTGGAATTCAACTCTGCACATGTTGCAGCGACTGTGGCAGCACCGACAAGCCCTGGTGCAATACGTTCTGACGTATAGCCTGGGCCAACGAGATCCAGAGGTGGGGCAAATCACGCTGGAGGAGTGGTCTCAGATCAGGGACCTATGCACCCTTCTGCACAGTTTTGAAATGGCGACGAAGATGTTTAGTGCTGAGGATGCCATTATCAGCATGACTATTCCGGTGATTTACATGCTGGAGCACATGTTAAACAGAATTCGGAGTCAGGTGGTGGCACAAGAGGAGGTGGAGGAAGTAGAGGAGGAGGAGTTGTATGCGGAAGGGCTAACATCTGCAAGGTCCAGACGGTCGGCAGCACCAAGGCGGCAAGCATGTGAGGGTGGGGGAGATGGTTTTACCAGGGCGCATGGTAGCAGCCAAACTAGTGAGGAAGGTGCAGGAGCCCAGGAAGAAGTGGAGGACGAACTGATGGAAGACTGATCAGATGAGGGAGACCTTGATCAAATTTCTGTTGTGCGAGGTTGGGGGGAGAGGACAGAGGAAGGAAGCATGATTGTTACCTCGCCACCAACACAACAGGGACTTGGTGCTCCTGGATGCACAACACACATGAGTGCCTTCTTGCTGCACTACCTGCAACATGACCCTCGAATTGTGAGAATTAGAAATAATCCTGACTACTGGGTTGCCACACTCTTAGATCCCCGGTACAAAAGTAAATTTGCAGAAATTATTCCTGCCATAGAAAGGGATGCACGCATGCAGGAGTATCAGCAGAGACTGTTGCAGAATGTTACATGTGCTTTTCCACAAAACACCAGTGGTGCACGTAGTGAATCTCACAGTTCCAACTTGCCAACCGTGGGACCGTCAAGTGTTCAGCACTCAAACCGTAACAGAACCACAGTATCTGCTGGAAACATCAATTTTGCGGAATCATTTCACCACTTTTTTAGCCCATCCTTTGCAAGGCCACAGGAGACAAGAAGTCTGACGTATAGTCAACGCCTAGAGACGATGGTACAGGAGTATCTCCAAGTAGACATTGAAGCCATGACTGTGTCACTGGACCCTTGCTCTTTTTGGCCTTCCAATCTGGATAAATGGCCGGAGCTCGCCACTTACGCCTTGGAGATCTTGTCATGCCCCGCAGCCAGCGTTCTGTCTGAACGTGTGTTCAGCGCTGCTCGTGGTGTGCTGACAGATAAGCTCACGCAGCTGTCCACTGATAATGTAGACAGACTCACGTTCATAAAGATGAACAAATCATGGATCCGAAATGACTTTTCTACCCCCGTGTCATCCTGGGGAGAGTAAAAGCTTGATGATTGGTTAAAATCACCTCACCAACCGTTTTAAGCTTTCAAATTACTAATCATGTTTATCTGTATCTTGGCTGGAAAATAATTTGGGCTTTGTAGCAGTGTGCAGTACTGATTATATTAGGCCATCTATAATAAGCTCTACCAGATTTAAAATTACTAATCATGTTTATCTGTATCTTGGCTGGAAAATAATTTGGACTTTGTAGCAGTGTGCAGTACTGATTCTATTAGGCCATCTATACTAAGTTCCACCAGATTTAAAATTAATAATCATGTTTATCTGTATCTTGGCTGGAAAATAATTTGGGCTTTGTAGCAGTGTGCAGCACTGATCCTATTAGGCCATCTATACTAAGCTCCACCAGATTTAAAATTAATAATCATGTTTAGCTGTATCTTGGCTGGAAAATAATTTGGGCTTTGTAGCAGTGTGCAGTACTGATTCTATTAGGCCATCTATACTAAGCTCCACCAGATTTAAAATTAATAATCATGTTTATCTGTATCTTGGCTGGAAAATAATTTGGGCTTTGTAGTGTAGCACCCTGAGGACTCGGCTGCTACAGGGGTATTACACCTCAAGCCAGAGGTGTGGTATTCCACTCCCGGGTAAGGATGGAGTGTGGAACTGAGCTCAGTAGGCTGCATACACTACATACATCCCATTTCCGGGGGACAGAACTACAGTACTCCCACCAGATTTATGTGCAGGTACGACAGCGTCTGTCCCTGGCTGGAGTGGGAGGGGGGTGGAACATCCCAGTAGTGTAGGGGCAGATAGGGGGAGCAGTCTGGGTAAAGCTAGGAGCTCATTGGGTGCTGGTCACCTGAGCTCACACATAGAGGGAGTATATAAGGTGGGCACCATCTTAGAACAGGGTCTTTGTAGAGCCAGAGGAGCAGAGCAGAGAAGCTCAGCCAGGAGGGCTGACAGGGAGCTGTGGCTCCGGCTGGGCCCAGCTCCAGAGCAAAGCCTGCAGAGAGAGAGAGGAGTGAGAAGGACCCAGAGAGGAAAGAAGAAGGAACCCCAAGATCCCAGAATAAAGACAGAAGGGTGAAGGGTTGGCGCACAAGGGTACCGGATCCCAAGCTGGCAGAGGCCAAAACACACCTTAGCCAGGAACCGGAGGTCGTGGTCAAGATTTGCCACGACTCTCACCAAATCCACTAGAAAGGCACACCAAGTATAGGGTCAGGGAACCCAGAAGAGGTGCAACCAACAAGAGACCCGAGGGAGCCGGACATAAGTGGATCCCTGGTGGGAACGGCCAGTAGAAAGGGAAAGTCAGAAAGGAGCTCAGGACCACGCTTCAGAATTGCTTGGGGGTTGGTCGAGTCCAGGACCTGGTGGACGCAGCACGGCTCGGGTGGTCACTCAAGGCCAGAGTGACCAAAAGAACACCAGTAAGTAAAAACCCTGAACTGCATCTCCCGACTCTGAGTCTTCTTACTGCACCGTCACAACCCCCATCATCTACACCTGCTGCCCTGAGGCCATACCCCTCCCATTGGGGGTTAAACCATCACTGCTGCACATATACCACCGGCCTCAGCGGACTGCTCTGCAGCGGCGGCTTCAAAGCCGCACTCAACGGGTGGCGTAGTCGACAATCAAAGTAACATCTACTGCTATAGACCGCCACTTAGTTTGACGCCCTGGGCACGGACCGGGTCACCGCCACAAGGACTACTACCCCCATCCAGATCCGGCTCCGGGTATCCCAAACAGCACTGGCCCAGGGGGCGCGTCAGTAGCAGTGTGCAGCACTGATTCTATTAGGCCATCTATAATAAGCTCCACCAGATTTAAAATTACTAATCATGTTTATCTGTATCTTGGCTGGAAAATAATTTGGGCTTTGTAGCAGTGTGCAGCACTGATCCTATTAGGCCATCTATACTAAGCTCCACCAGATTTAAAATTAATAATAATTTTTAGCTGCATCTAGCCCGGAAAATAATTTTGGGGCTCCGAGATGCGCAAGACACATAAGTGCCTTCTTGCTGCACTACCTGCAACATGACCCTCATATTGTCAGAATTCGAAGTAATCATGACTACTGGGTTGCCACACTCTTAGATCCCCCAAACTTTTCGATCAACCTTTTCATTTTAATAAAGACCAAAAAAATGGTCATTTTTGAAATTATAAGCATTAGCAGGTTATTAGAAACTGAAATCAAACAGTTTTCAACTCAAAACTTTATTCTAGGTGATGTTACATTTTCACATAGGACCCCTTGTTCGAAAGGAGCTTCTGAACTCTCTCGTCCATTGAATTTGTCAGGTTTTGGATGGTTTCTGCTTCAATTGTTTTGCATGAGGACAGAATACCCTCCCAGAGCTGTTGCTTAGTTGTGAACTGCCTCCCGCCATCATAGACACTCCTTTTGATGATGCTCCAGAGGTTCTGAATGGGGTAGAGGTCAGGGGAGCATGGGGGTCACACCATAAGTTTGTCCCCTTTTATGCCCATATCAGCCAGAGATGCAGATGTTTTATGTGCAGCATGAGATGGTGCATTATCATGAATAAAAATGATCTTGCTGTGGAATACACGGTTCTTCTTCTTGAACCATGGCAGGAATTGCTGTTTGAGAAAATCCACATACATTATGGAGTTCATCTTTACCCCTTCAGGGATCCTAAAGGGGCTGACAATCTCTCTCCCCATGATTCCAGCCCAAAACATTACTCCACCTCCTCCTTGTTGGCGCTGTAGCCGTGTTTGCGTGGGGTGTCCATCAACCAGCCATCCTCCACTCCATCCATCTGGACCATCGAGCGCTGCACGGCACTCATCCGTGAACAAAACAGTTTTGAAATCAGTCTTCATGTAATGTTTGGCCCACTGGAGCCGTTTCTGCTTGTGTGAAGTGGATAGAGGAGGTCGACAGGATGGCGTATGCACAGCTGCAAACCTCTGAAGGACCCTGCATCTTGTTGTTCGGGGGACGTTGGAGGCACCAGCAGCTTCAAAAATTTGTCTGCTGCTATGACTAGGCTTTTTTGCCGCTGCTCTTTTAACCTGACGTAATTGCCTGTAGGAAAGAGTCCTCAATTTGCCCTTATCAGCACGCACACGTGTGTACTGTGAATCAGCTACATACTTCTTGATTGCCAAGACACTTCATCCTGATCATCGCACAATGTTGATTGTAGTCATGCCTTGACCTAAACACTCCACAATTTGTTGCTTCTCAGCAGCCGACACATCCTTTTTCTTTCCCATTTTGGCAGAAAATGTAGGCTGGTTAATAATGTGAGACAGCCTTCTTAAGTAGTCTTGCCTTTCATTGGACACACCTGCCAAACTAATTAGCACAGGTGTCTGCAATTGCTTACAGTGATATAAAGAGCCCTGACACACATCACCATCAATGAGTTTAACTGACAAACAAACAAATTCTTCCCTTATCACTCCTAAACACTTTTTGCATAATAATTTGGAACACAGTGTACATGTGCTTTTCCACAAAACACCAGTGGTTCACGTAGTGAATCTTACAGTTCTAACTTGCCAACCGTGGTCTGTATGGAGTTGTTCAATAAAGGGCCCAAAATTAAGATAACATAGATGGGAGAGGTCTCTATGAATAGGAATTCCTAAGTATTTGATACCCTGTGAGGGCCAGGCAAAGGGAAAGTTGGACTGGATGGAATCCTATATGGATTTAGGGAGGGAGACATCGAGGGCCTCAGACTTCGCTGCATTGATTTTAAAATTTGACCATGTAACAAAATGATCTATTTCAGCCATAACAGCATGGATGGATATATGTGATTGAGTGATATATACTAGGACATCATCAGCAAATAGAGAGCACTTGTACTCGGTGCCTCCCACCTCAATCCACCTAATATTGGGGTTATGGCGAATTGATGAGAGCAGGTGCTCCGTCACTAGGATGTATAAGAGAGGGGACAGAGGACATCCCTGCCTTGTCCCATTGGTGATTGTGAACGGTGATGAAAATGTTCTGATGCACCCCCTGGGCCTTGGGACACCCGGAGCCGGACCCTTTTTGGTGGATGCTGGTGGTTGTAGTCTTCGTGGCGGCGACCCGGTTCCGTGGCTCAGGGCAGTCAAACCAGTGGCGGAACTATTTATGTGGTTTTGATGTTTAAATGTCCGACTACGCCACCCGTGGATTGCGGTCAGAGTGAACCGCCGCTGCAGGGCAGACCGCTGAGGCTGGTGTTGTGGGTGCAGCAGAGCGTAGCATAACTCCCCACGGGAGGAGTATAGCCTCAGGGCAGTGTATGCGGAGGATGGGGGTGATGGTGCAGGGCAGCAGCAGTAATGACACGGAGTCAGTGATGCAGTTCAGGGCCTTTACTCACAGTTCTTATTATCCAGACCACGTCTGCAGGTAACGGCTGCCCACGTCGTACTGTGCTCACCAGGTGAGGGGCTCAGACAACTCCCAGATAACTTTGGAGCGCTTCACAGGACCCCCTTTGTGTGTCCTTTGTCTGGCCTTTCTTACCAACCCTTCTGTCCGGCTGCCTCGGGCCTCTTCTTGGTAAACTTGGCGCCAGTTTCCCTGACCCTATGTGGTGCCTTCCTAGCGGGTGTAGCGAGGGGCCTCCGGTTTCTAGCTGAGGGTCGTTTCCTGCCTCCACTAGTTTCATGGACCGGTCTCCCCCTTTGGCCTGACCCCTCCACGCAGGTGGATTCGGGCGTGCGGTGGCGACTCGCCCGTCCGCACGCCTGGGATCCCTTCGTTCCTCGTTCCTGGAGCCTTCTCCACTCCTCTTCCTTCCTTCTCCCTCTTCCAGGCCTGGGCCTCTATTACTAGGCCCGCCTCCGGAGCAGAGCTCATGCAGAGCCCCTGCTCCCTGCCACTTCTGCTCAGACTTCTCTGCACTGAACTAAGATGGTGCCCACCTTTTATACTCCCTTCTCAATGCACCCAGGAACTGCTTCCTCCCTGCTCCTGCACTACAGGGTTCCCCTTCCTCAGTGTTCCCTCCCCCACTCCAGCCAGGGACAGGGACTGTCGTGCCCATCTCAGGGGCATATTGGTCGCCCTGCCCCACGGCAATGTGGTGTAATGCATGCAGGTGTCGGGTCCTGATCCACACTCCATCCTTACCTGAGAGTGAGATATCACACCTCTGGGTGAGGTGCAATACCTCTGTAGCAACCGAGCCCTCAGGGTGCTACAGTTCCATTTATCTTCAGCCTAGGTGAAAATTGCGATACAGGGCCGTGATTTTAGCAATAAAAGGGTCCCCTAGACCCCTACCCCAAGCTTTTTAAGAGAATCATATATGGCGTGCCAGGAGACTCTATGGAATGCTTTCTCAGCATCCAACGAGAGTATCTAATTACAAATTTTTAACTGCATCTAGCCCAGGAAATACTTTGTGCCTAGTAGCAGTGTCTGCTAGTCAGCGGATTATCCCGGCTCTTAAGCAAGCTACACCACCTGTAGTTTGGACACTTAATTTTTTCAAAGGAAATGCTTCGGGACCCCGGGATACTCAGTGAAGAGCATCAGGAGGCACCCCAAGCCACAGGGGCTGGGACTGGCAGTAAGATGCCTTGCAGTGGACCGCCAAGCTCGATCCTTATAAAAGCTTTTTAACTGCAGCAGCTGTAGTGGACGCTACTGGAGCTGGAATTACGCGGCTGCTGGCATGAGACTTGCCCTCCAATAGATCCTTGTAAATGGATTTAAAGTGTATTCATTCAAATTAGAGAGACAATTTAAATTAAAAAGCTTAGAGCTGCCTCCACCACAGGGGGGCTCGCTCGACCCACCAGCGGACAGGCACCAGTATTGGGAGAGGGGGGCTGGCCGTCAGGGTTCACCGCGGCTCTAGCACAAACCCGGCGACACGGAGATGGCACGGGCAGGAGAGGACTGAACGTGTCGGCTTCTCACTTTTTGGATTTTAGAAGGGCAT
Source organism: Phyllobates terribilis (assembly GCF_046119375.1). NCBI lineage: Eukaryota > Metazoa > Chordata > Amphibia > Anura > Dendrobatidae > Phyllobates > Phyllobates terribilis. Next base: position 3,216,802 of record NW_027362968.1, on the reverse strand, counting down.
GACATGCCTATATCTGTGTCTCCCCCTCCTTTTACTCCTCCACCTCTTTTCTTTTCGCATGACTATATGTACTTGTCACTTTTCCATGTGTTAGTTGTGTCTTCTGAGCAGTTTGTCAGCTTTTGGACACCTTTGAAGGTGTTTTCTATGTGTTTCTATGTGTTTTTGTTTGCCTGCCATTGGTTTTAATGGTGTTCGAAGGTGTTTGACAAACAGTTCGACGAACAGTTCGGCGAACACACGGGTGTTCGACAAACCGAACCGAACTCGAACACTACGGGGGTGGCTCAGCACTAATCACTATGTGCATTATCTCTGTACTGTGACATCACTATGTGCATTATCTATGTACTGTGACCTCACTATGTGCATTATCTATGTAATGTGACCTCACTATGTGTATTATCTATGTACTGTGACCACACTATGTGCGTTATCTATGTACTGTGACCTCACTATGTGCATTATCTATGTACTGTGACCACACTATGTGCATTAGCTATGTACTGTGACCTCACTATGTGCGTTATCTATGTACTGTGACCTCACTATGTGCGTTATCTATGTACTGTGACATCACTATGTGCATTATCTATGTACTGTGACCTCACTATGTGCATTATCTATGTACTGTGACATCACTATGTGCATTATCTCTGTACTGTGACCACACTATGTGCATTAGCTATGTACTGTGGCCTCACTATGTGCGTTATCTATGTACTGTGACATCACTATGTGCATTATCTCTGTACTGTGCCCACACTATGTGCATTATCTCTCTACTGTGACCACACTATTTGCGTTATCTATGTACTGTGACCTCACTATGTGCATTATCTATGTACTGTGACATCACTATGTGCATTATCTATGTACTGTGACATCACTATGTGTATTATCTCTGTAATGTGACATTACTGTGTTTATTATCTCTCTACTGTGACCTCACTATGTGCATTATCTCTGTACTGTGACCTCACTATGTGCATTATCTATGTACTGTGACCTCACTATGTGCATTATCTATGTGCTGTGACATCACTATGTGCATTATCTCTGTGCTGTGACATCACTATGTGTATTATCTCTGTAATGTGACATCACTCTGTTTATTATCCCTGTAATGTAACATCACTATGTGTATTATCTCTGTAATGTGACATCACTGTGTTTATTATCTCTCTACTGTGACCTCACTATGTGCATTATCTCTGTACTGTGACCTCACTATGTGTATTATCTCTGTAATGTGACATCACTGTGTTTATTATCTCTCTACTGTGACCTCACTATGTGCATTATCTCTGTACTGTGACCTCACTATGTGTATTATCTCTGTAATGTGACATCACTGTGTTTATTATCTCTGTACTGTGACATCACTATGTGTATTATCTCTGTAATGTGACATCACTGTGTTTATTATCTCTCTACTGTGACATCAATATGTGTATTATCTCTGTAATGTGACATCACTGTGTTTATTTTCTCTCTACTGTGACCTCACTATGTGCATTATCTCTGTACTGTGACCTCACTATGTCCATTATCTATGTACTGTGACATCACTATGTGCATTATCTCTTTACTGTGACATCACTATGTGTATTGTCTCTGTAACGTGACATCACTGTGTTTATTATCTCTCTACTGTGACCTCACTATGTGCATTATCTCTGTACTGTGACCTCACTATGTCCATTATCTCTGTAATGTGACATCACTATGTATATTATCTCTGTAATGTGACATCACTGTATTTATTATCTCTGTAATGTGACATCACTATGTGCATTATCTCTGTACTGTGACCTCACTATGTGCATTATCTCTGTACGGTGACATCACTATGTGCATTATCTATGTACTGTGACATCACTATGTGTATTATCTCTGTAATGTGACATTACTGTGTTTATTATCTCTCTACTGTGACCTCACTATGTGCATTATCTCTGTACTGTGACCTCACTATGTGCATTATCTATGTACTGTGACCTCACTATTTGCATTATCTATGTGCTGTGACATCACTATGTGCATTATCTCTGTACTGTGACATCACTATGTGTATTATCTCTGTAATGTGACATCACTGTGTTTATTATCTCTCTGCTGTGACCTCACTATGTGCATTATCTCTGTACTGTGACCTCACTATGTGTATTATCTCTGTAATGTGACATCACTGTGTTTATTATCTCTCTACTGTGACCTCACTATGTGCATTATCTATGTACTGTGACCTCACTATGTGTATTATCTCTGTAATGTGACATCACTGTGTTTATTATCTCTCTACTGTGACATCAATATGTGTATTATCTCTGTACTGTGACCTCACTATGTGCATTATCTACGTACTGTGACCCCACTATGTGCATTATCTATTTACTGTGACATCACTATGTGCATTATCTCTTTACTGTGACATCACTATGTGTATTGTCTCTGTAACGTGACATCACTGTGTTTATTATCTCTCTACTGTGACCTCACTATGTGCATTATCTCTGTACTGTGACCTCACTATGTGCATTATCTACGTACTGTGACCCCACTATGTGCATTATCTATGTACTGTGACATCACTATGTGCATTATCTCTTTACTGTGACATCACTATGTGTATTGTCTCTGTAACGTGACATCACTGTGTTTATTATCTCTCTACTGTGACCTCACTATGTGCATTATCTCTGTACTGTGACCTCACTATATGCATTATCTATGTAACGTTACCTCACTATGTGTATTATCTCTGTAATGTGACATCACTGTATTTATTATCTCTGTAATGTGACATCACTATGTGCATTATCTCTGTACTGTGACCTCACTATGTGCATTATCTCTGTAATGTGACATCACTATGTGCATTATCTCTGTACTGTGACCTCACTATGTGCATTATCTCTGTACTGTGACCTCACTATGTGCATTATCTCTGTACTGTGACATCACTATGTGCATTATCTCTGTACTGTGACCTCACTATGTGCATTATCTATGTAATGTGACCTCACTATGTGCATTATCTATGTACTGTGACCTCACTATGTGCATTATCTATGTACTGTGACCACACTATGTGCATTAGCTATGTACTGTGACCTCACTATGTGCGTTATCTATGTACTGTGACCTCACTATGTGCGTTATCTATGTACTGTGACATCACTATGTGCATTATCTATGTACTGTGACCTCACTATGTGCATTATCTATGTACTGTGACATCACTATGTGCATTATCTATGTACTGTGACCACACTATGTGCATTAGCTATGTACTGTGACCACACTATGTGCATTATCTATGTACTGTGACCTCACTATGTGCGTTATCTATGTACTGTGACATCACTATGTGCATTATCTCTCTACTGTGACCACACTATTTGCGTTATCTATGTACTGTGACCTCACTATGTGCATTATCTATGTACTGTGACATCGCTATGTGCATTATCTATGTACTGTGACATCACTATGTGTATTATCTCTGTAATGTGACATCACTCTGTTTATTATCTCTCTACTGTGACCTCACTATGTGCATTATCTCTGTACTGTGACCTCACTATGTGCATTATCTATGTACTGTGACCTCACTATGTGCATTATCTATGTGCTGTGACATCACTATGTGCATTATCTCTGTGCTGTGACATCACTATGTGCATTATCTCTGTGCTGTGACATCACTATGTGTATTATCTCTGTAATGTGACATCACTCTGTTTATTATCCCTGTACTGTAACATCACTATTTGCATTATGTCTGTACTGTGACATCACTATGTGTATTATCTCTGTAATGTGACATCACTGTGTTTATTATCTCTCTACTGTGACCTCACTATGTGCATTATCTCTGTACTGTGACCTCACTTTGTGTATTATCTCTGTAATGTGACATCACTGTGTTTATTATCTCTCTACTGTGACCTCACTATGTGCATTATCTCTATACTGTGACCTCACTATGTGTATTATCTCTGTAATGTGACATCACTGTGTTTATTATCTCTGTACTGTGACATCACTATGTGTATTATCTTTGTAATGTGACATCACTGTGTTTATTATCTCTCTACTGTGACATCAATATGTGTATTATCTCTGTAATGAGACATCACTGTGCTTATTTTCTCTCTACTGTGACCTCACTATGTGCATTATCTCTGTACTGTGACCTCACTATGTGCATTATCTACGTACTGTGACCCCACTATGTGCATTATCTACGTACTGTGACCCCACTATGTGCATTATCTCTTTACTGTGACATCACTATGTGTATTGTCTCTGTAACGTGACATCACTGTGTTTATTATCTCTCTACTGTGACCTCACTATGTGCATTATCTCTGTACTGTGACCTCACTATGTGCATTATCTATGTAACGTTACCTCACTATGTGTATTATCTCTGTAATGTGACATCACTGTATTTATTATCTCTGTAATGTGACATCACTATGTGCATTATCTCTGTACTGTGACCTCACTATGTGCATTATCTCTGTGCGGTGACATCACTATGTGCATTATCTATGTACTGTGACATCACTATGTGTATTATCTCTGTAATGTGACATTACTGTGTTTATTATCTCTCTACTGTGACCTCACTATGTGCATTACCTCTGTAATGTGACATCACTGTATTTATTATCTCTGTACTGTGACCTCACTATGTGCATTATCTATGTACTGTGACATCACTATGTGCATTATCTCTGTACTGTGACATCACTATGTGTATTATCTCTGAAATGTGACATCACTGTGTTTATTATCCCTGTACTGTAACATCACTATGTGTATTATCTCTGTAATGTGACATCACTGTGTTTATTATCTCTCTACTGTGACCTCACTATGTGTATTATCACTGTAATGTGACATCACTGTGTTTATTTTCTCACTACTGTAACCTCACTATGTGCATTATCTCTGTACTGTGACATCACTATGTGCATTATCTCTGTACTGTGACCTCACTATGTTCATTATATATGTACTGTGACCTCACTATGTGCATTATCTATGTACTGTGACCTCACTATGTGCATTATCTATGTACTGTGACCTCACTACGTGCATTATCTCTGTACTGTGACATCACTATGTGTATTATGTCTGTAACGTGACATCACGTGCTTATTATCTCTGTACTGTGACATCACTATGTGCATTGTCTCTGTACTGTGACATCACTATGTGTTTTATCTCTGTAATGTGACATCACTGTGTTTATTATCTCTCTACTGTGACCTCACTATGTGCATTATCTCTGTACTGTGACCTCACTATGTGCATTATCTATGTAATGTTACCTCACTATGTGTATTATCTCTGTAATGTGACATCACTGAATTTATTATCTCTGTAATGTGACATCACTATGTGCATTATTTCTGTACTGTGACATCACTATGTGCATTATCTTTTCACTGTGACCTCACTATGTGCATTATCTCTGTACTGTGACATCACTTTGTACATTATCTATTTACTGTGACCTCACTATGTGCATTATCTATGTACTGTGACATCACTATGTGCATTATCTCTGTACTGTGACCTCACTATATGCGTTATCTATGTACTGTGACCTCACTATGTGCATTATCTATGTACTGTGACATCACTATGTGCATTATCTATGTACTGTGACGTCACTATGTGTATTATCTCTGTAATGTGACATCACTGTGTTTTTTATCCCTGTACTGTAACATCACTATGTGTATTATCTCTGTAACCTCACTATGTGCATTATCCATGTATTGTGACCTCACTATATGCATTATCTATGTATTGTGACATCACTATGTGTATTATCTCTGTAATGTGACATCACTGTGTTTATTTTCTCTCTACTGTGACCTCACTATGTGCATTATCTCTGTACTGTGACCTCACTATGTGCATTATCTCTGTACTGTGACATCACTATGTGTATTATCTCTGTAACGTGACATCACTGTGCTTATTATCTCTGTACTGTGACATCACTATGTCTATTATCTCTGTAATGTGACATCACTGTGTTTATTATCTCTCTACTGTTACCTCACTATGTGCATTATCTCGGTACTGTGACCTCACTATGTGCATTATCTATGTAATGTTACCTCACTATGTGTATTATCTCTGTAATGTGACATCACTGTATTTATTATCTCTGTAATGTGACATCACTATGTGCATTATCTTTGTACTGTGATATCACTATGTGCATTATCTATGTACTGTGACGTCACTATGTGCATTATATTTGTACTGTGACATCACTATATGCATTATCTATTTACTGTGACCTCACTATGTGCATTATCTATGTACTGTGACATCACTATGTGCATTATATCTGTACTGTGACCTCACTATGTGCGTTATCTATGTACTGTGACCTCACTATGTGCATTATCTATGTAGTGTAACATCACTATGTGCATTTTCTATGTAGTGTAACATCACTATGTGCATTATATCTGTACTGTGACCTCACTATGTGCGTTATCTATGTACTGTGACCTCACTATGTGCATTATCTCTGCACTGTGACATCACTATGTGCATTATCTCTGTACTCTGACCTCACTATGTGCATTATCTCTGTACTCTGACCTCACTATGTGGATTCTCTATGTACTGTGACCTCACTATGTGTATTATCTCTGTAATGTGACATCACTGTGTTTATAATCTCTGTACTGTGACCTCACTATGTGTTTTATCTCTGTAATGTGACATCACTGTGTTTATTATCTCTCTACTGTGACCTCACTATGTGTATTATCTCTGTACTGTGACCTCACTATGTGCATTATCTATGTAATGTGACCTCACTATGTGTATTATCTCTGTACTGTGACCTCACTATGTGCATTATCTCTGTACTGTGACCTCACTATGTGCATTATCTATGTAATGTGACCTCACTATGTGTATTATCTCTGTACTGTGACCTCACTATGTGCATTATCTATGTACTGTGACCTCACTATGTGCATTATCTATGTACTGTGACATCACTATGTGCATTATCTCTGTACTTTGACCACACTATGTGCATTATCTATGTACTGTGACCTCACTATGTGCGTTATCTATGTACTGTGACATCACTATGTGCATTATCTCAATACTGTTGTGGCACCCCAGGGGTCTGGTTTCCACAGTAATGCAATATTATGTCTGAGAGCAGGTGGGAGGTCTCTTGGTCAGGATTCCTATGCATGCCACACCTCCTGCCCAGTCCTGGGAGGGGAAGAACTTCCCCTATATAAACCTGGGGCTGAGGCAGGGTTAGTGAGTAGAGAAGAAGTAGAGACAGAGAAGCAGCTATAGGAGAAGCACATCAGGAGCTCTGTGGGAGCAGTGTTACCAGGAGTCAGGGGCTGGCAGCTGCAGAGCTCGCCCTGACTGAGAAGTATCACCGGACCCGGAGTCCGAGGCTGTGGGGACTAATCTTTACCCAGCAGCAGAAACTGACCGGCAGGGGATTGCAGGTCCTCTGGCCCAGAAACCCGAAGGCACGGTCACACGCGTGGGACCAGCACCGCCATCGTGGAGCGGAAGCCATTAGAAGGCCCCGAGTCACCGGCCATACGGGTGAGCACCACACGGTACACTCAGGGACGTGGGCTACTTTTACCCGCCTCTAGCAAGGTAGCCAGAAGAGTACAGTTAGTTGGGAAGGCCTACAACTCCGCCTGGCCAGGGGAGATCCCATCTGCTCAAGGACTGACCAGGCCCCGATCGCTAGCAAGTACTCCGGGAGGGTCTATCTTTGTCACCAGTAAAGACCCTGAACTACACCGCATCGTCTCTGAGTGGTTCCTGCTACCCCCATCATCCACGTCGGCTGCCCTGAGGCCATACCCCTCCCGTTGGGGGTTATACCATCCACGCTGCACCATCCTTCCACCGGCATCAGCGGTCTGCCCTGCAGCGGCAGCTCCATAGCTGCATTCAACGGGTGGCGTAGTCATCTAACATCACTGCTAATACAGCGCCACTTAGTCTGACTCCCTGGGCACGGACCGGGTCACCGCCACGAGACTACAACCCTCAACAGATCCGGCTCCGGGTAAGCTCCCGCGTGCGCAACGCAGCGCGACACAGGCCCAGGGGCGCGTCACTGTGACCACACTATTTGCGTTATCTATGTACTGTAACCTCACTATGTGCATTATCTATGTACTGTGACATCACTATGTTCATTATCTATGTACTGTGACATCACTATGTGTATTATCTCTGTAATGTGACATCACAGTGTTTATTATCTCTCTACTGTGACCTTACTATGTGCATTATCTCTCTACTGTGACCTCACTATGTGCATTATCTATGTACTGTGACCTCACTATATGCATTATCTATGTACTGTGTCATCACTATGTGCATTATCTCTGTGCTGTGACATCACTATGTGTATTATCTTTGTAATGTGACATCACTGTGTTTATTATCCCTGTACTGTAACATCACTATGTGTATTCTTTTTGTAATGTGACATCACTGTGTTTATTATCTCTCTACTGTGACCTCACTATGTGCATTATCTCTATACTGTGACATCACTATGTGTATTATCTCTGTAATGTGACATCAATGTGTTTATTATCTCTCTACTGTGACCTCACTATGTGCATTATCTATGTAATGTGACCTCACTATGTGCATTATCTCTGTACTCTGACCTCACTATGTGCATTATCTATGTACTGTGACCTCACTATGTGCATTTTTTATGTAATGTGACATCACTGTGTTTATTATCTCTGTACTGTGACCTCACTATTTGTATTATCTCTGTAATGTGACATCACTGTGTTTATTATCTCTCTACTGTGACCTCACTATGTGCATTATCTCTGTACTTTGACCTCACTATGTGCATTATCTATGCAATGTGACCTCACTATGTGTATTATCTCTCTAATGTGACATCACTGTGTTTATCATCTCTGTAATGTGACATCACTATGTGCATTATCTCTGTACTGTGACCTCACTATGTGCATTATCTATGTAATGTGACCTCACTATGTGTATTATCTCTGTACTGAGACCTCACTATGTGCATTATCTATGTACTGTGACCTCACTATGTGCATTATCTATGTACTGTGACATCACTATGTGCATTATCTCTGTACTGTGACCACACTATGTGCATTATCTATGTACTGTGACCTCACTATGTGCGTTATCTATGTACTGTGAAATCACTATGTGCATTATCTCTCTACTGTGACCACACTATTTGCGTTATCTATGTACTGTGACCTCACTATGTGCATTATCTATGTACTGTGACATCACTATGTGCATTATCTATGTACTGTGACATCACTATGTGTATTATCTCTGTAATGTGACATCACTGTGTTTATTATCTCTCTACTGTGACCTCACTATGTGCATTATCTTTGTATTGTGACCTCACTATGTGCATTATCTATGCACTTCAAGGTTAGATTTTAGAAAGGCAGATTTTAAGAGACTCAGAAAGAGAATAGGAGGGATCCAATGGCTGGATGTCCTTAAGGAAAAAAATGTCCATGAAGGATGGGAAATTTTTAAAAATGAGATTTTCAAAGCACAATCGTTAACAATCCCGAAAAGTAGGAAGAATGGGAAGCATTTAAGGAAACCAGGATGGATGAACACAGAACTTAAACACATGCTAAAAAGAAAGAAAGAAATGTTTATTAAATGGAAAGAGGGAGGCATATCTAAAGAAGATTATAATGCAGTCTTCAGATCCTGCAGGGCACGTATCAGGTTAGCTAAAGCTGACAATGAATTAAGGCTTGCAAGAGATGTCAAAAGCAATAAAAAATGATTTTGGGGGTATGACAAAAGTAAAAGAAAAGTCAAAGATGCTATAGGATTTTTACAGGATGAAAATGGAGAAATGGTAAGAGAGGATGTTGAGAAGGCCGAACTTTTTAATTCCTATTTTGCATCTGTTTTCTCTCAGAAAGAAAATGTAACATCAACTGATCTTCACTGTCCTTTTAAAGGAATAGAGGAATCCAAGTTATCTGTAAACAGAAAGATTGTGAGGGAATGTTTAGCTAACATAAATGAGTTCAAGTCTCCATGTCCAGATGAATTACACCCCAGAGTACTGAAGGAGATCGTAGAAGAAATTTTAGAACCACTCTCCATAATCTTTGAAAATTCTTGGAGAACAGGAGAAGTCCCAGAAGAATGGAGAAGAGCAAATGTTGTTCCTATCTTCAAAAAGGGGAAGAAGGTGGACCCAGGGAACTATAGGCCGGTGAGTCTGACTTCTATACCAGGAAAGATCTTTGAACAATTTATTAAACAACATGTATGTAAGTACATGGATAAGAATGAAGTGATTAACCAGAGTCAGCATGGGTCTGTAACTAACAAGTCATGTCAGACTAACTTAATTTCCTTCTATGACAGAATCACTGACTGGGTGGATCAGGGAAATGCTGTAGATATAGTATATCTTGACTTCAGCAAAGCATTTGACAAAGTATCTCACACCATCCTTATTGAAAAAATGACCAAGTATGCAATGGACCAGGCAACTGTTAGGTGGATTCATAACTGGCTTAGTGATCGGACTCAAAGGGTGGTTGTAAATGGCTTCACATCCAGCTGGATGAATGTCTCAAGTGGGGTACCACAGGGCTCCGTCCTGGGACCTGTATTGTTCAACATCTTTATCAATGATTTAGATGAAGGAATTGAGGGTAAACTGATTAAATTTGCTGATGACACAAAGCTAGGAGGGATAGCTAATACTAGAGAAGAGAGAGAGAGGATTCAAAAAGACCTAAATAAACTGGAGCAGTGGGCAGCAACCAACAGAATGGTTTTTAACAGGGAAAAATGCAAAGTACTACATCTGGGCAATAAAAATGAAAAAAGCATATACAGAATGGGAGGAATAGAGCTAAGCAACAGTACATGTGAAAAAGACTTAGGTATACTAATAGATCATAGACTGAACATGAGTCAACAGTGTGATGCAGCAGCAAAAAAGGCAAATACAATTCTGGGATATATTAACAGAAGCATACAGTCTAGATCACGTGAAGTCATTATCGGTCTTTACTCCTCTTTGGTCAGACCTCATCTGGAATACTGTGTACAGTTTTGGGCACCACATTTTAAAAAAGACATAGACAAACTGGAGCAAGTTCAGAGAAGAGCGACCAGAATGGTGACTGGTCTGCAAACCATGTCCTATGAGGAACGGTTGCAGGATTTGGGAATGTTTAGCTTGCAAAAAAGAAGACTAAGAGGAGACTTAATAGCTGTCTACAAATATGTCAAGGGCTGTCACATTATAGAAGGATCATCTTTATTCTCATTTGCACAAGGAAAGACTAGAAGCAATGGGATGAAACTAAATGGGAGGAGACACAGATTAGATATTAGAAAAAACTTTTTGACAGTTAGGGTGATTAATGAGTGGAACAGGCGGCCACGAGAGGTGGTGAGTTCCCCTTCAATGGACGTCTTCAAACAGAGGCTGGACAGACATCTGTCTGAGATGATTTAGTGAATCCTGCTTTGAGCAGGGGGTTGGTCCAGATGACCCAGGAGGTCCCTTCCAACTCTACCATTCTATGATTCTATGATTCTACTGTGACATCACTAAGTGCATTATCTCTGTAATGTGACATCACTGTGTTTATTATCCCTGTACTGTAACATCACTATGTGTATTATCTCTGTAATGTGACATCACTGTGTTTATTATCTCTCTACTGTGACCTCACTATGTGTATTATCTCTGTAATGTGACATCACTGTGTTTATTATCTCTCTACTTTGACCTCACTATTTGCATTATCTCTATACTGTAACATCACTATGTGTATTATCTCTGTAATGTGACATCACTGTGTTTTATATCTCTCTACTGTGACCTCACTATTTGCATTATCTCTATACTGTGACATCACTATGTGTATTATCTCTGTAATGTGACATCACTGTGTCTACTATCTCTGTACTGTGACATCACTATGTGTATTATCTCTGTAATGTGACATCACTGTGTTTAGTATCTCTCTACTGTGACATCAATATGTGTATTAGCTCTGTAATGTGACATCACTGTGTTTATTTTCTCTCTACTGTGACCTCACTATGTGCATTATCTCTGTACTGTGACCTCACTATGTGTATTATCTCTGTAATGTGACATCACTGTGTTTACTATCTCTGTACTGTGACATCACTATGTGTATTATCTCTGTAATGTGACATCACTGTGTTTAGTATCTCTCTACTGTGACATCAATATGTGCATTATCTCTGTAATATGACATCACTGTGTTTATTATCTCTCTACTGTGACCTCACTATTTGCATTATCTCTATACTGTGACATCACTATGTGTATTATCTCTGTAATGTGACATCACTGTGTTTATTATCTCTGTACTGTGACATCACTATGTGTATTATCTCTGTAATGTGACATCACTGTGTTTATTATCTCTCTACTGTGACATCAATATGTGTATTATCTCTGTAATGTGACATCACTGTGTTTATTTTCTCTCTACTGTGACCTCACTATGTGCATTATCTCTGTACTGTGACCTCACTATGTGCATTATCTATGTAACGTTACCTCACTATGTGTATTATCTCTGTAATGTGACCACACTATGTGCATTATCTCTGTACTGTGACATCACTATGTGCATTATCTCTGTACTGTGACCTCACTATGTGCATTATCTATGTACTGTGACATCACTATGTGCACTATCTCTGTACTGTGCCCTCACTATGTGCATTATCTATGTACTGTGACCTCACTATGTGCATTATCTATGTACTGTGACCTCACTATGTGCATTATCTATGTACTGTGACCTCACTATGTGCATTATCTCTGTAATGAGACATCACTGTATTTATTATCTCTGTATTGTGACATCACTATGTGCATTATCTATGTACTGTGACCTCACTACGTGCATTATCTCTGTACTCTGACCTCACTATGTGTGTGCATTATCTCTGTACTGTGACATCACTATGTGCATTATCTCTGTACTCTGACCTCACAATGTGCATTATCTATGTACTGTGACCTCACTATGTGTATTATCTCTGTAATGTGACATAACTGTGTTTATTATTTTTCTACTGTGATCTCACTTTGTGCATTATCTATGTACTGTGACCTCATTATGTGCATTATCTATGTACTGTGACATCACTATGTGTATTATCTCTGTAATGTGATATCACTGTGTTTATTATCTCTGTACTGTGACATCACTATGTGTATTATCTCTGTAATGTGACATCACTATGTGTATTATCTCTGTAATGTGATATCACTGTGTTTATTATCTCTGTACTGTGACATCACTATGTGCATTATCTCTGTACTGTGACATCACTATGTGTATTATCTCTGTAATGTGATATCACTGTGTTTATTATCTCTGTACTGTAACATCACTATGTGTATTATCTCTGTAATGTGACATCACTGTGTTTATTATCTCTCTACTGTGACCTCACTATGTGCATTACCTCTGTACTGTGACCTCACTATGAGCATTATCCCTGTACTGTGACATCACCGTGTTTATTATCTCTGTACTGTCACCTCACTATGTGCATTACCTCTGTACTGTGACCTCACTATGGGCATTATCTCTATTGTGACATAACTATGTGCATTTTCTCTATATTGTGACATCACTATGTGAATTATCTCTGAAATGTGACATTACTGTGTTTATTATCTCTCTACTGTGACCTCACTATGTCCATTATCTCTGTAATGTGACATCACTGTGTTTATTATCTCTCTACTGTGACATCACTATGTGCATTATCTCTGTAATGTGACATCACTGTGTTTATTATCTCTCTACTGTGACATCACTATGTGCATTATCTCTGTACTGTGACCTCACTATGTGCATTATCTATGTACTGTGACATCACTATGTGCATTATCTCTGTACTGTGACATCACTATGTATTATCTCGATAATGTGACATCACTGTGTTTATTATCGCTGTTCTGTGACCTCACTATGTGCATTATCTATGTACTGTGACATCACTATGTGCAATATCTCAGCACTGTGACCTCACTATGTGCTTTATCTCTTTACTGTGACCTCACTATATGCATTATCTCTGCACTGTGACATCACTATGTGCATTATCTCTGTACTGTGACATCACTTTGTGTATTATCTCTGTAATGTGACATCACTGTGCTTATTATCTCTTTACTGTGACATCACTAATTGTACTATCTCTGTAAAGTGGCATCACTGTGTTTATTATCTCTCTACTGTGACATCACTATGTGCATTATATCTGCTCTGTGACCTCACTATGTGGATTATCTCGGTACTGTGACATCGCTATGTGTATTATCACTGTAATGTGACATCATTGTGTTTATTATCTCTCTACTGTGACCTCACTATGTGCATTATCTCAGTACTATGACCTCACTATGTGCATTATCTATGTACTATGACATCACTATGTGCATTATCTCTGTACTGTGACATCACTGTGTGTATTATCTCTGTAATGTGACATCACTGTGTTTATTATTTCTGTACTGTGACCTCACTATGTGCATTACCTCTGTTCTGTGACCTCATTATGTGCATTATCTCTGTACTGTGACATCACTATGTACATTATCTCTGTACTGTGACATCACTATGTGTATTATCTCTGTAATGTGACATCACTGTGTATTGTTTCTATACTGTGACATCACTAAGTGTATTATCTCTGTAATGTGACATCACTGTGTTTATTATCACTCAACTGTGACCTCACTATGTGCATTATCTCTGTACTGTGACCTCACTATGTGCATTATCTATGTACTGTGACATCACTGTGTGCATTATCTCTGTACTGTCACATCACTAGGTGTAATATCTCTGTAATGTGAACTCACTATGTGCATTATCTCTGTACTGTGTCATCACTATGTGTATTATCTCTGTACTGTGACATCACTATGTGCATTATCTCTGTACTGTGAACTCACTATGTGCATTATCTATGTACTGTGACCCCAGTATGTGCATTATCTCTGTACTATGACATCACTATGTGCATTATCTCTGTAATGTGACATCACTATGTGTATTATCTCTGTAATGTGACATCACTGTGCTTATTATCTCTGTACTGTGACATCACTATGTGTATTCTCTCTGTAACATGATATCACTATTTGCATTATCTCTGTACTGTGACATAACTATGTGCATTATCTCTGTACTGTGACATCACTATGTGTATTATCTCTGTAATGTGACATCACTGTGTTTATTTTCTCACTACTGTTACCTCACTATGTGCTTTATCTCTGTACTGTGACCTCACTATGTGCATTATCTATGTACTGTGACATCACTATGTGTATTATCTCTGTAATGTGACATCACTGTGTTTATTATCTCTCTACTGTGACCACACTATGTGCATTATCTCTGTACTGTGACCTCACTATGTGCATTATCGCTTTACTGTGACATCAGTATGTGCATTATCTATGTACTGTGACCTCACTATTTGCATTATCTATGTACTGTGACCTCACTATGTGCATTATCTCTGTACTGTGACCTCACTATGTGTATTATCTCTGTAATGTAATATCACTGTGTTTATTATCTCTGTACTGTGACATCACTATGTGTATTATCTCTGCAGTATGACATCACTGTGTTTATTATCTCACTACTGTGACCTCACTATGTGCATTATCTCTGTACTGTGACCTCACTATGTGCATTATCTCTGCACTGTGACATCACTATGTGCATTATCTCTGCACTGTGACATCACTATGTGCATTATCTCTGTACTGTGACCTCACTATGTGTATTATCTCTGTAATGTGATATCACTGTGTTTATTATCTCTGTACTGTGACATCACTATGTGTTTTATCTCTGTAACATGACATCACTGTGCTTATTATCTTGGTACTGTGACATCACTATGTGTATTATCTCTGTAATGTGACATCACTGTGTTTATTTTCTCTCTACTGTGACCTCACTATGTGCTTTATCTCTGTACTGTGACATCACTATGTGTATTATCTCTGCAATGTGACATCGCTGTGTTTATTATCTCTGTACTGTGATATCACTATGTGCATTATCTCTGTAATGTGACATCACTGTGTTTATTATCTCTCTACTGTGACCTCACTATGTGCATTATCACTGTACTGTGACATCACTGTGTATTATCTCTGTAATGTGACATCACTGTTTTTATTATCTCTCTACTGTGACCTCACTATGTGCATTATCTATGTACTCTGACCTCACTATGTGCATTATCTATGTACTGTGACATCACTATGTGCATTATCCCTGTACTGTGACATCACTATGTGTATTATCCCTGTGCTGTGACATCACTGTGTTTATTATCTCTGTACTGTGACCTAACTATGTGCATTATCTCTGTACAGTGACCTCACTTTGTGCATTATCTCTGTACTGTGACATCACTATGTGCATTATCTCTGTAACGTGACATCACTGTGTTTATTATCTCTGTACTGTGACATCACTTTGTGTATTATCTCTGTAACTTGACAACACTGTGCTTATTATCTGTGTACTGTGACATCACTATGTGTATTATCTCTGTAATGTGACATCACTGTGTTTATTATCTCTCTACTGTGACCTCACTATGTGCATTACCTATGTACTGTGACATCACTATGTGCATTATCTCTGTAATGTGACATCACTATGTGCATTACCTATGTACTGTGACCTCACTATGTGCATTATCTCTGTACTGTGACCTCACTATGTGTATTATCTATGTACTGTGACCTCACTATGTGCATTATCTATGTACTGTGACCTCACTATGTGCATTATCTGTGTACTGTGACATCACTATGTGTATTATCTCTGTAATGTGACATCACTGTGTTTATTATCTCTCTACTGTGACCTCACTATGTGCATTACCTATGTACTGTGACATCACTATGTGCATTATCTCTGTAATGTGACATCACTATGTGCATTATCTCTGTACTGTGACCTCACTATGTGCATTATCCCTGTACTGTGACCTCACTATGTGCATTATCTCTGCACTGTGACATCGCTATGTGCATTATCTCTGTACTGTGACATCACTATGTGCATTATCTCTGTACTGTGACCTCACTATGTGCATTATCTATGTACTGTGACATCACTATGTGCACTATCTCTGTACTGTGCCCTCACTATGTGCATTATCTATGTACTGTGACCTCACTATGTGCATTATCTATATACTGTGACCTCACTATGTGCATTATCTATGTACTGTGACCTCACTATGTGCATTATCTCTGTAATGAGACATCACTGTATTTATTATCTCTGTATTGTGACATCACTATGTGCATTATCTATGTACTGTGACCTCACTACGTGCATTATCTCTGTACTCTGACCTCACTATGTGTGTGCATTATCTCTGTACTGTGACATCACTATGTGCATTATCTCTGTACTCTGACCTCACTATGTGCATTATCTCTATACTGTGACATCACTATGTGTATTATCTCTGTAATGTGACATAACTGTGTTTATTATTTTTCTACTGTGATCTCACTTTGTGCATTATCTATGTACTGTGACCTCATTATGTGCATTATCTATGTACTGTGACATCACTATGTGTATTATCTCTGTAATGTAATATCACTGTGTTTATTATCTCTGTACTGTGACATCACTATGTGTATTATCTCTGTAATGTGACATCACTATGTGTATTATCTCTGTAATGTGATATCACTGTGTTTATTATCTCTGTACTGTGACATCACTATGTGCATTATCTCTGTATTGTGACATCACTATGTGTATTATCTCTGTAATGTGATATCACTGTGTTTATTATCTCTGTACTGTAACATCACTATGTGTATTATCTCTGTAATGTGACATCACTGTGTTTATTATCTCTCTACTGTGACCTCACTATGTGCATTACCTCTGTACTGTGACCTCACTATGAGCATTATCCCTGTACTGTGACATCACCGTGTTTATTATCTCTGTACTGTCACCTCACTATGTGCATTACCTCTGTACTGTGACCTCACTATGGGCATTATCTCTATTGTGACATAACTATGTGCATTTTCTCTATATTGTGACATCACTATGTGAATTATCTCTGAAATGTGACATTACTGTGTTTATTATCTCTCCACTGTGACCTCACTATGTCCATTATCTCTGTAATGTGACATCACTGTGTTTATTATCTCTCTACTGTGACATCACTATGTGCATTATCTCTGTAATGTGACATCACTGTGTTTATTATCTCTCTACTGTGACATCACTATGTGCATTATCTCTGTACTGTGACCTCACTATGTGCATTATCTATGTACTGTGACATCACTATGTGCATTATCTCTGTACTGTGACATCACTATGTATTATCTCGATAATGTGACATCACTGTGTTTATTATCGCTGTTCTGTGACCTCACTATGTGCATTATCTATGTACTGTGACATCACTATGTGCAATATCTCAGCACTGTGACCTCACTATGTGCTTTATCTCTTTACTGTGACCTCACTATATGCATTATCTCTGCACTGTGACATCACTATGTGCATTATCTCTGTACTGTGACATCACTTTGTGTATTATCTCTGTAATGTGACATCACTGTGCTTATTATCTCTTTACTGTGACATCACTAATTGTACTATCTCTGTAAAGTGGCATCACTGTGTTTATTATCTCTCTACTGTGACATCACTATGTGCATTTTATCTGCTCTGTGACCTCACTATGTGGATTATCTCGGTACTGTGACATCGCTATGTGTATTATCACTGTAATGTGACATCATTGTGTTTATTATCTCTCTACTGTGACCTCACTATGTGCATTATCTCAGTACTATGACCTCACTATGTGCATTATCTATGTACTATGACATCACTATGTGCATTATCTCTGTACTGTGACATCACTATGTGTATTATCTCTGTAATGTGACATCACTGTGTTTATTATTTCTGTACTGTGACCTCACTATGTGCATTACCTCTGTTCTGTGACCTCATTATGTGCATTATCTCTGTACTGTGACATCACTATGTACATTATCTCTGTACTGTGACATCACTATGTGTATTATCTCTGTAATGTGACATCACTGTGTATTGTTTCTACACTGTGACATCACTAAGTGTATTATCTCTGTAATGTGACATCACTGTGTTTATTATCACTCAACTGTGACCTCACTATGTGCATTATCTCTGTACTGTGACCTCACTATGTGCATTATCTATGTACTGTGACATCACTGTGTGCATTATCTCTGTACTGTCACATCACTAGGTGTAATATCTCTGTAATGTGAACTCACTATGTGCATTATCTCTGTACTGTGTCATCACTATGTGTATTATCTCTGTACTGTGACATCACTATGTGTATTATCTAAGAAATGTGACATCACTGTGTTTATTATCTCTCTACTGTGACCTCACTACGTGAATTATCTCTTTACTGTGACCTTACTATGTGCATTATCTATGTACTGTGACATCACTATGTGCATTATCTCTGTACTGTGACATCACTATATGTATTATCTCTGTAATGTGACATCACTGTGTTTATTATCTCTCTACTGTGACCTCACTATGTGCATTATCTCTGTACTGTGAACTCACTATGTGCATTATCTCTGTACTGTGACCCCAGTATGTGCATTATCTCTGTACTATGACATCACTATGTGCATTATCTCTGTAATGTGACATCACTATGTGTATTATCTCTGTAATGTGACATCACTGTGCTTATTATCTCTGTACTGTGACATCACTATGTGTATTCTCTCTGTAACATGATATCACTATTTGCATTATCTCTGTACTGTGACATAACTATGTGCATTATCTCTGTACTGTGACATCACTATGTGTATTATCTCTGTAATGTGACATCACTGTGTTTATTTTCTCACTACTGTTACCTCACTATGTGCATTATCTCTGTACTGTGACCTCACTATGTGCATTATCTATGTACTGTGACATCACTATGTGTATTATCTCTGTAATGTGACATCACTGTGTTTATTTTCTCACTACTGTTACCTCACTATGTGCATTATCTCTGTACTGTGACCTCACTATGTGCATTATCTCTGTACTGTGACCTCACTATGTGTATTATCTCTGTAATGTAATATCACTGTGTTTATTATCTCTGTACTGTGACATCACTATGTGTATTATCTCTGCAGTATGACATCACTGTGTTTATTATCTCACTACTGTGACCTCACTATGTGCATTATCTCTGTACTGTGACCTCACTATGTGCATTATCTCTGCACTGTGACATCACTATGTGCATTATCTCTGCACTGTGACATCACTATGTGCATTATCTCTGTACTGTGACCTCACTATGTGTATTATCTCTGTAATGTGATATCACTGTGTTTATTATCTCTGTACTGTGACATCACTATGTGTTTTATCTCTGTAACATGACATCACTGTGCTTATTATCTTGGTACTGTGACATCACTATGTGTATTATCTCTGTAATGTGACATCACTGTGTTTATTTTCTCTCTACTGTGACCTCACTATGTGCTTTATCTCTGTACTGTGACATCACTATGTGTATTATCTCTGCAATGTGACATCGCTGTGTTTATTATCTCTGTACTGTGATATCACTATGTGCATTATCTCTGTAATGTGACATCACTGTGTTTATTATCTCTCTACTGTGACCTCACTATGTGTATTATCTCTGTACTGTGACATCACTATGTGTTTTATCTCTGTAACATGACATCACTGTGCTTATTATCTTGGTACTGTGACATCACTATGTGTATTATCTCTGTAATGTGACATCACTGTGTTTATTTTCTCTCTACTGTGACCTCACTATGTGCTTTATCTCTGTACTGTGACATCACTATGTGTATTATCTCTGCAATGTGACATCGCTGTGTTTATTATCTCTGTACTGTGATATCACTGTGTATTATCTCTGTAATGTGACATCACTGTTTTTATTATCTCTCTACTGTGACCTCACTATGTGCATTATCTATGTACTCTGACCTCACTATGTGCATTATCTATGTACTGTGACATCACTATGTGCATTATCCCTGTACTGTGACATCACTATGTGTATTATCCCTGTGCTGTGACATCACTGTGTTTATTATCTCTGTACTGTGACCTAACTATGTGCATTATCTCTGTACAGTGACCTCACTTTGTGCATTATCTCTGTACTGTGACATCACTATGTGCATTATCTCTGTAACGTGACATCACTGTGTTTATTATCTCTGTACTGTGACATCACTTTGTGTATTATCTCTGTAACTTGACAACACTGTGCTTATTATCTGTGTACTGTGACATCACTATGTGTATTATCTCTGTAATGTGACATCACTGTGTTTATTATCTCTCTACTGTGACCTCACTATGTGCATTACCTATGTACTGTGACCTCACTATGTGCATTATCTCTGTACTGTGACCTCACTATGTGTATTATCTATGTACTGTGACCTCACTATGTGCATTATCTATGTACTGTGACCTCACTATGTGCATTATCTGTGTACTGTGACATCACTATGTGTATTATCTCTGTAATGTGACATCACTGTGTTTATTATCTCTCTACTGTGACCTCACTATGTGCATTACCTATGTACTGTGACATCACTATGTGCATTATCTCTGTAATGTGACATCACTATGTGCATTATCTCTGTACTGTGACCTCACTATGTGCATTATCCCTGTACTGTGACCTCACTATGTGCATTATCTCTGCACTGTGACATCGCTATGTGCATTATCTCTGTACTGTGACATCACTATGTGCATTTTCTCTGTACTGTGACATCGCTATGTGCATTATCTCTGTAATGTGACAACACTTTGTTTATTATCCCTGTACTGTGACATCACTTTGTTTATTATCTCTGTACTGTGACCTCACTATGTGAATTACCTCTGTACTGTGACCTCACTATGAGCATTATCTCTGTACTGTGACATCACTATGTGCATTTTCTCTGTACTGTGACATTACTATGTGTATTATCTCTTTAATGTGATATCACTGTGTTTAGTGACTCTGTACTGTGACATCACTAAGTGTATTATCTCGGTAATGTGACATCACTGTGTTTATTATCTCTCTACTGTGACCTCACTATGTGCTTTATCTCTGTACTGTGACCTCACTATGTGTGTTTTCTCTCTACTGTGACCTCACTATGTGCATCATCTCTGCACTGTGACCTCACTATGTGCACTATCTCTGTACTGTGACCTCACTATGTGCATTATCTCTGCACTGTGACCTCACTATGTGCATTATCTCTGTACTGTGACCTCACTATGTGCATTATCTCTGTACTGTGACCTCACTATGTGCATTATCTCTGCACTGTGACATCACTATGTGCATTATCTCTGTATTGTGACCTCACTATGTGCATTATCTCTGTACTGTGACCTCACTATGTGCATTATCTTTGTAATGTGACCTCACTATGTGCATTATCTCTCTACTGTGACCTCACTATGTGCATTATCTCTCTACTGTGACCTCACTATGTGCATTATCTCTGTACTGTGACCTCACTATGTGCATTATCTCTGTACTTTGACCTCAATATGGGCATTATCTCTGTACTGTGACATCACTATGTGTATTATCTCTGTAATGTGACATCACTGTGTTTATTATCTCTGTACTGTGACATCGCTATGTGTATTATCCCTGTAATGTGGCATCACGGTGTATATTATCTCTCTACTGTGACATCACTATGTGCATTATCTCTGTACTGTTGTGGCACCCCAGGGGTCTGGTTACCACAGTAATAGCAATATTACGTCTGAGAGCAGGTGGGAGGTCTCCTGGTCAGGAATCCTAAGCATGCAACACCTCCTGCCCAGTCCTGGGAGGGGAAGAACTTCCCCTATATAAACTGGGGCTGAGGCGGGGTTAGGGAGAAGAAGAGGAGTCCCAGACAGAGACACAGTCTGGTCTGGAGTGGAGCAGATACAGGGAGAGCAAGATCAGGAGCTCTGTCGGAGCAGTGATAAAAGGGGTCCGGGACTGGAAGCTGTAGAGCTCGTCCTGACTGAAGAGATCTCACCGGACACGGAGTCCGAGGCTGTGGGGACTGTTTCATACCCAGCAGCAGAAACCGACCGGCAGGGGATTTCAGGTCCTCTGGCCAAGAAACCCGAAGGCACGGTCACACGCAAGGGACCAGCACCGCCGTCGTGGAGCGGAGGCTACCAGAAGGCCCCGAGTCACCGGCCATACGGGTGAGCACCACACGGTACACTCAGGGACGTGGGCTACTTTTACCCGCTTCTAGTAAGGTAGCCAGGGAGAGTACAATTAGTTGGGGAGGCCTACAACTCCGCCTGGCCAGGGGAAATCCTATCTGCTCACGGACTGACCAGGCCCCGATCGCTAGCCAGTACTGCCAGGAGGGTCTACCTTTGCCACCAGTAAAGACCCTGAACTACACCGCACCGTCTCTGAGTGGTTCCTGGTGCCTGCGTGCAATTCTGCTATCCCCATCATCCACATCCGCTGCCCTGAGGCCATACCCCTCCCGTTGGGGGTTATACTACCCACGCTGCACAACTGTACCACCGGCCTCAGCGGTCTGCCCTGCAGCGGCGGCTTCATAACCGCATTCAACGGGTGGCGTAGTCGAACACTATAACATCTTCTACTAAATTCCGCCACTTAGTTTGACACCCTGGGCACGGACCGGGTCACCGCCACGAGGACTACTACTCCCCAACAGATCCGGCTCCGGGTATTCCCCGAACATGGCCCAGGGGGCGTGTCAACTTTGGCGTAGTCGGCAGGATTCTGTGCCCGCAACCACCGGGTACTGCGTGTCTGAAAAAGACTGTTAAACTTACCTGTGGTGAAGATTCCCGCCATCCGACGCCATCTTCTGCCTTCTTCCCGCCATCCGTGGAGTTTTCCCGCCATTGGACGCCATCTTGAGGACGCCGCGCGGGAAGAAGAGGGGCGTGGACTCCGAAAGCGCGCGAGAACTGAAGTTCCGCCTCACGTCCGGACGGTGCGTAAGGTCCTGGAAGGAGCCCAGCAGACGCCGACGTCACAGGAGCGCGACGGAAGGTCCTCAACCCTGACGATCCACTGCGGAGCCGCAGCCTACGGAAGAGGATCATCGCAAGGTAGGCCACGGTCCACTAGGGGGGAGGAGGATGTCGGATACGGAGGAGAGCTTCACAGCCACCGCCAGCGACACCGCTGCTGCGGTCATGCCTTTCACCATGCCCTATATCCCGGGGGCAGCCTGGCTACCCCAGTACTCAGGGGAGTCACATACCCTAAATGACTTCAGAGAAAGGCTGGATAGCCTCTTCCAGGTGTACCCCCTCACAGAAGAGCAAAAAGTGA
Source organism: Phyllobates terribilis (assembly GCF_046119375.1). NCBI lineage: Eukaryota > Metazoa > Chordata > Amphibia > Anura > Dendrobatidae > Phyllobates > Phyllobates terribilis. The sequence goes on along the minus strand of NW_027362968.1, from coordinate 3,192,220 downwards.
GCATCCTGGTGGCTCAATTAACAGGGGCAGCCCAAAGGGAGGTAAAGTCCTGGCCACTTGGGAGGAGGAGGACTGTCGCAGAGATACTAGCCCGGCTGAAGGACACCTTTGATACCCGTACCTCAGCCGAGATCAAGCTTAGATTCTACGGGTGCAAGCAGCGAGCACATGAGAATATAAGGGACTATGCACTAAACCTACAAGAGGCCCTGAGAGCCATTAAGCAGGCCGACCCTGACGGCGTGGGAAACGAAGACAAGCTGTTGACTGAACAATTTATAGAGGGTCTACATTGCAATGCCCACCGAACCCAGTTGCGAGCAATGGCCTTACAGGACCCTCATCTGGACTTTGCACAGTTCAAGGACAGAGCCATCCGGGTGCTCCGAGAACCGGCACCAGGTGGCGCTGTGACCCACAAACGCCCTGCTACCACTTACCACCAGGAGACGGCGCCCTTGTCGGCAGGGCCTGTGGGAGCTGATGCGCAGGCTTTAAACAATGACCCGGCTACAGACCTGCACCATCAGATCCAAGAGCTAACTAAAAGCGTTGCCACGCTAACCCGAACTGTGCAGTCTTTACAGGTTTCTACTCCAGGGAAGATCCAGCTGGCATCCGGACCGGAGGATATCCCATGGCGCCGACCAAGGAGGACCCCACCGGCCAGAGGAAGACCCAGCGACCGATACAGCGAGGACGGACAACCCATCTGCCGCCGCTGCAATCAACCCGGACATATGGCAAGGTACTGTCCTTTAAACTGGCACAACCTGGGGTAGAGGGCCAACCCCTAGGAATAAGATCACCAGGCCCATCGAACTGGCGTGACAAATACGTGGGAGGACGTCCAGTCTTGCCTGTGGTACTGGATGGCATTCCTATGAGTGCCCTACTTGACACCGGGTCACAGGTCACCACCATCCCGTACGTGCTCTTCAAGCAGTACTGGAATGACTCGGATATAACCCGCTACCCAGACGACGACTTGAGTATCATCGCCAGCAATGGTCAACCCGTGCCACAGATCGGATTTAAAGAGATGACCATTAAAATCGGTAAAGTCGAACTGGCAGCACAGGGACTGATCATTGTAGACATTGACAAGCGCGAGAGTCACCCAAAGATAACTCTAGGAACTAATGTGATTGAAAATTGTCTTGCAGAGGTGATTCTCATTTTACAGCAGGTTGCCAAGAACGCCAGCTCCAGCCAGCAGCGGGTGCTCCAAAAAGAGATCCAGGCACTGATGCGACGGCAACAGGTGGAACTCTCCGGTGGTGAGATTGGTAGCGTGAGAATGTGTGACCCTTTCCCTATTGCCATGCCCCCGAAAAGTGAAATGATGATTTGGTGCCGGGCAGCTATTGGTCTGAGCGGTAGAGATTACCAGGCAATGGTGGAACCAGTCTACTCAGACAGTAGGCCCACCATTTTGACGGCACGGGGGGTGGTTGATGTACGCCATGGGAGGGTGCCCGTTCGCATAATAAATATCGGGAAGAGGGAAGTGTACCTGCCCCGGTATGCTACGCAAGCCAAATTGTATACCATCAACCAAAATTCTGTACAGTCCGTGGAACCCTTGCCTCCATCTCATCCAGAGGAAGGTAGCGGCTCTAAGCAACAAATGGAGGACTGGTGTCAGCAACTGCATTTGGGTACTGACTCCACACCTGCTCACCAAAAGCAGGGAGTCTACCGGGTGATCCAGGAATACGAGAGAGTGTTCAGTAAACACCCGCTGGACTTCGGGCGAGTAAACGGAGTGGAACATCACATCCCCACGGGAGATCATCCTCCCATAAAGGAAAGGTATCGTCCTGTACCCCCTGCACACTGCCAACACGCCAAGGGGATGCTTAGAGACATGAAGGAGGCTGGGGTAATCAGGGATAGCTGTAGCCCCTGGGCAGCTCCACTAGTCTTGGTTAAAAAGAAATACAACACCATGAGAATGTGTGTAGATTACCGGAAAATCAACCGTATCACACACAAAGATGCTTACCCCTTACCAAGGATAGAGGAGTCTTTGGCTGCTTTAAAATCTGCTAACTTCTTCTCCACTTTGGATCTCACTAGCGGGTACTGGCAGGTTCCTGTAGCAGAGGCGGACCGGGAGAAGACCGCATTCACCACGCCGATGGGACTTAGCGAGTTTACCTGCATGCCGTTCGGACTCTGCAACGCACCAGGAACCTTCCAACGATTGATGGAATACTGTCTGGGACACCGGAACTTTGAGACGGTCCTGCTGTACCTGGACGATGTTATAGTTTATTCCAAAACCTACGAGGACCACCTGAAACACCTGGCGGAAGTGTTTGAAGCCCTGGCAAACTACGGTCTGAAGGTGAAACCGTCGAAGTGTCACCTGCTAAAACCAAAAGTGCAGTACCTGGGACACGTGGTGAGTGCTGACGGAGTGGCTCCCGACCCTGATAAGATCACCGCGATTAAGGAATGGCCAAGACCCTCCAGCGTAAAGGAAGTGCGGCAGTTCCTCGGGTTGGTAGGCTACTACCGAAGATTCATTCCCGGTTTCACCAAAAATGCAGCTCCTATGCAGGACCTCCTGATAGGCCAGTCCAGGAAGGCCAAGAACCAGAAGCCGCCCTTCAGATGGGAGAAGCTGGAAGAAGAGTCCTTCCGCCAGCTGAAGATGGCCCTCACGGGGGATGAAATCCTGGCGTACCCTGATTACAGCCAGCCCTTTATCCTCTACACCGACGCAAGTAACATCGGGCTGGGAGCCGTACTGTCCCAGATCCAGCAGGGGAGAGAACGGGTAATTGCTTACGCCAGCCGAAAACTGCGACCCACCGAAAGAAACCCTGAGAATTACAGCTCATTCAAGCTAGAGTTCCTGGCAGTGGTGTGGGCAGTCACCGAACGCTTTAAGCACTACCTCGCCTCTTCCTGGTTCACCGTGTACACGGATAACAACCCGTTGACACACCTGGACACTGCAAGACTCGGTGCCCTGGAGCAGAGATGGATGGCCCGCCTGTCCAACTATGAGTTCACGATCAAATACCGGGCAGGACGCTCCAATACCAACGCGGATGCCTTGTCCAGAATGCCAAACCTACCGGACGTAGGGGAAGATTCAGAGGAACTGGAAGAAGTTGAACTACCCGCGTTTCACCGTCATGGGACTACCCAGTATTCCCACCGTGTAAGGGGTAAGCAATCCGCTACGTTCAACCCCTTACCTCATTACAACTGGGCGGAAACGCAAGACAGTGACCCCGCTGTCCGACTGGTGAAGGAGATGCTGACTCAGCCAGATGCCCGCCTTGACCCAGACGCTCCGGAGGAGACCAAGCAACTGTGGGCTGAGAAGAGTCGACTGTTCCTTTACAAGGGGAAGTTGTGCCGCAGAATGGTTAACTCCCGGACGCATGAACTGATCTGGCAAGTAGTGGTGCCAAGAAGAGACGCGGCTATGGTACTGGAGGCATACCACGACGGAGCTGGGCACTTCGGATGGAAGAAGCTGGAGTTCCTGCTGCGCGGGCGGTTCCACTGGGTAGGCATGAGAGGAACCATCGAGAGGTGGTGCAGAGACTGTGGCCCATGCAACCTAAGAAGGAAGGACCGTGCCAGCCAGAAGACTCCCCTGCAGTCCATCGTCACCAGGCAGCCGTTGGAACTGGTAGCCTTGGACCATGTAAAACTGACCCCCAGCAGAAGTGGCTACGTCTATGCGTTAACCATCGTGGATCACTACTCCCGGTTCTTGGTTGTAGTCCCCGTCAAGGACTTAACGGCTCAAACAGCAGCTAGAGCCTTCCAGCAGCACTTCTGCCGTCCACACGGATACCCAGAGCAGGTGCTGACGGACCAAGGACCTGTCTTTGAAGCGGAAGTCTTCCAGGAGTTCTGCACTCTGTATGGCTGCCGGAAGATAAGAACAACACCCTATCATCCGCAAACCAATGGACTCTGCGAGAAGATGAACCAGGTGGTGATAGACCTTCTGAAAACATTGCCCCTGGAAGAACGCAGTCTGTGGCCTGAGAAACTGCCTGATCTGGTGGACCTATACAACCACATCCCTGTAGGTTCTACCAACTGTACCCCGGCTTACCTAATGAGAGCAAGACCTGGTAAGCTGCCTGTTGATCTGGATATGGGAGTCCTGACACCCGAGGACACTTCACCAGAAGCAGACTGGGACACAGAGAGGCAGCAGCAGTACCGGAAAGTACAGGAGAGCGTTGAGCGAAGTCTCTGTCAAACAAGAGAAAGACAGGAGAAGACTTACAACCAGTATGCTCCCGCTGTTCCCCTGGTACCTGGAGAGCAGGTCTTGAAGAGGAAAAGACGGCTCCACAAGTTGGACGACCAGTGGGAGAAGGACCCGTACACCGTACTGCCATCAAGCCATGAAAACCCAAAAATCTGCACAATCAGTAAGGATGGAGGAGAAACCACAGCCATTGTCTCCCGAGATCACCTGAAGAAGTGTCCCGAGCAGCTACGAAACCCTGAAGAAGATCAAGAAAACCCTCGACCCGCAGAGGAAAGGGAAGAGATGGTCAGTACTGTACTCGGAGACTTCCCTCGGTCTTGGACACAAGTAAATGGCGCTGTTGTGGTACCCGTCCTCACCTTCCTCCAGCCAGCATCCCAAGTGCCTACGGAAAAACAGGTAGAGCTGGAAGAGCAGCCGGTCCAGGAGGCAGAAGACCCCACACAAGCAGACCAGGAGAATCCACCCTCTGCTTATAGTGAGCCTGCCGTGCCCCTAGTGAGCCAAAGAGTCCGTAGACAGCTGCCCAGCTTACCATTGACAGCTCCTACACCCTGTAGCTCAGGACCGGTCAGTAAGCTCCGTAGGTCTACTAGGGCCAATAGAGGCCAGTTGCCCGTACGTTGGAGGATCTAAAGTGTTCAGACTGTTTTATTGGTATTTACCTGTTTACTGTCGCTTGTAAATAATTATGTTTTTCCAGTTATTTTATAGGTGTCTTTTGTGGATTAACCGGAACTCTGTTGTATATATGTTTGGAGCGTAACCCAGGAACGGACTAAAGACTGTTAAAGACTCGGGGCAGGACAGACCCCTACCTGGTTACGGCTCCCCGTTCTTTGGTGAAATGGACACCCTTATTGCTTCAAAAATTGCACCCGGTTGCGGACACGCCGTGACCACCCTAACGTGTTTTTCCTTATTGTATTGTTCCTGTTTATACCCTGTTATGTTTTCAAAAATATGTTTAGTCCCGGAGTACTAAATTTTACTAGGGGGGAATGTGGCACCCCAGGGGTCTGGTTACCACAGTAATAGCAATATTACGTCTGAGAGCAGGTGGGAGGTCTCCTGGTCAGGAATCCTAAGCATGCAACACCACCTGCCCAGTCCTGGGAGGGGAAGAACTTCCCCTATATAAACTGGGGCTGAGGCGGGGTTAGGGAGAAGAAGAGGAGTCCCAGACAGAGACACAGTCTGGTCTGGAGTGGAGCAGATACAGGGAGAGCAAGATCAGGAGCTCTGTGGGAGCAGTGATAAAAGGGGTCCGGGACTGGAAGCTGTAGAGCTCGTCCTGACTGAAGAGATCTCACCGGACACGGAGTCCGAGGCTGTGGGGACTGATCCATACCCAGCAGCAGAAACCGACCGGCAGGGGATTTCAGGTCCTCTGGCCAAGAAACCCGAAGGCACGGTCACACGCAAGGGACCAGCACCGCCGTCGTGGAGCGGAGGCTACCAGAAGGCCCCGAGTCACCGGCCATACGGGTGAGCACCACACGGTACACTCAGGGACGTGGGCTACTTTTACCCGCTTCTAGCAAGGTAGCCAGGGAGAGTACAATTAGTTGGGGAGGCCTACAACTCCGCCTGGCCGGGGGAGATCCTATCTGCTCACGGACTGACCAGGCCCCGATCGCTAGCCAGTACTCCCGGGAGGGTCTACCTTTGCCACCAGTAAAGACCCTGAACTACACCGCACCGTCTCTGAGTGGTTCCTGGTGCCTGCGTGCAATTCTGCTATCCCCATCATCCACATCCGCTGCCCTGAGGCCATACCCCTCCCGTTGGGGGTTATGCTACCCACGCTGCACAACTGTACCACCGGCCTCAGCGGTCTGCCCTGCAGCGGCGGCTTCATAACCGCATTCAACGGGTGGCGTAGTCGAACACTATAACATCTTCTACTAAATTCCGCCACTTAGTTTGACACCCTGGGCACGGACCGGGTCACCGCCACGAGGACTACTACTCCCCAACAGATCCGGCTCCGGGTATTCTCCGAACATGGCCCAGGGGGCGCGTCACTGTGACCTCACTATGTGCATTATCTATCTACTGTGACATCACTATGTTCATTATCTCTGTACTGTGACATCACTATGTGTATGTGTATTATCTCGGTAATGTGACATCACTGTGTTTATTATCTCTCTACTGTGACCTCACTATGTGTATTATCTCTGTACTGTGACCTCACTATGTGCATTATCTCTGTATTGTGACCTCTCTATTTGCATTATCTCTGCGCTGTGACCTCACTATGTTCATTATTTCTGTACTGTGACCTCACTATCTGCATTATCTCTGCACTGTGACATCACTATGTGCATTATCTCTGTACTGTGACATCACTATGTGTATTATCTCTCTAATGTGACATCACTGTGCTTATTATCTCTTTACTGTGACATTACTATGTGTATTATCTCTGTACTGTGACCTCACTATGTGCATTATCTCTGCACTGTGACATCACTATGTGTATTATCTCTGTAATGTGGCATCACTGTGTTTATTATCTCTGTATTGTGACATCACTATGTGTATTATCTCTGTAATGTGACATCACTGTGTTTATTATCTCTCTACTGTGACCTCACTATGTGCATTACCTCTGTACTGTGACCTCACTATGTGCATTATCTCTGTACTGTGACATCACTATATAGTTTGTAAAGCCTAATAAAGACTTGTGTCCATCAAGTTCGACCTGTAAGTTCTGTAGTTGCTAAAGTTGATCCAGAGGAGGGCAAAAACCCCAAATGATTTGGCCAATCTTCACCTGAGGAAAAATTCCCTCCCGACTCTGAAACCAGCAGTCAGAATAAATCCCTGTATCAACTTACTATTTTATTCTATTTTTAAGTATATGCTGAAATCTGCCTGGTATCTAGAAATGCATCCAGTCCCCGCTTGAACTGGTTTAGTGAATCCGACATTACCGTCTCCTCACTCAGTGAATTCCATATTCTCACTGCTCTTACCGTAAAGAACCCCTTCCTATGCTGGTGCTGGAACCTTTTCTCTTCCAGTCTTAATGAATGCCCTTTTGTTACCGTAATATCCCTCCTTTTGAACAAATCCCTGGCAAGGTCTCTATACTGTCCCCTAACATATTTGTACACATTTATTATGTCCCCCCTCAACCTTCTCTTTTCCAGGCTGAATAGTCCTAGTTTTGCCAACCTCTCTGGGTATTGCAGTCCCTCCATTCCCCTTATTAATTTTGTTGCCCTCCTTTGTACCTTTTCAAGCTCGTTTATATCCTTTCTATATATTGGTTGCGACTAATCAGCAGAGCGGTGTTTAAATTTGGCGCTAATACTGCTGATTGGTTGCGGCCGGCGACAGCGACCAATCAGCAGAGTGTTGTTTAAATTTGGCACCAAAATTGCTGATTGGTCGCGGCCGGCCACCGCGATCAATCAGCAGAGCGGGGTTTACATTTGGCGCCAGAATCGCTGATTGGTTACGCCCGGCGGTCGCGACCAATCAGCAGAGCGGGATTTAAATTTTGCGCCAATACTGCTGATTGTTCGCGGCTGGCGACTGCGACCAATTAGCAGAGCATTGTTTAAATTTGGCGACAATCTCGCTGATTGGTCGCGTCTGCCGTCCGCGACCAATCAGCAGAGCGTTGTTTAAATTTGGTGCCAATCTCGCTGGAATCCGCGACCAATCAACAGAGCATTGTTTAAATTTTTCGCCAAAATCGTTGATTGGTCGCGGCTGGCGGTAGCGACCAATCAGCAGAGCGGTGTTTCAATTTGCCACCAAAATAGCTGATTGGTCGGGGCCGGCCACCGCGACCAATCAGCAGAGCGGGGTTTAAATTTGCCGCCCATATCGATGATTGGTCGGGGCCGGCGGCCGCAACCAATCAGCGTCGTATTAGTGAGGACCGAGGAGCGGTGCTGCCTGTGCGGGTACATCCGCTGCCAGCAGCTGGGAGATGAGCGGCTGCTCGCAGCAGAAGCATCCCGACCGGCGGCGCCGCTCCTCGGTCCTCCGTTCAAACTTGCCGTCGGGAGCTCATAGCGCTGTTTAAATTAGGCGCCAATCTCGCTGATTGGTCGCGGTTGGTTGGGGCATTAAAACCGTCTTGTTAAACCACTCTGAACTCTTCGTCTCTTCCAAGGGGCATTAAAACCGTCTTGTTAAGCTACTGTGACCTCCATGTCTCTTCCAAGGGGCATTTAAACCGTCTTGTTAAACCACTTTGAACTCCACGTCTCTTCCAAGGGGCATTAAAACCGTCTTGTTAAATCACTCTGAACTCCACGTCTCTTCCAAGGGGCATTGATATTGTCTTTTTATTCCACTGTAACCTCCACCACTCTTCCAAGGGGCATTAAAACCATCTTGTTAAGCTACTGTGACCTCCATGTCTCTCCTAAGGGGCATTAAAACCATCTTGTTAAGCTACTGTGACCTCCACGTCTCTTCCAAGGGGCATTAAAACGGTCTTGTTAAGCTACTGTGACCTCCACTTCTCTTCCAAGGGGCATTAAAATGGTCTTGTTAAACCACTGTGAACTACACAGCTCTTCCAAGGGGCATTGAAATGTTGTTTTCAGTTACCTCTAACCTCCACGACTCTTCCATTCACTGCTAAGGCCAACAGTGTACAGGAGTCCCAGTTGCTATAAATGGAAAAAATGGTTTAGTTAAGGCCCTCTGACCTCCATGTCACTTCCAGAGGGCATTGGAGTGCCTCGAAATTTTTGGTAGGCATTGCACTCACTGTATGCCCTATAACTCTGTAGCCGAACCGCTCCTTTTGGTACAGAAACATATCCTACAAGACATGTGTGGTTGACTGGCCTGATATTGATGTGAATGGTCCCTGTTCCTCCTGCTCTTTCTCCTTTGCCACCACCTCATCCATCATTCATCACCTGAAGCTTTGTTTTAACAGGAGTCATAGAACTGGGATAGTAGCAGGAAAACATCCAGCAATCCTCGGAGGAGGTAGGATATGCGCCAAAACGTTGACCACCTCAGGCCTAGCCGCTACTACATACATGAGCTTGCATTCCAAGGAACAGAAAGCTAATGAGATGGATAGCCTCAGGATCATAAATAATTTACTCGTTGTGTAGGAGGCCGACCACTGCTGTTGTTTACCTTCTGAACTTTGTGTTGAAGCCTGATTGACCCAGGACCCGCAATCCTCTATGTCTGGAGGACGTGTTGCATCACAGTGTCCAGCTGTATCCCGGCTTCCACAATATTAACCCAGTGTGAAGGCATCAGTGAGATGGACCATCCCTGGCCACATTCACTTGTCCACGTGTTTGTGGTTAGGCTGTCCTTCCCACTAAATGCACTGGGGAGGGCACAGGTAATGTTTTGGTATGCGCGCTTGTGTATAAGGCGCACCGAGACAAATAGGGGCAGCTGGGGATCGTTTATGGACACCCGGCCGCCCCCAGGCGGCTGGGGACCGTGTGTGGGCACCCGGCCGCGGGGCGGCTGGGGGCCGAGTATGGACACCCGGCCGCCCCCTGGCGGATGGGGACCAAGCGTAAACACCCGACCACCCCCGGCGGCTGCGGACCAAGCGTGGACACCCGGCCGGCGGCGGCTGGGGACTGAATATGGATACCAGGCCGCCGACGCAGCCATGATGTGGTGGCCAGATTCCGCCTCCACATGCCTAAAAGGCCCAATTTCAAGTGCAAGCAAGCAAGCAAGCAGTATGGTATTGCAGCCTGGGGGTGGGTGAGTGGGTGGCAGGCTGCATACTTGCTCTTTCATTGCAAGGAATGGGGAGGTACAATTGAACACTGCCCTGGGACAAGGACTTGCACGGGGATAGTTGCAAGTCTGCATCTTCTGATGCGGCAAGGATCATTTCTGATGGGCACACTTTTAGGCAGTGACCTAGGTGTCAGAGATGCATCCAGGGGTCTTCCCCATGCTGTTCCCATGTCTTTTCAGCACTTTATGCATGTGTCACACAGCACATGGCCAGATAAGGTTGTAAAATGTTAAAATGACATTTCCCGGTGATTGCATTTGTCACGGTTGAAAGCAATGCAAAAGTGCAAAAACGCATAAAAAATGCTACTTTTGAACATAGCCCAAGGTGTGGAGGAGTAGTTTTGGTTTTGGTTATTTATTTTACCTTATACACAAGTCATTACCCTGGAAAGGATGTTCCTTAACATATTTCACAGGAAAACAGTTTCAGTTTCATTTTTGGACCTTCTATTGTGAGCCCGTAAAAGTGGCTTAATACTTCTGACCACGTTATTGACAGCAGTGACCTGGGGGTCAGAAATGCTTCCTGGGGCGATCCCCATGTCATTTGAGCACTGTCACTATCGTTTTGGGCACTTTTTAGGCTTTCTACAGACTGCCGGGGGTGCCGCCGCAAAAATGCTCGGGTCTCCCATAGGGACATTGGGTTCATTGCTCGGGTCCGGCAACCGAGTATCACGGCGAGCTCGGGCCGAGCTTCGAGCACCCGAGCATTTTAGTGTCACTCAACACTAGTCCCTATCTGATATTTAGTGCTGAGTGCAGTTTCTGTGTTACACCCAGACAGATGAACCGCTGTATACTCACACGTATCAGATTCCTGAATGTTTGGAAACTTTTCTAGTTTTTTTTTATCACAAAACATGGAGATGTCAGGGGTTGAACCCAGGGCCTCATACATGCAAAGCATGCGCTCTACCACTGAGCTACATCCCCTGTATGGACACCCAGGGATTTGTTCTCATCTCCAAGAGACACTAATCTATGACTATCTACTAATAGATTTTCTCTGTTATTTTTTCTCTTTTATAATCATGCAGCATAAATAACATCATATTCTCATAGTCTGGACTATTACGGACAAGACAAAACTATTTTTCTTTAATTTTTTATTATTTGTTTATATTTAAAATATGGGGAAAAAAGGAGGCGATTTTATTTTTTATGCCTTTTATTGAACAGATTAAAAAAAAATGCAATTCTCCTTTTCCCATATTTTAAAGAGATTGTTCCCTACTGGATGGCGCTTTTCGATTGTCCCAATCAAATAAGAAGAAAGCAAAGAGCACTTACCTCCCAGATACGCACCGTGACAAGCACTGCACCCCATGATGATCTCCTGACATTGCTTATGTCTGATGATTGGTTGCAGGCCATCAGCGGCGGCAGAAAGGCGGCATCGCCTGCAGGAGAGATTACACTCTTGCGTCAGTATGAGCCGGCTGTCGTGGAGAGCAGTCACATTAGTGACTGCTGATGTGACTGTTCTCCAAGTCATCCGGACTGTCATGGGACAGTATGGATTATATTCACGGCAGACAGGTGAGTATTATGGTGGTTTACTATTTTTTGTAGTTTACTGGTGACAAGGGCATCAGGGATTAGGTGTTAAGGTGAGCATTATGGTGTTTTTTAATTTTTTCTCTTTTACCGGGGACAAGGACTTCGGTGGATTAGACATAAAGGTGAGTATAATACTTTTTTATTTTTATTTCAATAAAAGAGTGTTTGTCTTTATTTAAAATAAAGGACTTTATTCTGGGTGGTTTTTTTTTTAACAATCTGACTATTGGGTTAGTAATAGGGCGTCTTATAGATGCCTCTCCATTACAAACTTGTGGACTTGATATTAGCGGTCACAAAACAGCTGACGTCAACCCCACAATCATTAACCCACTTGTCATCGCATCAAGGCAAGTGGGAAGAGCAGAGGCTAAGCATCAGATTTGGCACATTTTATTGATGCGCCATTTCTGGGGCGGCTGAGAGCTGATGTTTTTAGTCTAGGAGGGGGCCAATAACCATGGCCACTTCCTAAGCTATTAATATCAGCCCGCAGCTGTCTGTTTAGCCTTTGATGGTTAGTGAATATAGGGGGACCCCACATCAATTTTTGTTTGGGGTCTCCCCTTTAATAATCAATAAAGGCTAAGCAAACAGATGTGCACTGATATTAATAGCCTGGGAACCTTAATGGGTATTGACCTGTTCCCAGAATATTAATATCAGCCACCAGCCGTTGACTTTCCCTTTGCTGATTATGAAAATGACGAGGGACCCCACTTCTTTTTTTTTTATTAACAAGCACAGTAAAATACACACCTAAGGTAACCTTAGTTCGCAGCCTCTAGGTGTTCCAGCAGCTGGAAACTCCCAAAACCTAAAATGTCCCTGAAAGTTACCCATGAGGTTTCTGGGCCTTGCAGCTGCCTGGAGACCCGGTGCCTTTGAACTCTACAAGGTTACCAGAGTTCAAGCCACCGGGTCTCACGGTAGCTGTAATTTGGGACTTTTGAATGCAGGAGTGCCGGACAGGCGTCGGGAGCTGAATGCAGCACACATCATTGTTGCCTGAGATCAGCGTGAGCAGGAGACAATGATGGAAGTTGTGGTCAGCATACCCAGTGTACATTATGTGTAAAATAAAGAATTAAACTGAAAAAACAGTGTGGGCTCTGGCCAAATTTTCATAACCAGCAGAGGGAAAGCCGTCTGCTGGGTGCTAATATTATTAGCCAGGGAAAAGGGGCCATTAGCCCAAAATGTTCCCTGGTTATTAATAACAGCTATCAAAAGACTGATCGTCACTTCCAAAACAGAAAACTGGTCTGTGCAGGTGCTTACTAAGAGTAGCCATCTCTATATATAACTAACAAATAAAGTAGCACTCTGTAGCGCTATAGCATGCAGACATGAAATATGTGAAATTTGAATTGCTTTACTGCTCTAGAAAATAGAAATAAATGAGAATTCTTAGCGCATAAATTGGCCAATTCATGTGTACCCGTTAGCCACGGTAAGGTGACTCTCATTGCCAGGAACCTACCTGGTGTGAATCCAATCTTATACTTAAGTCTATATGTATATGGGAGGGTGGAGTGCTCAGTCAGAAAGCCTATGTATACATATATCAAAAGACTGACCTTCACTTCCAAAACATAAAACCGGTGTGTACAGGTGCTTACTAAGAGTAGCCCTCTCAATATATAACCAATAAATAAAGTATTACATAGTTACATAGTTACATAGTTAGTAAAGCCGAATAAAGACTTGTGTCCATCAAGTTCGACCTGTAAGTTCTGTAATTGCTAAAGTTGATCCAGAGGAGGGCAAAAACCCCAAATGATTTGGCCAATCTTCACCTGAGGAAAAATTCCCTCCCGACTCTGAAACCAGCAGTCAGAATAAATCCCTGTATCAACTTACTATTTTATTCTATTTTTAAGTATATGCTGAAATCTGCCTGGTATCTAGAAATGCATCCAGTCCCCGCTTGAACTGGTGTAGTGAATCCGACATTACCGTCTCCTCACTCAGTGAATTCCATATTCTCACTGCTCTTACCGTAAAGAACCCCTTCCTATGCTGGTGCTGGAACCTTTTCTCTTCCAGTCTTAGTGAATGCCCTCTTGTTACCGTAATATCCCTCCTTTTGAACAAATCCCGGGCAAGGTCTCTATACTGTCCCCTAACATATTTGTACACATTTATTATGTCCCCCCTCAACCTTCTCTTTTCCAGGCTGAATAGTCCTAGTTTTGCCAACCTCTCTGGGTATTGGAGTCCCTCCATTCCCCTTATTAATTTTGTTGCCCTCCTTTGTACCTTTTCAAGCTCGTTTATATCCTTTCTATATATTGGGGCCCATAACTGAGCACAGTATTCCAAGTGTGGTCTGACCAGTGCTTTGTACAGTGGAAGAACAATGTTCTCATCCTCTCCAGCTATACCTCTTCTGATACATCCCATTACCCTGTTTGCCCTTACAGCAGCCGCCTGACTTTGGGCACTCCAATTTAGTTTGCTTTCAATCAAGATGCCCAAGTCCTTCTCCATCTCTGAATGCCCCAATGATTTCCCATTCAGTGAGTATTGGTGACTTCCATTTTTCCTTCCCATATGTATGACCTTACATTTCTCCTTGTTAAACCTCATTTGCCATTTAATGCTCCACCTACCCAGCTTATCCAAATCCCTCTGTAGGTCTGCACTGTCCTCTTTTGTATTAATTGTTTTACATAACTTTGTGTCATCTGCAAATATTGATATTTTACTATTTAACCCGTTGACTATGTCGTTAATAAAGATGTTAAATAACATTAGGCCTAGTACAGACCCCTGTGGTACCCCACTAGTGACGCTTACCCAATCTGAGTATATTCCATTTATAACCACCCTCTGCCTTCTATCCTTTAGCCAGTTAGCTACCCACTTGCAGACATTTTCCCCCAGCCCCATCATTCTCATTTTGTATACCAACCTATTATGTGGCACGCTATCGAACGCTTTTGAGAAGTCGAGATACACGACATCCACTGGTTCCCCCTGATCTACTCGAGAGCTCACCTCCTCGTAGAAGTCAATCAGGTTTGTTTGGCAGGAGCGATTCCTCATGAATCCATGTTGGTTTGGGGTTAAAAGATTATTAGCATCAAGATGCTCCATAATTGCCTCATTAATAAAGCCTTCAAAAATTTTGCCCACAACGGACGTCAGACTCACCGGCCGATAGTTTCCAGCGTCACTTTTCGCTCCCTTTTTGAATATTGGCACTACATTCGCCTGTCGCCAATCAAGTGGCACAGACCCAGTCTCAACAGAGTCCTTAAATATAAGATATAACGGTCTGTCTATCACATTACTTAGTTCCCTTAGTATCCGTGGGTGTATGCCATCAGGTCCTGGTGATTTGTTTATTTTAATGTTACTGAGGCGTTTCTGTACCCCAGCTTGGGTTAGATTTGTCATACTTAGTGGAGGATTAAGTTTGTCCCTTCTCATTTCTCCTGTTAGTTCGATTTCCTTTGTGAAAGTTGACGAAAAAAAATTATTTAATAGATTAGCTTTATCCTCATCTTTCTCTATGATTTTGTAGCACTCTGTAGCAGTATAATATGCAAACATATAGTACTATTGTTATAGTTACTATTGTTATACTTTAGGAGGGCAATTTCACTATCTCCTTCTCCTAAATCTGCACCTTGCTGGTGATCCACTGACCAGCCCACCCGAGGCGTCCACAGGGAATCTGCCAGGTAGGAAGATTACCAGTCCAGGTCCTGTTCTAATAGATAGTTTTGTGGATTTGGGGTAACTGAGTGATATGGACACATTATTATAGGGGCACGAGACACCCAGGTAAAATCCGTGTATATCTTGTAGGACAGCCCTGGTGGTACAGAAAAGTAAAAAAAACTAATGTTTTTTTTTTTTTAGAGGCATTTGTATACTTTACCTTCTATTATTATTTATTCTATTTTCACTTATTTATATAACCTGATCATTTCCCTGACAGGTCGGTGAGTTGTTTATTGTTTGGCAATAATGTATCACCCACAACTATAAATGATAAAGAATAACATTCCATTCTTATCATTTACAGCAGAGGATAATTTATACCATATATAACATGTATATAATATCTACCAAAGCGAAAAAAACGACTATTTACAAACATGGAGAAAACTGATTTTTCTATCTTTTCCAACACAGATTTATGTACATTTATATCCTATTAATCAGATGGGATATTTCTATTCCACATTCCCTGCCTCATTCACCAGTTGGCAGCAAACATGGCGGCCTGGCTGCTCTGATGTCACAATGCTCAGGATTAGGGGGTCACTCAGTTATGATGTCATAATGACATCATGGAATGTCCTGAGGGTATATAATCTCTGAGCACTGTGACATCAGCGCCATTTCTTGAGTTGATGCTTTTGCTGAGACTTCACTTTGGTTGTGGAAGAGCGAACTAGTTTGTGTTACACATCTGGTGATTACTTCCATTTATTCTTCTTGATCTTTGATCAGAGCACAATAACACCGGTGCCACCGGAGAGCTTAGTTCTCCAATATTCTATCAGCCGGCTCCAGGTACCTAAGTCATGAGCGCCCGGGAGCTGCGCCAGCTGATTGCTGACAATGAGGCATGGCTGCGCCGACCAGAAAATCAAGGTAAGTGAAATATTTGGGGGAGATCCACAATATTCCCACACTATAGGGCTTTCCTGGGAGGAGATATCCCTGGGGTATGAGGGGACACATTTCAGGACAGACAGTGCAGGCTTACTAAGTCCAAAATAAAGTCAATTCTTTCTAGGGTTCCCCTCTCCCTAAACACCACAGCAGTAGAAGGACCCATCACTAAAGCCCAAAAGTGTTTACTAAAATTGGAAATAATTCTGATAAATTCTTATTTGTTTATAGGTCAGGCCATAATTGTCCATGGACGGAGGAGGTCTCCTCCAAGAAATCAGGAAAGACCTTCTACCAGTGATGGAAGGAGGTCTCCTCCAAGAGATCAGGAAAGACCTTCTACCAGTGATGGACGTCAGAGAGACAGCAATGCTGTCACTGAGAGGAGAGGGAGACGGGCCAGAGATCCTCCACGGCGTAGAGGACAGGAAGAGAGCAGGGATAGAAGCCGCTCTCCTCTAAGACCAGCCCCTGCGGAGCCCTCCGGAACAACAGGAGAGAGCAGCAGGGATGGAGGCCGTCCCCTGCCACCCATTCAACTGCAGGAAGTGGGTGTGATGACACCACCACTGCCACAGGTAGAGCCACCTGCACAAAACCTACCTGTGCAGGAGAGACCTTCTACCAGTGATGGACGGTCTCCTCCAAGAGACGAGGAAAGACCTTCTACCAGGGATGGACGTCAGAGCAACAGCAATGCTGTGGAGCCACCTGCACAAAATCTACCTGTGCGGCAGAGGCGGCAGCATTGGGTTCGCAGGAGAGCACTGCTAATTGCAAATCTCCCAACAAGGGATGTAACCGCACAGGAGGAGGCCGAGTCATGTATCATCTGTATGACCGAATATGAGATCGGAGAGCAGGTCACGGTCCTTCCATGTGACCACACCTTCCATCAGGGATGTATTACTAGATGGCTCCGCTCCAAACCTCTGTGCCCCCTGTGCCGTAACCACTGCTTCCATTGAAGCACCATGTTCATGGTGCAGACAGTGGTGGAGAACATACTGAACCCCAGCCCAGGTAAGGGAGCAATGCATACATTAACACTACATTCATTACAAAACTGTAAAAAATATCACCTGTAACTTCCTGCTGTTCTGATCTCTCTTTAGTTTACCATCAGCTTTGGTCAACATCTTACCAAGCATGAAGGGCCATGAACACCCCAAAATCACCAGATGGTAAGTCACCTCTCATTCCCTCTGCCCCATGATATCTATATCACATGTGACATATAAGTAATTGTTCTTTTCTCCTTTTCATAGAAGGATGATCCAAGTCTGGAGAACATTGAGGAATTAGATCAGAATGACTTGTCCTTCATGTAAGTAGATATTAGAATTAGCTTTTTTATATTTTCCAGCTGATTATTAACTTTTTACTGGGAATCTATTGATGAGATGTAATAATTTGGCGTTTTCTCTTTACAGAAATCTGCAGAAGTTACAGATCATTTCCATAATGATCCACAGATCCCTCATCTGCTTCATAGAGACCCTGATTCCAGCATGTGCAGAGATGCTGATAACAGCTGCAGCCCCAGACTATGATATCCTCATATATTCCATTATTTGTCCAAATATTCCTAAAAATAAATAATATTTACCATCTCTATGTCTGGTTGTGACTTCACTATATAGAATGTTGTTACGTAACATTAGCAGCACATAATGATAAGTGAGGGAGGGATTTACCATTAGTTGGTATAGGGGTAGTGGCAACAGTTAAAGGGGATGTCCAGCACTCTTATATTGATGGCTTACCCTTAGGATAGGCGACCAATATCAGATTAATGGGGACGTGACCCCCGACACGCGCGATCAGCTGTTCTTGGTGTCGGTTGTATGTGATTATTTGCAGACTGGAACAGCACAGCACCGACAACAACATAGTGGCCACAGCGGGTACTGCAGATCCACTCTATTCATATGAATAGGGTCAGCTGTGCAGTACCTGGAAGCGGCCACTATACAGCTGGCAGAGCAGTACAGCACGGGCGCTGGCACCGCGTCCCACATTGCTTTAAACTGCTCGCGATACTCATCTCTCCACGTTCCTCCGCAGTTCGGTGTCTTCCGACTCTGGAGCATTATATGGGGCCCATACTGTATGGAGCATTATATGGGGCCCATACTGGATGAAGAATTATATGGGGCCCATACTGTATGGAGCAATATATGGGGCCCATACTGTATGGATCATTACATGGGGCCCATACTGCATGGAGAATTATATGGGGGCCATTATTCTGTATGGAGCATTATATAGGGTCCATTATTTTGTTTGGAACATTATATGGGGCCCATTATTCTGTATGGAGCATGATATGGGGTCCATTAGTCTGTATGGAGCATTATATGGGGCCCATTATTCTGTATGGAGCATTATATGGGGTCCATTATTCTGTATGGAGCATGATATGGCGTCCATTATTCTGTATGGAGCATTCTAATGAGCCCATTATTCTGTATGGAGCAATATATGGGGTCCATTATCCTGTATGGAGCATTATATGGGCCCATTATTCTGTATGGAGCATTATATCGGGTCCATTATTCTGTATGGAGCATGATATGGGGTCCATTATTCTGTATGGAGCATTATAATGAGCCCATTATTCTGTATGGAGCATTATATGGGGTCCATTATCCTGTATGGAGCATTATATGGGGCCCATTATTCTGTATGGAGCATTATATGGGGTCCATTATTCTGTATGGAGCATTATATGGGGCCCATTATTCTGTATGGAGCATTATATCGGGTCCATATAATGGTAGGGGGTAGTTAGTGTATGCTTCATCATCAGATCCTTATCACCCTATCAGATCCCGCTGGAGGTGAGGATATAAGTTAATTGACAGTTAAACAGTGACAGGTTGGGTGATTCTCTGCACTACATAGGTAGTACAGTGTAGTATGGGTGGTATCGCATGTTCGAGTCCCTCATGCTTGGGGTGGGATGTGATGTCTCTGTGTGACAGGCGACAACGGCTCATGTAATGCTATTTTTACATTTTTTATAACTTTCTTTGTTGGGATGGACGGGCGTAGATCATATGTGCCTTGTGTCTACAGGTCTGCCCGCTGGTGTTTGTAAGTTACTTTACATAAAATCCTCCAAATTAAAGGGGTTTTAAACTAGTATTTAAAAATGAATCCATGGTTGTCCAACAATATAAAGGAGCAGATACTTATCTTCCATATTCCTTCCGGTCTCATCTCTTCGTCTTCTGATGGGGGATGTCACGTGACCACTGCAGTCAATCAATGGTAACATTTTACCCACGCCAGAACAGAAAATGAGGTGACCGGCAGGAAACACAGACAGTGGTGCAGCACAATCGTGAAGGCAATTATTATTATTATGGTTTTTTTTTAGATACCACCATGGGTTTTTTAAAGAAAAGCCCTTTAAGAACATGTTTGGACGACATTTCTCACTAATCTTCTGTTACATCCAGAGAGATGAAGTTCTGCACATTTATCAGTTCCCGGAATATTTGGAAGCTTTTCCAGCTATTTATCACAATATACGGAGATGCCGGGGACTGAAGCCAAGGACTCATACATGCAAAGCATGCGCTCGACCACTGAGCTGCATCCCCTGTATAGCCTGTATGGGCAAATTCAGGGACATAGAGCGCTGCAGCCAATCACTGGGCACTTCCCCTTTAATAAATTTACTTACAGCTGCCTTTTGCCACCACAAGAAATGCTCCTCATTTGGGAACTGGAGAATTTTTCTCTTATAATTTTCACCACTTTTGTGCCATAAATTATGATTAATTTGTCGGCGGCGCGCGGCTACGCCCCATCCTGGCTAAGCTTAACCTGTTTTTACAAAGTTGGCGGAGTTGGTCGGCACCAATCAAAACCACAAAAAGTCGAAGAATCTCAGGAGCAAAATGAATGAACCGGGGAACATGTTTTATCAGATACAGGCCCTGGAGTGGAAACATTATACCGGCAGTATTGTATGGTACTGTGGGGTTGGTACTAATATGGGGGGGGGGTTATAAATGTTACTATTTGGGATTATTATAGGTTGAAAACGTTAAAAATTAGTAATGTCAGTGCACAACGAATACCGCCATACAGAGCCTATATAATGCTACCATAAAATGTCCACATAATACTACTACATGGCACCTACATAATACCGCCATACAGAGCCTATATAATACTGCAATACAGAGCTCACATAATATTACCATAAAGTGTCTATATAATACTACTATATAGCACCCACATAATACTACTATACAGAGCTCACATAATACTACAATACAGAGCCCACATAATATTGCCATAAAAAGTGTCTATATAATACTACTATATAGCAACCACATAATACTACCATACAGAGCTCACATATTTATTGCCATAAAGTGTCTATATAATACTACTATATAGCACCCACATAATACCATACAGAGCTCACATAATACTACAATACAGAGCCCACATATTTATTGCCATAAAGTGTCTATATAATACTACTATATAGCACCCACATAATACTACCATACAGAGCCCACATAATACTACAATAAAAAGCACACATAATGCTACAATACAAAGCTCGCATAATACTACAATACAAAGCCCGCATAAAACTACAATACAAAGCTCACATAATACTACAATACAAAGCCAGCATAATACTACAACACAAAACCTCATAATACTACAATACAAAGCTCACATAATACTGCAATACAGAGCCCGCATAATACTACAATACAAACCTCACTTAATACTACAATACAAAGCTCACATAAAACTACAATACAAAGCCAGCATAATACTACAATACAAAGCTCACTTAATACTATAATACAAAGCTCACATAATACTACAATACAAAGCCCGTATAATACTACAATACAAAGAAAGCATAATACTACAATACAAAGCTCACATAATACTACAATACAAAGCTTACATAATACTACAATACAAAGCTCACATAATACAATACAAAGCTCACTTAATACTACAATACAGAGCTCACATAATACTATCATACAGAGCTCACATAATACAATAAAAAGCTCACATAATACTACAATATCAAGCTCACATAATACTACAATACAAAGCTCACTTAATACTACAATACAAATCTCACATAATACTACAATACAAAACCCGCATATAACTATAATACAAAGCCCGTATAATACTACAATACAAAGCTCACATAATACTACAATACAAAGCTCACATAATACTACAATAGAAAGCCCGCATAATACTGCAATACAGAGCCCACATAATACTGCAATACAGAGCCAGCATAATACTACAATACAAAGCTCACTTAATACTACAATACAAAGCCCACATAACACTGCAATACAAAGCTCACATAACACTACAATGCAAAACTCACTTAATACTACAATACAAAGCTCACATAATATTACAATACAAAGCTCACATAATGCTACAATACAAAGCTCACTTAATACTACAATACAAAGCTCACATAATACTACAATACAAAGCTCACATAATACTACAATAAAAAGCCTGCATAATACTACAATAAAAAAAACCACATAATGCTACAATACAAAGCTCAAATAATGCTACAATACAAAGCTCACATAATACTACAATACAGAGCCCACATAATACTACAATACAGAGCCCATATAATACTACAATAAAAAGCCCGCATAATACTACAATACAAAGCACACATAATACTACCATACATAGCTCACATAATACTACAATACTAAGCTCACATGATAGTACAATAGAAGGCCCACATAATACTACAATACAAAGCCCACATAATGCTACAATACAAAGCTCACTTAATACTACAATACAAATCTCACATAATACTACAATACAAAGCTCACATAATACTATAATACAAAGCTCACATAATACTACAATACAAAACCCGTATAAAGCTACAATACAGAGCCCACATAATACTACAATACAAAGCTCACATAATACTACAATACAAAGCTCACATAATGCTACAATACAAAGCTCACATAATACTAAAATACAGAGCCCATATAATACTACAATACAAAGCTCACTTAATACTACAATACAAAGCCCACATAACACTGCAATACAAAGCTCACATAATACTACAATGCAAAACTCACTTAATACTACAATACAAAGCTCACATAATATTACAATACAAAGCTCACATAATGCTACAATACAAAGCTCACTTAATACTACAATACAAAGCTCACATAATACTACAATACAAAGCTCACATAATACTACAATAAAAAGCCTGCATAATACTACAATAAAAAAAACCACATAATGCTACAATACAAAGCTCAAATAATGCTACAATACAAAGCTCACATAATACTACAATACAGAGCCCACATAATACTACAATACAGAGCCCATATAATACTACAATAAAAAGCCCGCATAATACTACAATACAAAGCACACATAATACTACCATACATAGCTCACATAATACTACAATACTAAGCTCACATGATACTACAATAGAAGGCCCACATAATACTACAATACAAAGCCCACATAATGCTACAATACAAAGCTCACTTAATACTACAATACAAATCTCACATAATACTACAATACAAAGCTCACATAATACTATAATACAAAGCTCACATAATACTATAATACAAAACCCGCATAAAACTACAATACAAAGCCCGTATAATACTACAATACAGAGCCCACATAATACTACAATACAAAGCTCACATAATACTACAATACAAAGCTCACATAATGCTACAATACAAAGCTCACATAATACTAAAATACAGAGCCCATATAATACTACAATACAAAGCTCACATAATGCTACAATACAAAGCACACACAATACAACAATGCAAAGCTCGCATAATACTACAAAACAGAGCCAGCATAATACTACAATAAGAGGACACATAATACTACCCTACATCACCCACATAATATTACACTAGAGCACCCACATAATACTACAATACAAAGCCCACATAATACTACCATACAAAGCTCACATAATACTACAATACAAAGCTCACATAATACTACAATAAAAAGCCCATATAATACTACAATACAAAGCTCACATAATACTACAATACAAAGCCCACATAATACTACAATAAGAACACACATAATACTACCCTACATCACTCACATAATACTACACTAGAGCACCCACATAATACTACAATACAAAGCCCACATAATACTACAATACAAAGCTCACATAATACTACAATAAAAAGCCCACATAATACTACAATACAAAGTTAACATAATACTACAATAAAAAGCCCACATAATACTACAATACAGAGCCCACATAATACTACAATACAAAGCTCACATAATACTACAATACAAAGCTCACATAATACTACAATACCAAGGTCACATAATACTGCAATACAAAGCCCACATAATACTACAATATCAAGCTCACATAATACTACAATACCAAGCTCACATAATACTACAATTCAAAGCTTACATCATATTACAATATCAAGCTCACTTAATATTACAATACAAAGCTCACATAATTCTATAATACAAAGCTAGCATAATACTACAATACAAAGTCCACATAATACTACAATACAAAGCTCACTTAATGCTATAATACAAAGCTCACATAATACTACAATACAAAGCAAGCATAATACTACAATACAAAGCAAGCATAATACTACAATACAAAGCTCACTTAATACTACAATACAAAGCTCACATAATACTACAATACCAAGCTCACAAATACTACAACACAAAGCCCACATAATACTACAATATCAAGCTCACATAATACTACAATACCAAGCTCACATAATACTACCCTACATCACCCACATGATACTACACTAGAGCACCCACATAATACTACAATACAAAGCCCACGTAATGCTACAATACAAAGCTCACATAATACTACAATACAAAGCTCACATAATGCTACAATACAAAGTTCACATAATACTACAATACAGAGCCCACATAATACTACAATACAGAGCCCATATAATACTACAATACAGAGCCCGCATAATACTACAACATAGAGCCCACATAATACTACAATACAAAGCTCACATAATACTACAACAGAAAGCCCACATAATACTACAATAAGAGCACACATAATACTACCCTACATCACCCACATGATACTACACTAGAGCACCCACATAATACTACAATACAAAGCCCACATAATGCTACAATACAAAGCTCACATAATACTACAATACAAAGCTCACATAATACTACAATAAAAAGCATACATAATGCTACAATACAAAGCTCAAATAATACTACAATAAAAAGCCCACATAATACTACAATATCAAGCTCACATAATACTACAATACCATGCTCACATAATACTACAATACAAAGCCCAAATAATACTACAATACAAAGCCCACATAATGCTACAATACAAAGCTCACATAATGCTACAATACAAAGCTCACATAATACTACAATACAGAACCCACATAATACTACAATACAGAGCCCATATAATACTACAATACAAAGCCCGCATAATACTACAACATTGAGCTCACATAATACTACAATACAAAGCTCACATAATACTATAATACAAAGCTCACATATTGCTACAATACAAAGCTCACATAATACTACAATACAGAGCCCACATAATGCTACAATACAAAGCTCACATAATACTACAATACAGAGCCCACATAATCCTACAATACTGAGCCCATATAAAACTACAATACCAAGCCTGCATAACACTACAACTTCGAGCCCACATAATACCACAATACAAAGCTCACATAATACTACAATACAAAGCCCACATAATACTACAATAAGAGCACACATAATACTACCCTACATCACCCACATAATACTACACTAGTGCACCCACATAATACTACAATACAAAGCTCACATAATACTACAATACAAAGCTCACATAATACTACAATACAAAGCTCACATAATACTACAATAAAAAGCCCACATAATACTACAATACAAAGCTCACATAATACTACAATACCAAGCTCACAAATACTACAATACAAAGCCCACATAATACTACAATATCAAGCTCACATAATACTACAATACCAAGCTCACATAATACTACAATTCAAAGCTCACATAATGCTACAATAGAAAGCTCGCATAATACTACAATACAGAGCCCGCATAATAGTACAATACAGAGCACACATAATACTATCATACAGAGCTCACATAATACAATAAAAAGCTCACATAATACTACAATATCAAGCTCACATAATACTACAATACCATGCTCACATAATACTACAATACAAAGCCCAAATAATACTACAATACAAAGCCCACATAATGCTACAATACAAAGCTCACATAATGCTACAATACAAAGCTCACATAATACTACAATACAGAACCCACATAATACTACAATACAGAGCCCATATAATACTACAATACAAAGCCCGCATAATACTACAACATTGAGCTCACATAATACTACAATACAAAGCTCACATAATACTATAATACAAAGCTCACATATTGCTACAATACAAAGCTCACATAATACTACAATACAGAGCCCACATAATGCTACAATACAAAGCTCACATAATACTACAATACAGAGCCCACATAATCCTACAATACTGAGCCCATATAAAACTACAATACCAAGCCCGCATAATACTACAACTTCGAGCCCACATAATACCACAATACAAAGCTCACATAATACTACAATACAAAGCCCACATAATACTACAATAAGAGCACACATAATACTACCCTACATCACCCACATAATACTACACTAGTGCACCCACATAATACTACAATACAAAGCTCACATAATACTACAATACAAAGCTCACATAATACTACAATACAAAGCTCACATAATACTACAATAAAAAGCCCACATAATACTACAATACAAAGCTCACATAATACTACAATACCAAGCTCACAAATACTACAATACAAAGCCCACATAATACTACAATATCAAGCTCACATAATACTACAATACCAAGCTCACATAATACTACAATTCAAAGCTCACATAATGCTACAATAGAAAGCTCGCATAATACTACAATACAGAGCCCGCATAATAGTACAATACAGAGCACACATAATACTATCATACAGAGCTCACATAATACAATACAAAGCTCACATAATACTACAATACAAAGCACACATAATACTACAATAAGATCACACATAATACTACCCTACATCACCCACATAATACTTCACTAGAGCACCCATATAATACTACAATACAAAGCCCACATAATACTACAATAAAAAGCACATATAATACTACAATACAAAGCTCACATAATACTACAATACAAAGCTCACATAATACTACAATAAAAAGCCCACGTAATACTGCAATACAGAGCCCACATAATACTACAATGCAAAGCTAACATAATACTACAATACCAAGCTCACATAATACTACAATAAAAAGCCCACATAATACTACAATATCAAGCTCACATAATACTACAATACCAAGCTCACATAATACTACAATAGAATGCCCGCATAATACTACAATACAGAGCCGACATAATTCTACAATACAAAGCTCACATAATACTACAATACAGAGCTCACATAATACTATAATACAAAGCTCGCATAATACTACAATACAAAGCTCACATAATACTATAATACAAGGCTCACATAATACTAAAATACAAAGCTCACATAATACTATAATACAGAGTCCACATAATACTACAATACAAAGCTCACATAATACTACAATACAAAGCTCATACAATACTATAATAAAGAGCCCACATAATACTACAATACAGAGCCCACATAATACTACAATACAAAGCTCACATAATACTACAATACAAAGCTCACATAATACTACAATAAAGAGCCCACATAATACTACAATAAGGAGCCCATATAATACTACAATATAAAGCACACATAATACTGTGAAGGTTTCACCAATTTAAGATACAATAGGTAACTGCTTTACTCCAAATTAAAGATGTCCGAGTGCATGCAGAGAAGCTAATTAACCAAATCTGCTAATCTGGTTGAAAAACTTCACTCAGAGACAGAACCACACAAAATGGCATACTTTATTACCTAGATATGGGGTTATATAGTATTCTCCTTCTAGGTGGGATTAGTAAAATTGGCACACTGCAATTTGCTCATTCATGTATCTCTTGGCCTCAGTAACTCCTTAGGAATTCTGATGGGAGGGGTGAGTTCGTCTCTCAGCGCCATCTTTGCCAACTCGACATGAATCTCTCTGTTATCAGCCGTGCACATGCATACGTCATTCCCAGGAAATCATTTAGTTGTTCGTATCTACAAAAAGAATAGAATCTATTAGTTATATATTCATTAACTATTAACATAATCCATGTGCATATACACATTTGCATACATACTGTACATACACATAGATTATTCCATCATCTCTATATTGATTCACACTGATTAGGTAATCTATTAAAAGAAACTAATTGATTTTCTATAATATATATTTTACCTTGACAGACCCCCCTAAAATCAATTATTTGCTTTTAATATCCATATGCTAAAAATCAGAGGGGGAGAAGAATTGACCGTATGTTAAGGCTATTCTGGAACCCTACGATGTGACGGGTGCCCCGTCCCTTTTAGACGGACCCACTGACGTTCCTAAATCTAACTCATACGAAGACCTACAGGAAAAGGATGGATGGAGACCCTAAACGATCTAGTGACTGGGTAATCGAGGGCCACCCCTAACACAGAAATATGGATATTAACTTTACAAACTCATTTACTTCCGGTAATCTCTCTGGTACAACACTTTTGTTCTAAGGAGAACTGTTTGTTCATAGATTTTGAGAGCCTTAGTAACTTTCCCTGTGGGGCCGATATTTTCTGGGATATACGTACAACAATGCTCATCTATCATTTTGCATACCCCTCCTTCTCTGCAAGTAACATATCCAGAGCTATTCTGTTTTGGAAGGCCATGGTAGATGTGGGTTCTAGTTGGTCAGCTATCCCGTGCAATGCATCTTTGGTGCAATTGACAAATCAATGTTGGCTATAATATATGTAATTTATCCAATCTACGTTCTTGTTAATGGTTATTATGGCTATTATGGGCTCAAATCCCGCCTTCACTTGGTCTCGGGCCTTGAATTTGTCTGGCACCCCCCTAAGCACTCTGAGAACATTAATATATATGTGTGGGTCAAAACTGCCTTTGGGGTTAACTTCTCTCTTGGCCCTGTATGTACCTGCAAACGCAGCCTTTATTTCCTCTTTGGATTCCTGAGACTCAGATATAAGGTAAACAGACATTATTGCTTTAGTTAAGGCACACTCCCCAGTCCATTTGCCCTCCAGTCTAGTCCTAATCTTCATGTCACCACATTCAAGGAAGTGTTGTACCAGAAAACTGGAATATCATTCTGTTTAGTAATAATTGCTTGGAATGCACGTGTTACCGTAACAAAGGCTCCCCCCCAGCTACTGTCATCAGACAAAGGAACATCAAGGTTGTGGGTCTGAGACTACCTTCTTGCAATGGGATGTGTGGACCCATGATGTTCGGTCTTCGACCTTCACAGCCGTAGGTGATGTAAGCAACACTTGGTAGGGCCCTTCAAATCTGGCATCCAGTGTGCCTCGCACGTGATTCTTTATCCAGACAAATTCTCCAGGCTGGATGCTGTGAGTACCCGGTTCAAGATCTGAGTCTGGAATAGAAGAGTGTTAGTTTTAACTCTTTAGCAAGTCCGACAACAAAATTCACAAGCTTATCATTCCCTGAACTAAGCTGCTCTGGGTAATATCGACCCATTCTAGGTGGCCCCCCAAACAAGATCTCATATGGTGTGAGCCCTGTGGGTTGTCTCAGGGTATTTCGGACTGAGTATAGGGCAATAGGCAGCACCTCCTGCCATGGAAGTGACAATTCTTTACTGGCTTTAAGAATTTTGTTTTTTAAAGTGCCATTCATCCTTTCAACTTTGCCATTACATTGAGGATGATAAGGAGTATGCAGGCCCAAATCCGCCCCAATCATCTCCCAGATTGATTTGATAACTTCTGCAGTGAAGGTGGGTCCTTGATCACTTTCAATCACTTCTGGAATCCCGAATCTGCAGATAAGTTCTGCCAGAAGCCTTTTCACTGTAGTTCTAGCAGTCAAGTTGGCTACTGGGTATGCTTCTGTACAGCCGGAAAACATATCCACCACCACCAGAACATACTCATATCTTCCACTCTTGGGTAATTGCAAATGATCAATTTGCATTCTCTGGAAAGGATACTGTGACTTTGCCAGTTTCTTCTTTGGCACATGTTCTGTTCTTCCGGGATTACAAGTGTTACAAATCTCACAGTTCCTAGTATAGTTTGTAGCAAGAACTGAGATCTCGGGTGAAATGTAGAGTTTATTGATAGCTGAAATCATCTGATTCTTCCCTCTATGTACCTTTCCATGAGTCCACTGAGCCACCGCAGGATACAGTGCTCTTGGCAGACATATTCTTCTTCCCACTCTCCAGAGACACACTGAAGAAGGCGTTTGCCAAGTCGATTACTGTAAAATGCGTTGCCTCAGGGGGAATTTCACTGAGTAATGTATGTGGATTTGGCATCACAGCTCTCAGATCTTGCACCATCCTAAATTTATCTGGTTCTCCTCTTGCAGTTTTCTTCTTCACTGGAAACAATGGAGTATTAGCAGGAGAAACACAGGGAAGTAATGCTCCTTTCTTGAGTAATTCTTGGATCTGGGCATCTAATGACGCTTCTTGGGCTGCTTTCAGTGGGTACTGTGGGAGTCTAGGAATCCGTGAACCTTCTTTCAGGAAAACTTGAACTGGTGGGACAGGTAGCCGGCCTATATCATTAGGACCTTGAGACCAGAGTTCAGGTGGTATGCAGTCAAGATAATGCTGTGGTATGGCGGTTGTTGCAAATTGGATGACACACAATGGGAGGGCATGTACCTTTCTTTGTTCCTCTAATGATAACGGAGTAGAGACATCTAGATGCATTCCATTCTCATCATATGATATCTGAGCATTTAACTTCTGGAGTAGATCTGCTCCCAACAAATTAAGCGGGCAGGTGTCTGAAACGAGCAATCTGGCCAGCAGATTCTGTTCTTTCCCAATAGGCAATGGAAATGTTAGTAGGGATGAGTGTGGTTTTCCATCCACTCCCACACAAGAAAGGAAATCATCAGATATAAGCGATTCATAGGGTAAATCTCTTGACCGTATTACTGATCTGGCTGCACCCGTGTCTACTAAAAAAGGTAAAGTTCTGTCCCCTACATCTATTTTGACAGTAGAAATCAGTCCAGATTTAGTGGGGACGTTTTCAACTGAGGTCAAGGTGAGCACGGGTTTGCCACTGTCCTATGGGGGGTAATTCTGGTCTTCCCCCACAAACCGGCGTGGTGGGTCCCTGTTATTTTGGTACATCTGTTGCGCTGGCTGGTCTCTGTAATTCTGCACAGGTTCTCTTGGCATTGTCTCATATTCTCTCTGTGGTGGCTGCCGTGATGGCTGTCTATACTCTTGGCGGGAGTACCGTGGATTCCCTTGGTAGCGTGAAGAATCTCTTCTTTCAAATTGCGGGTTGTAGGAGAGTGGCATCGAGCCATAGAAAGGATCCCCTCTATTCTCTGGACATTCTCTTCTGAAATGACCTGGTTGGTTGCAATGGTGACAGATTGGTTCCCTTAGTCTTAAACTCACTCCTCTGTACATTTGTTGAGGAACCATCCATCGTGGGCGTGAGCGGTATAGTTGTTGTGGGTATCCTGGGGGATATGGCAACTGTTCTTGTTGATTATCTGCAGGTTGATATGACTCGCCCCCTGGGCCGTGGGGTACCCGGAACCAGGCCTTCTGTATGATGCTGGGGGTAGTAGTGGCAACCCGATCCCGTGGCTCAGGGTGGTCAGACCAAATGGTGGCAGTCTATTTATCAGTGTTTTGAATGTCCGACTACGCCACCCGTGGATTGCGGTCAGAGATAACCGCCGCTGCTAGGCAGACCGCTGAGGCTGGTGTTGGTGTGCAGCACAGGGGTAGGATAACACCCCACGGGATGAGTGTAGCCTCAGGGCAGTGTAGGTGGACGCTGGGGGTGATAGTGCAGGCCGCAATAGTAAGAGTTCAGAGTCCACTTCAAACAGTCCAGGGTCTTTATTGTAGGAATTATTAATGACCCAACAGTAGTACCGGTTAGGAATGGGCCCGGGTGTCTGAGAGCATATGGGCGAGCCCCACTGGTCAGAGTGAGTGTGTAGGCCTACCGTTCTCTCTATGCTCTTTCTGACTATCCCCCTCTTCGTGGTGTAATAGCCCACGTCCCTGAGCTGGCCGTGTACTTCTCGCCTGTATGGCTTGCGACTCGGGCCTTGTGTACCTTTTGCTTTCTCTTTGCTGTACTGGTCTCTCTGTGTGGCGGAGCCTCCAGGCTTCTTAGGCCAAGGGACTTCAAATCCCTCGCGGGTTGGTTCTCTGCTGATGGGCTTGATAACCCGGGCAGCCTCGGACCCCAATGTCCGGTTAGATTCGTTCTCTCAGCCAGGACCGGCTCTCGTCGCCTCTGTCCCTGGCTTGCAGTTTCTCCTCTGCTCCACGGACTCCTCAGCTGCTGCTGACCTGTCCCTTTTCTCTGAGAACCCTTCTGGACACTTCAGAAGTGGGTTCTGGTCTCTCTAACCCTGCCCCAGTTCCAGCTTTTATAGGGGCAGCCAGCTCCCCCTACTGGCCTGGGACAGGAGGTGCTGCATGCTAATGGTCCCTAACCAGGGAACCTCCCTCCTGCTCTCAGACACAGCCTTTAATATTTGTGGCATCCAGGCCTGGGGTGGCACAGATAGATTGCTAGAGCAGCAGGAGCAGGAACAGGAGTTGGTGCAGGTGCTGGAGCAGGCTCTGGAGCAGGCCTTGGAGCAGGCCTTGGTACAGCATCCAATTGTTTCTCTATAGCTTTAGCAATAAGGAGTACCTTTCGCGGGGACATGTCCACATATTCTGGTCTGGAGTCTGTAAGCTTCGCTGAGATTTCCTCTCTGAGTCCCCTAACAAATGAAGTGACTAGCAGATTTTGTTGGATCCTCTGACCTTCATCGAACCCTTGATCCTTGAACAGAGTATGGATTCTGGTGTAAAATTTTTCGACATTCTCCCCTGATTCTTGAGTACAGTCCGATACACTGGTAGATGAGTCTGTGAGCCGCTCCTTGGCCCATTGCTGTAGTTGTTGACAAAAAGCTCCTCCTGATTGGTAAGTCTCCTTGTCTGTCACTTGGCTGTCATTCAGAGCTACTTGAATTATTGGCCAGAAGGCATAATAATAATCATCATTTTTATTTTTTTAGTGCCAACATATTTCGCAGCACTTTACAATTTTAGGGGATAGGCATCTCCCGCTCTAATGCTAATGATTTCATGAAGATCTTTCCAAGTGGCTGAATAAGTTAGTTGAATTTCTCTGATTCTTCTGTAGAACGCCATAGGGTGTCTGTCTGGGTCAGGTAGTTGACTAATCACTAGATTAACTTGCCAGGGTGTGAATGCCACATATCTATTATGGTGATCTGGCACTGGAGATTCTGACTGAGAAGATGTTGAGGGAGATACCGGAAACACAGCAATAGGAGGTGGGCTTGTTTGTCTAGGAAATAGTTCATTTGGGTTATATTCTGAGGTCATCTGGCGGCTGAGTGGGTCTGATCTAGCTGTGGCACTTTCCACAGCTTGGGTGAGAATTTGAGATTTGTTATAGTCATTGCTGATTAGTCTTATCTCCTCCAACTTATTTAGTCCTCTATACTCCCGTATAGCTTGGACTATTGCTTGGGCACAGGCTTGCATAGGAAATCCATACATTCCAGAACTTATAGCAGGAAGAGCAATAGAAGTAAGGTTCCTTGTTCCAGCATAGTTCAGAATATTGTTGATTGTAGCTCTAAGTTGTGACACACAGTGATCATGATGATCTTCATCATACACTGGACCTACTGCATGAATGATAAGCCTGCATGGTAATCTCCCTGGTCTGGTGGCTACCAGGTCTGTTGCCTCCACCGGTCATGAAGAATGTACAATGCTGGTAGGGTATGTGCACACGATGCAGAAATGCTCAGGATTTTTTCCTGAGCGTTTCTGCATCTCTCTGGCAGGAAAAAACGCATGCGGATTGTACATGCGGTTTCCTGCCAGGGACATGCGGAAATGAAGCGGTCTTCACTTTCATTTCCGCATGCGGGTTGACAAGCGCTTCCCAAGCGATTTTAGCATCACTTGGAAAGTGCTTGTCAACTTCACACTATATAAATCCATGCAACTGGCATGGATTTATATAGTGTGTGAATGTCAAAAAATAAAAAATAAATCTATACTTTACCCTCTGATGGCCCCCGGTGTCCTGCTTCGCTCGGTCCCGGCTGCCGGCAGTGAAGACTTTAGGACCTTCCGACGTCAGCGTCACGTGACCCGTCACATGACTCTGACATCAACGAAGGTCCTTCTTCATTCAGCCGCGAACCAAGCAGGAGCGCTGCGCGGGCCGTCAGAAGGTGAGAATATATATATTTTTTATTTTATTCTTTTTTTTTTAATGGTACCTGGGTCTGGATGAGAGTCTTCTCCTCCACACCCGGGTACCATCCGCACATTAGACCGCACGGAATGCGCATCAACATATACAGTGATGCAGGTTCCATGCGGTCTAATGCAAGTCAATGGCGGCAAAAGGGCAGCGTTTCCGCAAAATTAATTGACATGCTGCGGATTTTTGACCACAGCGTTTACGCTGCGGAAAAATCCGCATCATGGGCGCAGCACATGCAGATTTCAATTGGGGAACATTGCTTCCTTTCTACCATGCGTTTTTCATGCGTTTCCGCGGCGTTTACGCAACTGCAAAAACGCCGCGGAAACGCATGAAAAACGCATCGTGTGAACTCAGCCTTACAGTCTTCCTGAATAGCATTACCTCCGGCTTGCACAATAGTCTTAGCCACTCCTCCCCTATGTTGTAATCTAGGGTTTGCTGCATTAACTATAGCATCCACCCGCTGTGTTACCAGATCCCCCAGACCTGCTGTTAGTACCGTTGATGACTTCCAAATCATTCTTTCTGTCCATGGTTTCAACACCTGTGGATATTCTTCATCTGAAAGGGTGGTACGGGATTCCTCCCGATCAGGAGTGAATTCTGATATTGGTGTACGAAATGTCACACCACCTGGTTTACCTTCTGTATCGCTTATCGGTGTGGACGCTGATGGTGCTGATGGTGGTGGTGGTAGTGCTGCCGCCTCTTCATCCCCCGGCTCCTCCGGTTCAATTGTATTTCTCCTTCGGTTAAGGGCCTGCCGGAACTCCGGACTATTAAATAGAGTTTCAGCACTGGGCAAATGAGGATAGAGAGGAACATAGTGTTTTGGGACATAGTACGCACCATCCGGAGTGACAACCGGACACACTGGTATAGGAGTAAATGTTGCGGTTGATGTTCCGGGTGTAAGGTGTATTGCGGCCTGTATTCCGGGTGCGCCAAGATGGCCGCCACTGGAAGGGTGCGTGCCACTGGGAGGAAGCACACCCACTGACATCTGGTCAGAGGCTGGAGGTGATGCAATGGGTGTAGTAACATGGCCGCTGCAGGAAGGGTTGGAACTTTGGGCGGACATAGGTATAACAGATGAAGATGGGGCACTAGGAGTGGCTTGGGTAGTAGCGAGGGGTGGGCCTCCTGGACGGGGCGCATGACATGCAACACAATAATCTGCTGACAATGGATTCTGTTGGCCACAATTAGAACACACCCAACAATTCATTGCGCCGCTATTATAGGGCGGTGGCGGAGGCATCTCTCTAACATAGAAATAACCAGTTATGTTCACTTTGTTATCCCTATCCTCAATTTCCACAAACCCTTCTTTCGATAAACTCAGCGCAACCTTTCTCCACATGTATGCACTTTGCAACAACCCATTATCTTCCAGTTTTCCCGTTTTCACAAATTGCTGCATTCAACATCTCGTACTGTATTCTACCCCCCAGGTACAACCCACACAATGACATAACTTTTTTGGTTTTCTCTACATATTTCCTTCCTTCTCTTCTAGCAACTATATCTTTGGGGTCTTGTAGCTCCTGATCGAGCGACCCCTGCCACACAAACAATGTCTTTAGTTTTTCCAGGATTTTGGCTCCAGGCGTCCCGTCCCCTTAGACTTATGATCAGACCAGGCAGCTGATACACAAGTAGAATTGTAACAGGTCCCTACACTCCCTACCAAGCACTGAATTGATTATTTTACGACTTAATGAAGCACTGAGCACCCCACGCACCCGCGTCCTTGTGACATCGTAATATGCCTCTTAACGATGCAGTTGGCTCCCCGAGTATTACACGTCTTAATAGAGGATTAGTTGACCCCGCTTGTCCACGCCCTAATAGCGTCTTAATATACGACTTATCAGCAACTTCACTCCCTGCATGTCCCACGACTTAATACACAACTTAACAGAGGATTGGTTGGCCCCGTGTGCCCGCGCCCTAATGGTGTCTTAATACACGACTTATCAGCATTCTCACTCCCCGCGTTCCCGCGTTATAAACAAAGAAATTTTCCTAAATTCTCAAGTGTATACTTGTACTCCCCTGCGTACAAAGATCGTTCTAATGGGACTGAACACCTCAGAAACCACAGAGCAGCAGTTAGCCAGGAGCGACTACACACCAGAGTTCTTGGAATCACACAGCGGGGACCCACCCAGTCGCACGGGGCCGTCCCTAAGGGCCAATCTAGACATCACAAACTCACCAGAGACTGCTCAAAATACGAATAAGCACTACGGATTCATTAAATCTGCAGACTTACCGTATTCAGTGATGAGAGTTGATCAGGTTCTCGCTTTGAGCAGTACCGGCTCGTCTGTAGGTGGTCCGGTGATGGGCACCCCAAGACCTAGAGTACCCTCGAGTGTGATCCGAGTCACGGCACTATTTGTGGAGGTTTCACCAATTTAAGATACACCAGGTAACTGCTCTCCTCCAAATTAAAGATGTCCGAGTGCATGCAAAGAAGCTAATTAACCAAATCTGCTAATCTGGTTAAAAAGCTTCACTCAGAGACTGAACCACGCAAAATGGCATACTTTATTATGTAGACATGGGGTTATAGAGTATTCCACTCCTAGGTGGGATTAGTAAAATTCATTTCTCTTTCTGATAACTTGGCACACTGCAATTTGCTCATTCATGTATCTCTTGGCCTCAGTAACGCCTTAGGAATTCCGATGGGAGGGGGTGAGTTCGTCTCTCAGCGCCATCTTTGTCAACTTGACATGAATCTCTCTGTTATCAGCCATGTACATGCATACGTCGTTCCCAGGAAATCATTTAGTTGTTCATGCCTACAATAAGAACAGAAACTGTCATTAACTATTAACATAATCCATGTGCATATACACATTTGCATACATACATACACATAGATTATTCCATCATCTCTATATTTATTCACACTGATTAGGTAATCTATTAAAAGAAACTAATTGATTTTCTATAATATATATATTTTATCTTGACAATAGTACCATCGCCGTATTGCCGCTCAATACTGACCATAGAGAGGTTTTCACTCCTCATGTCACATAGTACATTGCCGGGGACATTTATACCATACTGGACCCTATAAATACAGGGAACATAGATGGAAGTATTAAAAATGATATGACAATATTTGTCATCCCCCTAGAGAGAGGACGTCCGCTCAGTTTGGCGGTAGTATGTGTTCACCATATGGCGGTATAATGTGGGTGGTTTTATATGGTGATACTAGATTTTCTTTTTTATCGTCTATCCATTACATAATGATAACAAGTAATGACATTTTTAGGGCCACATATAATATAATATAATATAAGCGCCCTTTTTTTACATTCCTCAACATGGAAATTGTAACAAGAAGGAGAAGTGGTGGAATTCTGGAAATCCCAGGATGGAGACGTCACTGATCTGCAGAAGATGAAAGAAAATGTCTGAGTCTTGGAATATGATGAACCCCACGAAAAAGATGATTTATTTTGTGTAAAGGCAGTAAAATATAAGAAGGATATAAATTGTATATTGTTACTATCATTTCTACTGCAGGAGAAAAGCTGATCTGTCCGTTATACTGAGGAGTGAACAGGGGGTAAAATAACACAGAATTGTTGTTTCTTCTCTACATTTCACCTCCAAAAAAGTGTAGAATAAATTATCCAAAAGACGAATCTATCAGAGAATGGAGCGACATCTTGTCACCCAGAAATGAAGCCCTCCTATAACTTCATTGCCTAAAAAATGTAAAACTTTCTGCTCTCAGGATCCGGCGACACCAGAAGAAATGATTTATTTCCAGTATATTTATATCCTGTGATTTCTGTAATTCAGGACTTTTCCTTCTTGGTTTTACAATTTCAATGTTGAGGGATTTATAACAATACTAGATGGTGGCTCGATTCTAACGCATCGGGTACTCTAGAATAGGTATGCGGCCGACCGGGCGCAAGCAGCAGAGCGGTGTTTACATTTGGCGCCAATAATGGTGATTGGTCACGGCCGCGACCAATCAGCAGAGCGGTGTTAAAATTTGGCACCAATATCGCTGATTGGTCGCGGCTGGCCACCGCGACCAATCAGCGAAGCGGTGTTTAAATTAGGCGCCAATATCGCTGATTGGTCACGGCCGGTGGTTGCGACTAATCAGCAGAGCGAGGTTTAAATTTGGCGCCAATACTGCTGATTGGTCGCGGCCGGCGACAGCGACCAATAAGCAGAGCGTTGTTTAAATTTAGCACCAAAATTGCTGATTGGTCGCGGCCGGCCACCGCGACCAATCAGCAGAGCGGGTTTACATTTGACGCCAAAATCGCTGATTGGTCACGCCCGGCAGTAGCGACCAATCAGCAGAGCGGTGTTTCAATTTGCCCCAAAAATCGCTGATTGGTCGGGGCTGGCGGCCGCAACCAATCAGCGTCGTATTAGTGAGGACCGGGGAGCAGCGCTGCCTGTGCGAGTACTTCCGCTGCCAGCAGCTGGGAGATGAGCGGCTGCTCGCAGCAGAAGCATCCCGACCGGCGGTGCCGCTCCTCGGTTCTCCGTTCACACTTGCCGTTGGGAGAAAATAGAGCATTGTTTACATTTTGCGCTAATCTCGCTGATTGGTCGCGGTCGGCTGTCATCCGCGACCAATCAGCAGAGCGTTGTTTAAATTTGGCGCCAATCTCGCTGATTGGTCGCGGCTGGAGACCACGACCAATCAGCAGAGCGTTGTTTAAATTTGGCGGCAAGATCGGTGATTGGTCGTGGCTGCTATTTAAATGTGGCGCCCAAATTGGTGACCAATCAGCAGAGCGGTGTTTAACTTTAGCGCCAAGATCACTGATTGGTCGCAGGCGGAGAGCGCGACCAATCAGCGAATCGTATTGGTGAGGACCGGGGAGCGGAATCGTATTGGTGAGGACCGGGGAGCGCCACGGCCTGTGCGGATACTTCCGCTGCGAGAAGGGACATGAGCGACTGCTCGCAGCAGAAGTATCCTGACCCACAGCGCCGCTCCCCGGTCCTCCCTTGACACGCTAGCCGCTGATGTCCCCACAGTATCCGCATGGTGTTACAAAGGTCCGGACATTTGTGTTAAAAATCGCTGATTGGTCGCTGGTGCTGCCCGCGACCAATCACCGATTTGGGCGCCAAATTTAAATATCGGCCGCGCATCTGAGAACTGTATGTAAACATATATGCAGTGTGTGTGTATATATATATATATATATATATTGTCAGGGAAATATTGAGAAATATTCTTTCTCCCCCTGTCATAGATATTAAGAAGTCTTTCCCCCAAGCCCCTCTTCACCGCTCCCTTATCCCCCATTTGCCATAAGAGAGCTGACAGTCCAGCATCTGTCTCTCTGCAAATTATCACCCACAGCCGAAGTAGCTTAAACAAGCGCTGGCACACCAGAGGTGCCACCAACCTGCTTAAAATGTGAGTGTGTTTTCCCCTGATAGAGGCAGGGGATGATTAGACGCAGGCTTGCGATA
Organism: Phyllobates terribilis; assembly: GCF_046119375.1. NCBI lineage: Eukaryota > Metazoa > Chordata > Amphibia > Anura > Dendrobatidae > Phyllobates > Phyllobates terribilis. The sequence goes on along the minus strand of NW_027362968.1, from coordinate 3,152,829 downwards.
ATTTACGTGTAAGGCTGTGTGCCCACGATGTGTTTTTAATGCATTTCTGCAGAGTTTTTGCAGCTGCGAAACGCTGCAGAAACACATTAAAAACACTTGGTAGAAGGTCTGCCATGTCCCCCAATGATAATCCGCATGTGCTGTGCACATGCTGCGGAAATTTCCGCTGCGGATTATCATTGCGGAAAAAAACGCAGCATTACCAATTATTTTGCGGAAGTGCTGCGTTTAAGCCGCCATTGACTTGCATTAGACCGCACCAATTCCGCAAGACTGCATCTGTACTTGCTTAATTGGTGCTTTCTAATGTGCGGATGGTACCCGGGTGTAGATGAGAGGAGAGTCTCATCCACACCCAGGTACCATTAAAAAATCTTGTAAAAAAAAGAATAAAATAAATGTATACTTACCTTCTGGCAGCCCGCGCTGCGCTCCTGCTTGCTTCCTGGCAATTGAAGGACCTACGCTGACGTCAGAGTCATGTGACTGGTCATGCGACGCTGACATCGGCAGGTCTTTCAATTCACCGATGCCGGCAAGGGAGAACGGAGTGTAAAGCAGGACACCGGGGACCATCGGAGGGTAAGTATAAATTTATTTTTTTATTTTAACCACTCTCTCAGGTCACACTATATAAATCCATGCTGTTCGCATGGATTTATATAGTGTGACCTAGTTGTCACAAGCACTTTCTAAGTGATGCTAATCGCTTGGAAAGCGCTTGTCAATCCGCATGCGGAAATGTCAGTGAATGACGCTCTATTTCCGCATGTCCCTGGCAGGAAAACGCATCTACAATCCGCATGTTTTTTTTTCTGCCAGGGAGATGCAGAAACGCTCAGGAAAAAATCCTGAGCATTTCTGCATCGTGGGCACATAGCCTAACTGTTGAAGCTTGCTTCCCGAGGTTCAAAAGGAAATCTGTAGTCAGGCCGGCACAAATACGGAATATTAAATATTGTAAGTTCCATAATTCCAATAATAATGGGACCTAAATTTTTAGTGGCAGGGCCAGCCAAGGAGCGCTATGCTTATTTTTCCATAGCTGTGAGCCCCTCTGGGGAGCGGTAATGAAAAAGTACCAGAATAACGATTCACAGCTACGCCATGCGTGGTCTCTACGGAGAGGTAAATTCATAGCGGAAAAAATGGTGTCACTTGCAAGCTTCTGCGAGCAACCAGGGATAACTTATCACGAAAGTTGTTTATTTTAATAAAAACATGAAGGGTGGAGCCTGAGCCCACAAGATGTCACCACAGAGGTGTGTGGGCAGATCTAGTGAGTAGTTTGAATCGTGTGCTCGCGAATTACTGACGAAATCCCTGACCAAGTGACGGCAACGGTGAGATATTGCGTGGTCTCCCCGGTGTCGTCACTGTGGAATACCTGATATATATATATATACATATGCGCAGCATGTGTATATATGTGTGCAGTGTGTGTATTTTTATATATCTGTATACCTGTATGTAGTGTGTGTATGTATATATATATATATACAGTACAGACCACAAGTTTGGACACACCTTCTCATTTAAAGATTTTTCTGTATTTTCATGACTTTGAAAATTGTACATTCACACTGAAGGCATCAAAACTATGAATTACCACATGTGGAATTATATACTTAACAAAAAAGTGTGAAACAACTGAAAATATGTCTTATATTCTAGGTTCTTCAAAGTAGCCACCTTTTGCTTTGATGACTGCTTTGCACACTCTTGGCATTCTCTTGATGAGCTTCAAGAGGTAGTCACCGGAAATGGTTTTCACTTCACAGGTGTGCCCTGTCAGGTTTAATAAGTGGGATTTCTTGCCTTATAAATGGGGTTGGGACCATCAGTTGTGTTGTGCAGAAGTCTGGTGGATACACAGCTGATAGTCCTACTTAATAAACTGTTCGAATTTGTATTATGGCAAGAAAAAAGCAGCTAAGTAAAGAAAAACGAGTGGCCATCATTACTTTAAGAAATGAAGGTCAGTCAGTATGAAAAATTGGGCAAACTTTGAATGTGTCCCCAAGTGCAGTTGCAAAAACCATCAAGCACTACAAAGAAACTGGCTCACATAAGGACCGCCCCAGGAAAGGAAGACCAAGAGTCACCTCTGCTTCTGAGGATAAGTTTATCCGAGTCACCAGCCTCAGAAATCGCAGGTTAACAGCAGCTCAGATTAGAGACCAGGTCAATGCCACACAGAGTTCTAGCAGCAGACACATCTCTTCAACAACTGTTAAGAGGAGACTTTGTGCAGCAGGCCTTCATGATACAATAGCTGCTAGGAAACCACTGCTAAGGGCAGGCAACAAGCAGAAAAGACTTGTTTGAGCTAAAGAACACAAGGTATGGACATTATACCAGTGGAAATCTGTGCTTTGGTCTGATGAGTTCAAATTTGAGACCTTTGGTTCCAACCACCGTGTCTTTGTGCAACGCAGAAAAGGTGAATGGATGGACTCTACATGCCTGGTTCCCATCGTGAAGCATGGAGGAGGAGGTGTGATGGTGTGGGGGGGCTTTGCTGGTGACACTGTTGGGGATTTATTCAAAATTCAAGGCATACTGAACCAGCATGGCTACCACAGGATCTTGCAGCGGCATGCTATTCCATCCGGTTTGCGTTTAGTTGGACCATCATTTATTTTTCAAAAGGACAATGACCCCAAACACACCTCCAGGCTGTGTAAGGGCTATTTGACCAAGAAGGAGAGTGATGGGGGGCTACGCCAGATGACCTGGCCTCCACAGTGACCAGACCTGAACCCAATCGAGATGGTTTGGGGTGAGTTGGACCGCAGAGTGAAGGCAAAAGGGCCAACAAGTGCTAAGCATCTCTGGGAACTCCTTCAAGATTGTTGGAAGACCATTTCCGGTGACTACCTCTTGAAGCTCATCAAGAGAATGACAAGAGTGTGCAAAGCAGTCATCAAAGTGAAAGGTGGCTACTTTGAAGAACCTAGAATATAAGACATATTTTCAGTTGTTTCACACTTTTTGTTAAGTATATAATTCCGCATGTGTTAATTCATAGTTTTGATGCCTTCAGTGTGAATGTACAATTTTCATAGTCATGAAAATGCAGAAAAATCTTTAAATGAGAAGGTGTGTCCAAACTTTTGGTCTGTACTGTATATGAAATGGGAGGGGGGAAGGAAACAGCATATATACATGGAATGGGAGGGGGGAGGGAAAGAGCATATATATATGGAATGGGAGGGGGGAGGGAAAGAGCATGTATACATGGAATGGGAGGGGGGAGGGAAAGAGCATATATACATGGAATGGGAGGGGGGAGGGATAGAGCATATATACATGGAATGGGAGGGGAGGGAAAGAGCATATATACATGGAATGGAAGGGGGGAGGGAAAGAGCATATATACATGGAATGGAAGGGGGGAGGGAAAGAGCATATATACATGGAATGGGAGGGGGGAGGGAAAGAGCATATATACATGGAATGGGAGGGGGGAGGGAAAGAGCATATGTACATGGAATGGAAGGGGGAGGGAAAGAGCATATATACATGGAATGGGAGGGGGAGGGAAAGAGCATATATACATGGAATGGGAGGGGGGAGGGAAAGAGCATATATACATGGAATGGGATGGGGGTTGGAAAGAGCATATATACATGGAATGGGAAGGGGGAAGGAAAGAGCATATATACATGGAATGGGAGGGGGGAGGGATAGAGCATATATACATGGAATGGGAGGGGAGGGAAAGAGCATATATACATGGAATGGAAGGGGGGAGGGAAAGAGCATATATACATGGAATGGGAGGGGGGAGGGAAAGAGCATATATATATGGAATGGGAAAGGGGAGGGAAAGAGCATGTATATATGGAATGGGAGGGGGGAGGGAAAGAGCATATATACATGGAATGGGAGGGGGGAGGGATAGAGCATATATACATGGAATGGGAGGGGAGGGAAAGAGCATATATATATGGAATGGGAGGGGGGAGGGAAAGAGCATATATACATGGAATGGGAGGGGGGAGGGAAAGAGCATATATACATGGAATGGGAGGGGGGAGGGAAAGAGCATATATACATGGAATGGGAGGGGAGGGAAAGAGCGTATATATATGGAATGGGAGGGGGGAGGGAAAGAGCATATATACATGGAATGGGAGGGGGGAGGGAAAGAGCATATATACATGGAATGGGAGGGGAGGGAAAGAGCGTATATATATGGAATGGGAGGGGGGAGGGAAAGAGCATATACACATGGAATGGGAGGGGGGAGGGAAAGAGCATATATACATGGAATGGGAGGGGGGAGGGAAAGAGCATATATACATGGAATGGGAGGGGGGAGGGAAAGAGCATATATACATGGAATGGGAGGGGGGAGGGATAGAGCATATATACATGGAATGGGAGGGGGGAAGGGAAAAAGCATATATATGGAATGGGAGGGGGAGGGAAAGAGCATATATATACATGGAATGGGAGGGGGGAAGGGAAAGAGCATATATACATGGAATGGGAGGGGGGAAGGAAAGAGCATATATACATGGAATAGGAGGGGGGAAGGATAGAGCATATATACATGGAATGAGAGGGGGGAAGGGAAAGAGCATATATACATGGAATGGGAGGGGGGAGGGAAAGAGCATATATACATGGAATGGGAGGGGGGAGGGAAAGAGCATATATACATGGAATGGGAGGGGGAGGGATAGAGCATATATACATGGAATGGGAGGGGGGAGGGAAAGAGCATATATATATGGAATGGAAGGGGGGAGGAAAAGAGCATATATACATGGAATGGGGGGGAAGGGAAAGAGCATATATACATGGAATGGGAGGGGGGAGGGAAAGAGCATATATACATGGAAAGGGGGGGAAGGGAAAGAGCATATATACATGGAATGGGAGGGGGGAAGGGAAAAAGCATATATATATGGAATGGGAGGGGGGAAGGAAAGAGCATATATACATGGAATGGGAGGGGGAAAGGGAAAAAGCATATATATATGGAATGGGAGGGGGAGGGAAAGAGCATATATATACATGGAATGGGAGGGGGGAAGGGAAAGAGCATATATATATGGAATAGGAGGGGGGAAGGAAAGAGCATATATACATGGAATGAGAGGGGGGAAGGGAAAGAGCATATATACATGGAATGGGAGGGGGGAGGGAAAGAGCATATATACATGGAATGGGAGGGGGGAGGGAAAGAGCATATATACATGGAATGGGAGGGGGGAGGGAAAGAGCATATATACATGGAATGGGAGGGGGGAAGGGAAAGAGCATATATATATGGAATGGGAGGGGGGAAGGAAAGAGCATATATACATGGAATGGGAGGGGGGAGGGAAAGAGCATATATACATGGAATGGGAGGGGGGAGGGAAAGAGCATATATACATGGATTGGGGGGGGAGGGAAAGAGCATATATAAATGGAATGGGAGGGGGGATGGAAAGAGCATATATACATGGAATGGGAGGGGGAGGGAAAGAGCATATATACATGGAATGGGAGGGAGGGAAAGAGCATATATACAAGGAATGGGAGGGGGAAGGGAAAGAGCATATATACATGGAATGGGAGGGGGAAGGGAAAGAGCATATATACATGGAATGGGAGGGGGAGGGAAAGAGCATATATACATGGAATGGGAGGGGGAGGGAAAGAGCATATATACATGGAATGGGAGGGGGGAAGGGAAAGTGCATATATACATGTGTAGCACCCTGAGGATTCGGCTGCTACAGGAGTATTGCACCTCAACCCAGAGGTGTGATATTCCACTCCCGGGTAAGGATGGAGTGTGGAACTGAGCCCAGAGAGCTGCATGCACTACACACATCCCATTTCCGGAGGGCAGACCAACGGTACTCCCACTTAGAAATGTGCAGGTACGACCGAGTCTGTCCTTGGCTGGAGTGGGAGGGAGGGTGGAACATCCCAAGTAGTGTAGGGGCAGATAGGGGGAGCAGTCTGGGTAGTGCTAGGAGCTCATTGGGTGCTGGTCACCTGAGCTCACACATAGAGGGTTATATAAGGTGGGAACCATTTTAGATTAGGGTCTTTTGCAGAGGAGCCTTTGTAGAAGGCCAGTCAGTCTGTAAGATCAGAGGCAGTCAGACTGCTGCAGAAGTGGAGACCTGAGCCAGAGTGAGAGAGGAGAAAGAAAGAAAGACCCAGAGGGGGAGACAGAAGGAACTCTGAGAACCCAAATACAACCCCAGGGTGAAGAGTTGGCAACAGGGTACCGGATCCCAAACTGGTGGGGGCTAAAGCATACCTCAGCCAGAGACCGGAGGCCGTGGGCAGGATCTGCCACGGCCACCCACCACATCCACCCTGAAGGCAAACCACGTGTAGGGTCAGGGAACCCAAGGCCAAGGGTCTCCCAATAGAAGGCCCGAGGGAGCTGGACCTAGGTGGATCCCTGGTGGGGACGGCCAGAAGACAGGACAAGAAGGAGGGCTCAGGGACATGCTCCGGACTTGCTTGGGGGTTGGCCGAATCCAGGACCTGGTGGACGCAGCACGGCTCGGGTGGTCACTCAAGGCCGGAGTGACCGGAACATCTGCAGTAAGTAAACACCCTGAACTGCACAACCCGACTCTGTCTTTAATTATCATCTACGCTGCACCACCACAACCCCCATCCTCTGCACCTGACCCCCTGAGGCCATACCCCTCCCGTTGGGGGTTATACTATCAAAAGCTGCACCAACACCATCAGCCTCAGCGGACCCTGCTGCAGCGGCGGCCGTAGTGACCGCAATCCAACGGGTGGCGTAGTCGACATAACGAACTTTGTAACATCTGTAGGACTGCCACATACTCTGAGCTTGACACCCTGGGCACGGACCGGGTCACTGCCACTCGGCGACTACAACTCCCATCTGATCCGGCTCCGGGTATTCCCCTAAAGAATATGGCCCAGGGGGCGCGTCACATATATACATGGAATGGGAGGGGGAAGGGAAAGAGCATATATACATGGAATGGGAGGGGGAGGGAAAGAGCATATATGCATGGAATGGGAGGGGGGAGATAAAGAGCATATATACATGGAATGGAAGGGGGGAGGGAAAGAGCATATATACATGGAATGGGAGGGGGGAGGGATAGAGCATATATACATGGAATGGGAGGGGGGAGGGATAGAGCATATATATATGGAATGGGAGGGGGGAGGGAAAGAGCATGTATACATGGAATGGAAGGGGGGAGGGAAAGAGCATATATACATGGAATGGGAGGGGGGAGGGAAAGAGCATATATACATGGAATGGGAGGGGGGAGGGAAAGAGCATATACACATGGAATGGGAGGGGGGAGGGAAAGAGCATATATACATGGAATGGGAGGGGGGAAGGAAAGAGCATATATACATGGAATGGGAGGGGGGAGGGATAGAGCATATATACATGGAATGGGAGGGGGGAGGGAAAGAGCATATATACATGGAATGGGAGGGGGGAAGGAAAGAGCATATATACATGGAATGGGAGGGGGGAAGGAAAGAGCATATATACATGGAATGGGAGGGGGGAGGGATAGAGCATATATACATGGAATGGGAGGGGGGAGGGAAAGAGCATATATACATGGAATGGGAGGGGGGAAGGAAAGAGCATATATACATGGAATGGGAGGGGGGAGGGAAAGAGCATATATACATGGAATGGGAGGGGGGAGGGATAGAGCATATATACATGGAATGGGGGGGGGAGGGATAGAGCATATATACATGGAATGGGAGGGGGGAGGGAAAGAGCATATATACATGGAATGGGAGGGTGGAAGGAAAAAGCATATATACATGGAATGGGGGGGGGAGGGAAAGAGCATATATACATGGAATGGGAGGGGGGAGGGAAAGAGCATATATACATGGAATGGGAGGGGGGAGGGATAGAGCATATATACATGGAATGGGAGGGGGGAGGGAAAGAGCATATATACATGGAATGGGAGGGGGGAAGGAAAGAGCATATATACATGGAATGGGAGGGGGGAGGGATAGAGCATATATACATGGAATGGGTGGGGGAGGGATAGAGCATATATACATGGAATGGGAGGGGGGAGGGAAAGAGCATATATATATGGAATGGGAGGGGGGAGGGATAGAGCATATATACATGGAATGGGAGGGGGTAGGGAAAGAGCATATATACATGGAATGGGAGGGGGGAAGGAAAGAGCATATATACATGGAATGGGGGGGAGGGAAAGAGCATATATACATGGAATGGGAGGGGGGAGGGATAGAGCATATATACATGGAATGGGAGGGGGAAGGGAAAGAGCATATATACATGGAATGGGAGGGGGGAGGGAAAGAGCATATATACATGGAATGGGGGGGAGGGAAAGAGCATATATACATGGAATGGGAGGAGGGAGGGAAAGAGCATATATACATGGAATGGGAGGGGGGAGGGAAAAAGCATATATACATGGAATAGGGGGGGGAGGGAAAGAGCATATATACATGGAATGGGAGGGGGGAGGGAAAGAGCATATATACAAGGAATGGGAGGGGAGGGAAAGAGCATATATATATGGAATGGGAGGGGAGAGGGAAAGAGCATATATACATGGAATGGGAGGGGGGAAGGGAAAGAGCATATATACATGGAATGGGAGGGGGGAGGGAAAGAGCATATATACATGGAATGGGGGGGGGAGGGAAAGAGCATATATACATGGAATGAGAGGGGGGGAGGGAAAGAGCATATATACATGGAATGGGAGGGGGGAGGGAAAGAGCATATATACATGGAATGGGAGGGGGGAGGGAAAGAGCATATATACATGGAATGGGGGGGAAGGGAAAGAGCATATATAAATGGAATGGGAGGGGGGATGGAAAGAGCATATATACATGGAATGGGAGGGAGGGAGGAAAGAGCATATATACATGGAATGGGGGGGGGGAAGAGCATATATACATGGAATGAGAGGGGGGGAGGGAAAGAGCATATATACATGGAATGGGAGGGGGGAGGGAAAGAGCATATATACATGGAATGGGGGGGGAGGGAAAGAGCATATATACATGGAATGAGAGGGGGGGAGGGAAAGAGCATATATACATGGAATGGGAGGGGGGAGGGAAAGAGCATATATACATGGAATGGGGGGGAAGGGAAAGAGCATATATAAATGGAATGGGAGGGGGGATGGAAAGAGCATATATACATGGAATGGGAGGGGGGAGGGAAAGAGCATATATACATGAAATGGGAGGGGGGAGGGAAAGAGCATATATGCATGGAATGGGGGGGAAGGGAAAGAGCATATATACATGGAATGAGAGGGGGGAAGGGAAAGAGCATATATACATGGAATGGGAGGGGGAGGGAAAGAGCATATATACATGGAATGGGAGGGGGGAGGGAAAGAGCATATATACATGGAATGGGGGGGGGGTAGAGCATATATACATGGAATGGGAGGGGGGAGGGAAAGAGCATATATAAATGGAATGGGAGGGGGGAGGGAAAGAGCATATATACATGGAATGGGAGGGGGAGGGAAAGAGCATATATACATGGAATGAGAGGGGGGAGGGATAGAGCATATATACATGGAATGGGAGGGGGAGGGAAAGAGCATATATACATGGAATGGGAGGGGGGAGGGAAAGAGCATATATACATGGAATGGGAGGGGGGAAGGGAAAGAGCATATATACATGGAATGGGAGGGGGAAGGGAAAGAGCATATATACATGGAATGAGAGGGGGGAGGGATAGAGCATATATACATGGAATGGGAGGGGGAGGGAAAGAGCATATATACATGGAATGACAGGGGGGAGGGATAGAGCATATATACATGGAATGGGAGGGGGGAGGGAAAGAGCATATATACATGGAATGGGGGGGGAGGGAAAGAGCATATATAAATGGAATGGGAGGGGGGATGGAAAGAGCATATATACATGGAATGGGAGGGGGGAGGGAAAGAGCATATATACATGGAATGGGAGGGGGGAGGGAAAGAGCATATATACATGGAATGGGAGGGGGGAGGGATAGAGCATATATACATGGAATGGGAGGGGGGAGGGAAATAGCATATGACGCTCCCCCTGGGCCAGTGCTGTTTGGGGATACCCGGAGCCGGATCAGATGGGGGTTGTAGTCTCCGAGTGGCGGTGACCCGGTCCGTGCCCAGGGTGTCAAACTCAGTGTGTGGCAGTCTTTACAGATGTTATTAGTTGTTCTTAGTGTCGACTACGCCACCCGTTGATTTGCGGTCAAAAGGCCGCCGCTGCAGCAGGGTCCGCTGAGGCTGGTGGTATGTGTGCAGCTGTGGTAGTATAACCCCCAACGGGAGGGGTATAGCCTCAGGGGGTCAGATGTAGAGGGTGGTGGTTGTGGAGGTGCAGTGTGGATGGTAAGAAGACTCAGAGTCGGGCTGTGCAGTTCAGGGTTTTTACTTACTGGTGTTCTTTTGGTCACTCTGGCCTTGAGTGACCACCCGAGCCGTGCTGCGTCCACCAGGTCCTGGACTCGGCCAACCCCCAAGCAATTCTGGAGCGTGGTCCTGAGCTCCCTTTCTGACTGTCCTTTCTACTGGCCGTTCCCACCAGGGATCCACTTATGTCCGGCTCCCTCGGGCCTCTTGGTGGTTGCACCTCTTTTGGGTTCCCTGGCCCTATGCTCGGTGTGCCTTCCTAGTGGATTTGGTGAGGGTCGTGGCAGATCCTGCCCACGACCTCCGGTTCCTGGCTAAGGTGTGCTTTGCCTCTGCCAGCTTGGGATCCGGTACCCTCGTGTGCCAACCCTTCACCCTGCTGTTTGTATACTGGGGTCTTGGGGTTCCTTCTTCTTTCCTCTCTCTGGGTCCTTCTTTTCTCCTCTCTCTCTTCTCTCTGCAGGCTCTCCTGGACTTCTCTCTGGACCGACTGACTCTCTACAAAAGACTGACTGACTGACTGACCCTGTTCTAAGATGGTGCCCACCTTATATACTCCCTCTATGTGTGAGCTCAGGTGACCAGCACCCAATGAGCTCCTAGCCTTACCCAGACTGCTCCCCCTATCTGCTCCTACACTACTGGGATGTTCCACCCCCCTCCCACTCCAGCCAGGGACAGACACTGTCGTACCTGCACATATACTGGTGGGAGTACCGTCGATCTGTCCCCCGGAAATGGGATGTATGTAGTGCATGCAGCCTACTGAGCCCAGTTCCACAACCCATCCTTACCCGGGAGTGGAATACCACACCTCTGGCCTGAGGTGCAATACCCCTGTAGCAGCCGAATCCTCAGGGTGCTACACATATATACATGGAATGGGAGGGGGGAAGGAAAGAGCATATATACATGGAATGGGAGGGGGGAGGGATAGAGCATATATACATGGAATGGGAGGGGAGGGAAAGAGCATATATACATGGAATGGAAGGGGGGAAGGAAAGAGCATATATACATGGAATGGGAGGGGGGAGGGAAAGAGCATATATACATGGAATGGGAGGGGGGAAGGAAAGAGCATATATACATGGAAAGGTAGGGGGGAGGGAAAGAGCATATATACATGGAATGGGAGGGGGGAGGGATAGAGCATATATACATGGAATGGGAGGGGGGGTGGAAAGAGCATATATACATGGAATGGGAGGGGGGAGGGAAAGAGCATATATACATGGAATGGGAGGGGGGAGGGATAGAGCATATATACATGGAATGGGAGGGGGGAGGGAAAGAGCATATATACATGGAATGGGAGGGGGGAAGGAAAGAGCATATATACATGGAATGGGAGGGGGGAGGGATAGAGCATATATACATGGAATGGGAGGGGGGAGGGAAAGAGCATATATACATGGAATGGGAGGGGGGAAGGAAAGAGCATATATACATGGAATGGGAGGGAGGGAAAGAGCATATATACATGGAATGGGAGGGGGGAGGGAAAGAGCATATATACATGGAATGGGAGGGGGGATGGAAAGAGCATATATACATGGAATGGGAGGGGGAAGGGAAAGAGCATATATACATGGAATGGGAGGGGGGAAGGAAAGAGCATATATACATGGAATGGGAGGGGGGAGGGAAAGAGCATATATACATGGAATGGGAGGGGGGAAGGAAAGAGCATATATACATGGAATGGGAGGGGGGAGGGAAAGAGCATATATACATGGAATGGGAGGGGGGAAGGAAAGAGCATATATACATGGAATGGGAGGGAGGGAAAGAGCATATATACATGGAATGGGAGGGGGGAGGGAAAGAGCATATATACATGGAATGGGAGGGGGGATGGAAAGAGCATATATACATGGAATGGGAGGGGGGAGGGAAAGAGCATATATACATGGAATGGGAGGGGGGAAGGAAAGAGCATATATACATGGAATGGGAGGGGGAGGGATAGAGCATATATACATGGAATGGGAGGGGGGAGGGATAGAGCATATATACATGGAATGGGGGGAGGGAAAGAGCATATATACATGAAATGGGAGGGGGAGGGAAAGAGCATATATACATGGAAAGGGAGGGGGGAGGGAAAGAGCATATATACATGGAATGGGAGGGGGGAGGGATAGAGCATATATACATGGAATGGGAGGGGGGAAGGAAAGAGCATATATACATGGAATGGGAGGGGGGAAGGAAAGAGCATATATACATGGAATGGGAGGGGGGAGGGATAGAGCATATATACATGGAATGGGAGGGGGGAGGGATAGAGCATATATACATGGAATGGGAGGGGGGGTGGAAAGAGCATATATACATGGAATGGGGGGGGAGGGAAAGAGCATATATACATGGAATGGGAGGGGGGAGGGATAGAGCATATATACATGGAATGGGAGGGGGGAGGGAAAGAGCATATATACATGGAATGGGAGGGGGGAAGGAAAGAGCATATATACATGGAATGGGAGGGAGGGAAAGAGCATATATACATGGAATGGGAGGGGGGAGGGAAAGAGCATATATACATGGAATGGGAGGGGGGATGGAAAGAGCATATATACATGGAATGGGAGGGGGGAGGGAAAGAGCATATATACATGGAATGGGAGGGGGAGGGATAGAGCATATATACATGGAATGGGAGGGGGAGGGATAGAGCATATATACATGGAAAGGGAGGGGGGAGGGAAAGAGCATATATACATGGAATGGGAGGGGAGAAGGAAAGAGCATATATACATGGAATGGGAGGGGGAGGGATAGAGCATATATACATGGAATGGGAGGGGGAGGGATAGAGCATATATACATGGAATGGGGGGAGGGAAAGAGCATATATACATGAAATGGGAGGGGGGAGGGATAGAGCATATATACATGGAATGGGAGGGGGGAGGGAAAGAGCATATATACATGGAATGGGAGGGGGGAGGGATAGAGCATATATACATGGAATGGGAGGGGGAGGGATAGAGCATATATACATGGAAAGGGAGGGGGGAGGGAAAGAGCATATATACATGGAATGGGAGGGGGGAGGGATAGAGCATATATACATGGAATGGGAGGGGGGAAGGAAAGAGCATATATACATGGAATGGGAGGGGAGAAGGAAAGAGCATATATACATGGAATGGGAGGGGGGAGGGATAGAGCATATATACATGGAATGGGAGGGGGAGGGATAGAGCATATATACATGGAATGGGGGGAGGGAAAGAGCATATATACATGAAATGGGAGGGGGAGGGAAAGAGCATATATACATGGAAAGGGAGGGGGGAGGGAAAGAGCATATATACATGGAATGGGAGGGGGGAGGGATAGAGCATATATACATGGAATGGGAGGGGGGAAGGAAAGAGCATATATACATGGAATGGGAGGGGGGAAGGAAAGAGCATATATACATGGAATGGGAGGGGGGAGGGATAGAGCATATATACATGGAATGGGAGGGGGGAGGGATAGAGCATATATACATGGAATGGGAAGGGGGGTGGAAAGAGCATATATACATGGAATGGGAGGGGAGGGAAAGAGCATATATACATGGAATGGGAAGGGGGGTGGAAAGAGCATATATACATGGAATGGGAGGGGGGAGGGAAAGAGCATATATACATGGAATGGGAGGGGGGAGGGAAAGAGCATATATACATGGAATGGGAGGGGGAGGGAAAGAGCATGTATACATGGAATGGGAGGGGAGAGGGAAAGAGCATATATATATGGAATGGGGGGGAGGGAAAGAGCATATATACATGGAATGGGAGGGGGCGGGAAAGAGCATATATACATGGAATGGGAGGGGGAGGGAAAGAGCATATATACATGGAATGGGAGGGGGAGAGGGAAAGAGCATATATACATGGAATGGGAGGGGGGAGGGAAAGAGCATATATATATGGAATGGGGGGGAGGGAAAGAGCATATATACATGGAATGGGAGTGGGAGGGAAAGAGCATATATACATGGAATGGGAGGGGGAGGGAAAGAGCATATATACATGGAATGGGAGGGGGGAGGGAAAGAGCATATATACATGGAACGAGAGGGGGAGGGAAAGAGCATATATATATGGAATGGGGGGGAGGGAAAGAGCATATATACATGGAATGGGAGGGGGAGGGAAAGAGCATATATACATGGAATTGGAGGGGGGAGGGAAAGAGCATATATACATGGAACGAGAGGGGGAGGGAAAGAGCATATATACATGGAATGGGAGGGGGAGGGAAAGAGCATATATACATGGAATGGGAGGGGGAGGGAAAGAGCATATATACATGGAATGGGAGGGGGGAAGGGAAAGAGCATATATACATGGAATGGGAGGGGGGAGGGAAGGAGCATATATACATGGAATGGGAGGGGAGGGAAAGAGCATATATATATGGAATGGGGGGGAGGGAAAGAGCATATATACATGGAATGGGAGGGGGAGGGAAAGAGCATATATACATGGAATGGGAGGGGAGGGAAAGAGCATATATACATGGAATGGGAGGGGGGAGGGATAGAGCATATATACATGGAAAGGGAGGGGGAGGGAAAGAGCATGTATACATGGAATGGGAGGGGGGAGGGAAAGAGCATATACACATGGAATGGGAGGGGGGAGGGATAGAGCATATATACATGGAAAGGGAGGGGGAGGGAAAGAGCATGTATACATGGAATGGGAGGGGGGAGGGAAAGAGCATATATACATGGAATGGGGGGGAGGGAAAGAGCATATATGGAATGGGGGGGAGGGAAAGAGCATATATACATGGAATGGGAGGGGGGAGGGAAAGAGCATATATACATGGAATGGGAGGGGGGAGGGAAAGAGCATATATATGACGCACCCCCTGGGCCATGTTCAGGGGATACCCGGAGCCGGATCTGGATAGGGGTAGTAGTCCTTGTGGCGGTGACCCGGTCCGTGCCCAGGGTGTCAAACTAAGTGGCAGTCTATGGCAGTAGATGTTAACTTGATCGACTACGCCACCCGTTGAGTGCGGCTTTGAAGCCGCCGCTGCAGAACAGTCCACTGAGGCCAGGTGTATAAGGATGTGCAGCGTGATGGTATAACCCCCAACGGGAGGGGTATGGCCTCAGGGCAGCAGGTGTAGATGATGGGGGTTGTGATGGTGCAGAAAGGAGAGTCAGAGACGAGAGATGCAGTTTCAGGGTTTTTACTCACAGATTGTACTTTCAGTCACTCTGGCCTTGAGTGACCACCTGAGCCGTGCTGCATTCACCAGGTGTGGGACTCGGCTAACCCCCAGGCAGTTCCGGAGCGTGGTCCTGAGCTTCCCTCTCTCTCTCTCTTTCTCCTGGCCGTCCCCACCAGGGATCCACCTTTGTCCGGTTCCCTTGGGCCTTCTATTGTAAAACCTTCTCCGGCTTTCCTGACCCTACTCCTGGTATACCTTCCTGGTGGATGTGGTGAGGGTCGTGGCAAAACTTGACCACGACCTCCGGTTCCTGGCTAAGGGTTACTTCTGCCTCCGCCAGCTTGGGATCCGGTGCCCTCTTCTGCCAACCCTTCACCCTTTTTGGTTTAAGTCTGGGTTCTTAGGGTTCCTTCTGACTCTGCGTCTCTGGGCCTTCCTTCTTCCTCCTCTCTCTCTCTGCAGGCTTGGCCCTGGAGCTGGGCCCAGCCGGAGCCACAGCTCCCTGTCAGCCCTCCTGGCTGAGCTCCTCCTAAAGACTAGACTAGACCCTGTCCTAAGATGGTGCCCACCTTATATACTCCCTCTATGTGTGAGCCCAGGTGAACAGCACCCAATGGGCTCCTAGCTTTACCCAGAGTACTCCCCCTATCTGCCCCTACACTACTGGGATGTTCCACCCCCCTCCCACTCCAGCCAGGGACAGACGCTGTCGTACCTGCACATATACTTGGTGGGAGTACCGTAGTTCTGTCCCCCGGAAATGGGATGTATGTAGTGCATGCAGCCTACTGAGCTCAGTCCCACACTCCATCCTTACCCGGGAGTGGAATACCACACCTCTGGTTTGAGGTGCAATACCCCTGTAGCAGCCGAGTCCTCAGGGTGCTACATTCCCCCCTGGTAAATCACAGCACGTCCTCGGGCTGTAAAAGAATAAAACATACCAAAAACATACAAACTTTTTCAAAACATACACGAACACATAAAACATTATAAACATTATCAGATTTTAGCAATATAAACTTTTTCATATAAAACTCTTTCATATAAATATTCTTGAGCTACTGGCAACTGTGCACTTGTGACCAGGTAAAAGTGCAACAGTCACAAAAACAGTTCCTTATAAAACCGGTAGGGGGCGCCTTAGGAAGCGCAACTATTTACAAGGGTATGGCCGCTCTCAGTCCTCGGCCAGTGGGGAAAAGGAATGGCTGTTCACAGTCTTCAGCCTGTTAAGGGATAGGGACACACGGGTAACAGCTTGCTGGTCCCAACGGGGACTATGCTTTACTGGTAACAGTTCCTGTACCCTACGGGTAACTATGTACAGTTCTCTTTACCGTACTTCAGTAACGGCGTCCTCCTGCTCCTTCTCGCGGGTAATCTTCAGATCCGTCCGGATCCTCTTGTTCCTGCTCACACCGCAGCTCTTCCTCCGTCAGCCGGTGTACATGAAGGGCATACGGACCTTTGGCACACTGGTGTCGGGTAAAGGTGACCTCGTCACCCAGGTATAGGTCACGACCTCTGTGTCCCTCCGGCAGGTGGGACTCGACATCCCTGTGGGTCACGAAGACGTCGCCGGGGGTGCGGTGATCCCGGATGAAGCCCCAACCGTGCTGCAGTTGGAATTTGATTACAGTCCCATTGGCACGGGGACCGTGGGCTGCACGGGGGTTCCGTCGGGTCCGGCTCTTCTGCTCTGCACTCTGCACTTGCAGCCGCTCCTCGCGGACCCGCCTCTCTCGCCGTTCCCGGTCGAAGACCTCTAATTGCTGCCGGCAGCACTCCGCACGCTCAGCTGCAGCCGCCCGGGTCTCTTGAGTGAACCCGATGAGGTCTCCTCCAGTGGGGTCCCACGCAAACTGCGCCTCCTCCAACGAGAGTGGGGTGATCTTGGCGGGCGCCGGAGCCGGGATCAGGGGCTCATCCAGGGGCCTTTCCTTCCGGAGTCGGGGATGGTAGTACTCCGGTGGCCACTCAAAGGGCTGCCCATCCGGGCAAGTGTGCTGGGCGAACAAGTCTTCACCCAGGTGCGGCACTGTGGAGGCTGAGGGCGCGGTGGTGGCAGCGGCGCCCGGGTTCACCAGGCCTTGCGACCAGGCTTGGGGCACCCTGAAAGTAAAGGGCACTGTGAAGACGGCGGCGCCCGGGGGTACTCGACCTTGCGACCAGGCCGGTGGCTCAATGGAGGTAGAGGGCGCTGTTGGAACTGCGGCGCCCGGGGGTACTCGGCCCTGCGACCAGGCCGGTGGCGTTTCCTGCTTGGCCGCGCTCAGGGTTGAGGTGCGTGACGTCACAGGGGGCGTGGCCGCGGCTCCTGCTTGAGGCCTAGTCTGGAGCGGTGCCGGTGCAGCAACGGGATCGATCAGTGGGACTTCGGGCTCTGCGACGGGGAGCTGGGGTAGGCTTACGGTGGCTGGGCTTGGGGTAGTGACGTCCCCTTTACCTGCCTCCGTCTCTTCAGCTCCCTCTGCGGCGTCGTCTCCGGCCTCCGTCCCTTCTGCATCCTCTTCAGGGGCAGGCGTGCTCCTCGTTGCGGGTGGTGCGCTCCGCTGGCGGGTTCCAGCCTGCTGGGCCATCTCCCTGCTCCATTCAGTCAGCGTTTCTCGCTGCACCTGGGCCATCCTCCGTGCGAGGCCCTCCAGCGCGGTCTGTGCATGCTCCCGGTCTCGGGGGAGCTGTGCCAGGATCTCCACCAGGCCTAGTGGGGTGGTGGCTTGCAACAGGCTCCTGACCACAGGGTCGGTGCTGCCTGACTCTCCCTCCATCTCCGGGTGCGATCTCTCCAGACTCCTCCAGGCTGCTCCCATCCTCTCTCTTTTGTTCTTGATCCGCCCACATTGAGGGTTGTCCCGGGGCAACTTGGTGATCGTCAGTTCCAGGGGCAGTCCCCTCACACTGATGGACATCTCAATCATTACAGTCTCTGCTGGTGGGGGCGGTTTCCGCTTTTGGCGCCATTCTTGGACCTGGCCCACGATGGGAGGTGGCCTCTTGCCACCCTTCGGCACGCCCATAATGGCGTCCGCTCTGCCAGGGCGGGAAATCTTCTCATCTGGCGGGAATCATCTCCCAGTGGCGGGAAACTCTGTGGATGGCGGGAAAAAGCTGCAGATGGCGGGCAACCGGCGGGAAACGACCCGTGATGGCGTCCGATGGAGGGGAACCCCCGGGATTGGCGGGAGACTTCTTTTTGAGGTAAATGTGAACTTTTCTTCAGGCACGCAGTACCCGGTAGTTGCGGGCATGCGATCCTGCCGACTACGCCAAAAGCTAACGCACCCCCTGGGCCATGTTCAGGGGATACCCGGAGCCGGATCTGGATAGGGGTAGTAGTCCTTGTGGCGGTGACCCGGTCCGTGCCCAGGGTGTCAAACTAAGTGGCAGTCTATGGCAGTAGATGTTAACTTGATCGACTACGCCACCCGTTGAGTGCGGCTTTGAAGCCGCCGCTGCAGAACAGTCCACTGAGGCCAGGTGTATAAGGATGTGCAGCGTGATGGTATAACCCCCAACGGGAGGGGTATGGCCTCAGGGCAGCAGGTGTAGATGGTGGGGGTTGTGATGGTGCAGAAAGGAGAGTCAGAGACGAGAGATGCAGTTTCAGGGTTTTTACTTACAGATTGTACTTTCAGTCACTCTGGCCTTGAGTGACTACCCGAGCCGTGCTGCATTCACCAGGTGTGGGACTCGGCTAACACCCAGGCAGTTCCGGAGCGTGGTCCTGAGCTTCCCTCTCTCTCTCTCTTTCTCCTGGCCGTCCCCACCAGGGATCCACCTTTGTCCGGTTCCCTTGGGCCTTCTATTGTAAAACCTTCTCCGGCTTTCCTGACCCTACTCCTGGTATACCTTCCTGGTGGATGTGGTGAGGGTCGTGGCAAAACTTGACCACGACCTCCGGTTCCTGGCTAAGGGTTACTTCTGCCTCCGCCAGCTTGGGATCCGGTGCCCTCTTCTGCCAACCCTTCACCCTTTTTGGTTTAAGTCTGGGTTCTTAGGGTTCCTTCTGACTCTGCGTCTCTGGGCCTTCCTTCTTCCTCCTCTCTCTCTCTGCAGGCTTGGCCCTGGAGCTGGGCCCAGCCGGAGCCACACCTCCCTGTCAGCCCTCCTGGCTGAGCTCCTCCTAAAGACTAGACTAGACCCTGTCCTAAGATGGTGCCCACCTTATATACTCCCTCTATGTGTGAGCCCAGGTGACCAGCACCCAATGGGCTCCTAGCTTTACCCAGAGTACTCCCCCTATCTGCCCCTACACTACTGGGATGTTCCACCCCCCTCCCACTCCAGCTAGGGACAGACGCTGTCGTACCTGCACATATACTTGGTGGGAGTACCGTAGTTCTGTCCCCCGGAAATGGGATGTATGTAGTGCATGCAGCCTACTGAGCTCAGTCCCACACTCCACCCTTACCCGGGAGTGGAATACCACACCTCTGGTTTGAGGTGCAATACCCCTGTAGCAGCCGAGTCCTCAGGGTGCTACATATACATGGAATGGGAGGGGGGAGGGAAAGAGCATATATGGAATGGGGGGGAGGGAAAGAGCATATATACATGGAATGGGGGGGAGGGAAAGAGCATATATATATGGAATGGGGGGGGAGGGAAAGAGCATATATATATGGAATGGGGGGTGGGAAAGAGCATATATACATGGAATGGGAGGGGGAGGGAAAGAGCATATATACATGGAATGGGAGGGGGGAGGGAAAGAGCATATATACATGGAATGGGAGGGGGAGGGAAAGAGCATATATATATGGAATGGGAGGGGGAGGGAAAGAGCATATATACATGGAATGGGGGGGGGAAGAGCATATATACATGGAATGGGAGGGGGAGGGAAAGAGCATGTACACATGGAATGGGGGGGAGGGAAAGAGCATATATACATGGAATGGGAGGGGGAGGGAAAGAGCATATATATATGGAATGGGAGGGGGAGGGAAAGAGCATATATACATGGAATGGGAGGGGGGAGGGAAAGAGCATATATACATGGAATGGGAGGGGGGAAGGGATAGAGCATATATACATGGAATGGGAGGGGGAGGGAAAGAGCATATATACATGGAATGGGAGGGGGGAGGGAAAGAGCATATATACATGGAATGGGGGTGGGAGGGAAAGAGCATATATACATGGAATGGGAGGGGGGAGGGAAAGAGCATATATACATGGAATGGGAGGGGGGGAGGGAAAGTGCATATATACATGGAATGGGAGGGGGGAGGGAAAGAGCATATATACATGGAATGGGGGGGAGGGAAAGAGCATATATACATGGAATGGGAGGGGGGAGGGAAAGAGCATATATACATGGAATGGGAGGGGGGAGGGAAAGAGCATATATACATGGAATGGGAGGGGGAGGGAAAGAGCATGTATACATGGAATGGGAGGGGGAGGGAAAGAGCATATATACATGGAATGGGAGGGAGAGGGAAAGAGCATATATACATGGAATGGGGGGGTGGAAAGAGCATATATACATGGAATGGGAGGGGGGAGGGAAAGAGCATATATACATGGAATGGGAGGGGGTAGGGAAAGAGCATATATACATGGGAGGGGGGAAGGGAAAGAGCATATATACATGGAATGGGAGGGGGAAGGGAAAGAGCATATATACATGGAATGGGAGGGGGAGGGAAAGAGCATATATACATGGAATGGGAGGGGGAGTGAAAGAGCATATATACATGGAATGGGAGGGGGGAAGGGAAAGAGCATATATACATGGAAAGGGAGGGGGAAGGGAAAGAGCATATATACATGGAATGGGAGGGGGGAGGGAAAGAGCATATATATATGGAATGGGAGGGGAGAGGGAAAGAGCATATATACATGGAATGGGAGGGGGGAGGGAAAGAGCATATATACATGGAATGGGAGGGGGGAAGGAAAGAGCATATATACATGGGAGGGGGGAAGGGAATGAGCATATATACATGGAATGGGAGGGGGAAGGGAAAGAGCATATATACATGGAATGGGAGGGGGAGGGAAAGAGCATATATACATGGAATGGGAGGGGGAGTGAAAGAGCATATATACATGGAATGGGAGGGGGGAAGGGAAAGAGCATATATACATGGAATGGGAGGGGGAAGGGAAAGAGCATATATACATGGAATGGGAGGGGGGAAGGGAAAGAGCATATATACATGGAATGGGAGGGGGAAGGGAAAGAGCATCTATACATGGAATGGGAGGGGGGAGGGAAAGAGCATATATGCATGGAATGGGAGGGGGGAGGGAAAGAGCATATATACATGGAATGGGAGGGGGAGGGAAAGAGCATATATACATGGAATGGGAGGGGGGAGGGAAAGAGCATATATACATGGAATGGGAGGGGGAGGGAAAGAGCATATATACATGGAATGGGAGGGGGGAGGGAAAGAGCATATATACATGGAATGGGAGGGGGGAGGGATAGAGCATATATACATGGAATAGGAGGGGGGAGGGATAGAGCATATATACATGGAATGGGAGGGGGGAGGGATAGAGCATATATACATGGAATGGGAGGGGGGATGGAAAGAGCATATATATGTAGCGACCCGAGGGTTCGGCCGCTACAGGGGTATTGCACCTCTGCCAGTGATGTGATATTCCACTCCCAGGTAAGGATGGAGTATGGACCAGGGCTCAGTTAGCTGCATGCAGCACACACACCCCATTTCCGAGGGACAGCTTAACGGTGCTCCCACTAGACATAAGTGCAGGCACGACCGACCATGTCCCTGCTGGAGTGGGGAGGGAGGGGTGGAACACCCAGTGCTGTAGGGGCAGATAGGGGGCGGTTTCTGAGCGTAGGTAGGAGCCCATTGGTTGCTGGTCACCTGGGCTCATGGCTAGAGGGAGGTATAAAAGGTGGGCACCATCTTAGATCTAGGTTCGTTCAGTGAGTTCAGCCAGAGGAGAAGACAGGGAGTAGAGGCTCTGTAGGAGCTCTACTCCAGAAGGGCCTAGTGAGAGGCCGAGGAGGAGGTGAAGGGGAGCTGAGATTTTGGCTCATCTCAGCTCCAAGAGAAAGGAACAGAAAGGAACAGAACAGGAAAGAAAGAGAAGGAGAGACAGAGAAACAGAAGGGCTCAGGAACAAGAAGGTGGAAGGGACCCTAAGAACCCACGAGAATCCAGGGTGCAGGGTCAGGCAGATTAAGGGTACCGGATCCCAAGTTGGTGGAGGAGAAACAACCCTCAGCTAAAGACCGGTCGTCGTGATCATCTATTGGTGTGACACCTCATCAAACTTGCTAGGAAGGCACCATATAGGACAGCGGAGGACGGGGCCCACGTTTAACCGCACAAGTCCGCGGCAGCTGGACAAAAGTGGGTCACTGGTGAGGCAGGCCAGAGAAAGGATTAAAGGGGGTCCTGTGCCACGCTCCTGAACTGCTTGGGAGTTGACCGAGCCCCACACCTGGTGGACGCAGCATGGCTCGGGCGGTCACTGCTGACAGAAGTGACCCGGAACAAATGAACTGTGAGTAAAGACCCTGGACTGTAACTTGTTGTCTGTGTGCTCCTTCGCGCCTCCAGTACCACCGGTACTGGGACTCTCACCACCATCACTCCCACCATCCACTACACTGCCCTGGGGCCGCACTCTTCCCGTGGGGAGTCACACCATCCCAGCTGCACACGTCATCGGCCCCAGCGGACTGCCTTGCAGCGGCGGTTCCTAATAACCGCAATCCACGGGTGGCGTAGTCGGACATTATCTGAAGCACGTAGCAGACTACCATTGGTCTGACCACCCTGAGCCGCGGGACCGGGCCGCCACTACTACCCCCAACGTCTCCCTATTGCCCGTATCCGCGTGCCCCACGGCCCAGGGGGCGAGTCAGCTTTGGCGTAGTCGGCAGGATTTCGTGCCCGCTAACCACGGGTACTGCTCGCCTGAAAAGAGACTTTCGTTGTACTAAAGATGGCGCCCGCCCTAGAAGAACGAGCGCCATAATGTGCGCGCCAAAAGACCACAGGAGGCCGCCTCCCACCGTGGGCCGGGTCCCAGAATGGCGCCAAAGAGGAAGCCCGCCCCCAACAACCATGAGCACTGCCGTGGAAATGTCCGTCAACGTGGGGGGGCTGCCCCTGAGAGTGATTGTCAGCAGAATGCCCCAGGACCACCCCCCATGGGGGCGGATAGGAAAGAAAGCTGCGGGGCAGGGGGTGGTCTGGATCAGTCCAGACAGACCGCACCCGGGAATGGACGCCCTGAGCAGCACCAGCCTCCTGGCCCGAAGCCTGCTGCAGGCCGAACCGCTCTGCAGCCTAGTAGAAGTCCTAGCGCAGCTCCCCAGAGATCCGGAGCGTGCGCAAGCTGCACTGGAGGACCTGGAGCGGAGGATGGTCCGGGCGCAGCGGAGTGCACTTACCGAGTGGAGAGAGGAACTGGCCCGGCAGGCCGAGACCCACCAGCGACAGGCCTCAGCCACACCCCGGGGTTTGCCTGCCTCTGAGGACAGCGCAAGAGGAGAGAGGACCGGAGGCGACGCCGCGGAGGGAGCCACGAGGACTGAGGCAAGTGAAGGGGACGTTACCACCCCAGGCCCAGCAGCCGCAAGCCTGCCCCAGCCTCCCGCCGCAGAACCCGAAGCCCCACTCACCGCACCTGTTGCCGCGCCGTCACCGCTCCCAGCTAGGCCTCAAGCGGTGAGCGCCGTGGCCGCGCCCCGCCCGGCGCCACGCCCCTTAACCCCGGGCGCCGTAAAGAGAGAAGCGTCACCGGCCCGGTCGCAAAGCCTGAACTCCCCAGGCGCCTCCCAACCACGTGCGCCCCCGGTCCTGAAGCCACCACACCTTGGGACTGACCTATACCCTGGTGACGTGGTCACCTTCACCCAACACGAGGGCGCAAAAGGACCGTACGCCCTCCATGTCCATCGGCTTACAGAGGAGGAACTGCAGCACTATGGCTATGAGGAGAGCCAAGAGGACCCGGACGGGTGTGGAGATCACCAAGAGGAGGAAGGAGCATATGAAGGACACCGCTACTAGTAAGTAGCCACGTACCTGTGTACATAGTTACCCGTCAGGGTACAGAGAACTGTTTACTGTCATGGAACTGTGTGCAAGTTAACCCCCTACATCCCCCAACAGGCTGAGGACTGTGAGCAGCCATTTCCCCTTCCCCAAAACTGGCCGAGGACTGAGAGCGGCCACCCCTTGTAAATAGTTGCGCTTCCTAAAGCGCCCCCTACTGGTTTTATAAAAAGACTGCAGCGTCTACTTCGGGACAGAGAGTCCCTCATGTTTACAAGTTTGCTGAAGTTTTTGCACCTTTAAGAAGAAAGAACACCTGGTCGCAAGTTGCACCGCAACCGTGATCCAAGAAAACAAGAATGTGTTTTGCTTAAAAATTGTTTTATATGAAGAAGTTTAGTATGCTGCTAGAAAATGTTTTGCATAACCCTGAAACCGTTTTATATGATAAGTGACAAAAGAGTTCCAGAAGTATTAGTATGTGTTTTATAATAGTGTGACAAGAAAAGAAAAGTGTTTCCCATAAAGGGAATTGAACCGTATTACCTGTTTTCTGATGTGAAAAGTTATTGAAAAAGTTTTGCATGTCCTGTAATTATCTGTTTTTGCTCTTTTCCAGCCCGAGGACGTGCTGTGCTTTACCAGGGGGGAATGTAGCGCCCCGAGGGTTCGGCCGCTACAGGGGTATTGCACCTCTGCCAGAGGTGTGATATTCCACTCCCAGGTAAGGATGGAGTATGGACCAGGCCTCAGTTAGCTGCATGCAGCACACACACCCCATTTCCGAGGGACAGCTCAACGGTGCTCCCACTAGACATAAGTGCAGGCACGACTGACCATGTCCCTGCTGGAGTGGGGAGGGAGGGGAGGAACACCCAGTGCTGTAGGGGCAGATAGGGGGCGGTTTCTGAGCGTAGGTAGGAGCCCATTGGTTGCTGGTCACCTGGGCTCATGGCTAGAGGGAGGTATAAAAGGTGGGCACCATCTTAGATCTAGGTTCGTTCAGTGAGTTCAGCCAGAGGAGAAGACAGGGAGTAGAGGCTCTGTAGGAGCTCTACTCCAGAAGGGCCTAGTGAGAGGCCGAGGAGGAGGTGAAGGGGAGCTGAGATTTTGGCTCATCTCAGCTCCAAGAGAAAGGAACAGAAAGGAACAGAACAGGAAAGAAAGAGAAGGAGAGACAGAGAAACAGAAGGGCTCAGGAACAAGAAGGTGGAAGGGACCCTAAGAACCCACGAGAATCCAGGGTGCAGGGTCAGGCAGATTAAGGGTACCGGATCCCAAGTTGGTGGAGGAGAAACAACCCTCAGCCAAAGACCGGTCGTCGTGATCATCTATTGGTGCGACACCTCATCAAACCTGCTAGGAAGGCACCATATAGGACAGCGGAGGACGGGGCCCACGTTTAACCGCACAAGTCCGCGGCAGCTGGACAAAAGTGGGTCACTGGTGAGGCAGGCCAGAGAAAGGATTAAAGGGGGTCCTGTGCCACGCTCCTGAACTGCTTGGGAGTTGACCGAGCCCCACACCTGGTGGACGCAGCACGGCTCGGGCGGTCACTGCTGACAGAAGTGACCCGGAACAAATGAACTGTGAGTAAAGACCCTGGACTGTAACTTGTTGTCTGTGTGCTCCTTCGCGCCTCCAGCACCACCGGTACTGGGACTCTCACCACCATCAGTCCCACCATCCACTACACTGCCCTGGGGCTGCACTCTTCCCGTGGGGAGTCACACTATCCCAGCTGCACACGTCATCGGCCCCAGCGGACTGCCTTGCAGTGGCGGTTCCTAATAACCGCAATCCACGGGTGGCGTAGTCGGACATTATCTGAAGCACGTAGCAGACTACCATTGGTCTGACCACCCTGAGCCGCTGGACCGGGCCGCCACTACTACCCCCAACGTCTCCCTATTGCCCGGATCCGCGTGCCCCACGGTCCAGGGGGCGAGTCATATACATGGAATGGAAGGGGGGAGGGAGAAAGCATATATTCACGGAATGTGAGGGGGGAAGGAAAGAGCATATATACATGGAATGGGAGGGGGGAGGGAAAGAGCATATATACATGGAATGGGAGGAGGGAGGGATAGAGCATATATACATGGAATGGGAGGGGGAAGGAAAGAGCATATATACATGGAATGGGAGGGGGGAGGGATAGAGCATATATACATGGAATGGGAGGGGGGAGGGATAGAGCATATATACATGGAATGGGGGAGGGAAAGAGCATATATACATGAAATGGGAGGGGGAGGGAAAGAGCATATATACATGGAAAGGGAGGGGGGAGGGATAGAGCATATATACATGGAATGGGGGGGGAGGGAAAGAGCATATATACATGAAATGGGAGGGGGGATGGAAAGAGCATATATACATGGAATGGGAGGGGGGAGGGAAAGAGCATATATACATGGAATGGGAGGGGGGAAGGAAAGAGCATATATACATGGAATGGGAGGGGGGAAGGAAAGAGCATATATACATGGAATGGGAGGGGGGAGGGAAAGAGCATATATACATGGAATGGGAGGGGGGAGGGATAGAGCATATATACATGGAATGGGAGGGGGGAGGGATAGAGCATATATACATGGAATGGGAGGGGAGGGAAAGAGCATATATACATGGAATGGGAGGGGGGAGGGAATGAGCATATATACATGGAATGGGAGGGGGAGGGAAAGAGCATATATACATGGAATGGGAGGGAGGGAAAGAGCATATATACATGGAATGGGAGGGGGGAGGGAAAGAGCATATATACATGGAATGAGAGGGGGAGGGAAAGAGCATATATATATGGAATGGGGGGGAGGGAAAGAGCATATATACATGGAATGGGAGGGGGAGGGAAAGAGCATATATACATGGAATGGGAGGGGGGAGGGAAAGAGCATTTATACATGGAATGGGAGGGGGGAAGGGAAAGAGCATATATACATGGAATGGGAGGGGGGAGGGAAAGAGCATATATACATGGAATGGGAGGGGGGAGGGAAAGAGCATATATATATGGAATGAGAGGGGGGGGAAAGAGCATATATATATGGAATGGGAGGGGAGGGAAAGAGCATATATACATGGAATGGGAGGGGGAGGGAAAGAGCATATATACATGGAATGGGAGGGGGAGGGAAAGAGCATGTATACATGGAATGGGAGGGGGGAGGGAAAGAGCATATATACATGGAATGGGGGGGAGGGAAAGAGCATATATACATGGAATGGGGGGGAGGGAAAGAGCATATATATATGGAATGGGGGGGGGAAAGAACATATATACATGGAATGGGAGGGGGGAGGGAGAGAGCATATATACATGGAATGGGAGGGGGAGGGAAAGAGCATATATTCATGGAATGGGAGGGGGAAGGAAAGAGCATATATACATGGAATGGGAGGGGGAGGGAAAGAGCATATATACATGGAATGGGAGGGGGGAGGGAAAGAGCATATATACATGGAATGGGAGGGGGAGGGAAAGAGCATATATACATGGAATGGGAGGGGGAAGGAAAGAGCATATATACATGGAATGGGAGGGGAGGGAAAGAGCATATATACATGGAATCGGA
Organism: Phyllobates terribilis; assembly: GCF_046119375.1. NCBI lineage: Eukaryota > Metazoa > Chordata > Amphibia > Anura > Dendrobatidae > Phyllobates > Phyllobates terribilis. The sequence goes on along the minus strand of NW_027362968.1, from coordinate 3,124,641 downwards.
GGGGGAGGGAAAGAGCATATATACATGGAATGGGAGGGGGAAGGAAAGAGCATATATACATGGAATGGGAGGGGGGAGGGAAAGAGCATATATACATGGAATGGGAGGGGGAAGGAAAGAGCATATATACATGGAATGGGAGGGGGGAAGGGAAAGAGCATATATACATGGAATGGGAGGGGGGAGGGAAAGAGCATATATACATGGAATGGGAGGGGGGAGGGAAAGATCATATATACATGGAATGGGAGGGGGAAGGGAAAGAGCATATATACATGGAATGGGAGGGGGGAGGGAAAGAGCATATATACATGGAATGGGAGGGGGGAAGGAAAGAGCATATATACATGGAATGGGAGGGGGAAGGAAAGAGCATATATACATGGAATGGGAGGGGGGAGGGAAAGAGCATATATACATGGAATGGGAGGGGGAAGGAAAGATCATATATACATGGAATGGGAGGGGGGAGGGAAAGAGCATATATACATGGAATGGGAGGGGGGAAGGGAAAGAGCATATATACATGGAATGGGAGGGGGGAGGGAAAGAGCATATATACATGGAATGGGAGGGGGGAAGGAAAGAGCATATATACATGGAATGGGAGGGGGGAAGGAAAGAGCATATATACATGGAATGGGAGGGGGGGAGGGAAAGAGCATATATACATGGAATGGGAGGGAGGGAAAGAGCATATATACATGGAATGGGAGGGGGGAGGGAAAGAGCATATATACATGGAATGAGAGGGGGAGGGAAAGAGCATATATATATGGAATGGGGGGGAGGGAAAGAGCATATATACATGGAATGGGAGGGGGAGGGAAAGAGCATATATACATGGAATGGGAGGGGGGAGGGAAAGAGCATTTATACATGGAATGGGAGGGGGGAAGGGAAAGAGCATATATACATGGAATGGGAGGGGGGAGGGAAAGAGCATATATACATGGAATGGGAGGGGGGAGGGAAAGAGCATATATACATGGAATGGGAGGGGGGAAGGAAAGAGCATATATACATGGAATGGGAGGGGGGAAGGAAAGAGCATATATACATGGAATGGGAGGGGGGGAGGGAAAGAGCATATATACATGGAATGGGAGGGGGGAAGGGAAAGAGCATATATACATGGAATGGGAGGGGGGAAGGAAAGAGCATATATACATGGAATGGGAGGGGGGAAGGAAAGAGCATATATACATGGAATGGGAGGGGGGAGGGATAGAGCATATATACATGGAATGGGAGGGGAGGGAAAGAGCATATATACATGGAATGGGAGGGGGGAGGGAATGAGCATATATACATGGAATGGGAGGGGGAGGGAAAGAGCATGTATACATGGAATGGGAGGGGGGAGGGAAAGAGCATATATACATGGAATGAGAGGGGGAGGGAAAGAGCATATATATATGGAATGGGGGGGAGGGAAAGAGCATATATACATGGAATGGGAGGGGGAGGGAAAGAGCATATATACATGGAATGGGAGGGGGGAAGGGATACAGCATATATATATGGAATGGGAGGGGGGAAGGAAAGAGCATATATACATGGAATGGGAGGGGGGAGGGAAAGAGCATATATACATGGAATGGGAGGGGGGAGGGAAAGAGCATATATACATGGAATGGGAGGGGGGAAGGAAAGAGCATATATACATGGAATGGGAGGGGGGAAGGAAAGAGCATATATACATGGAATGGGAGGGGGGAGGGAAAGAGCATATATACATGGAATGGGAGGGGGGAAGGAAAGAGCATATATACATGGAATGGGAGGGGGGAAGGAAAGAGCATATATACATGGAATGGGAGGGGGGAGGGAAAGAGCATATATACATGGAATAGGAGGGGGGAGGGAAAGAGCATATATACATGGAATGGGAGGGGGGAAGGGAAAGAGCATATATACATGGAATGGGAGGGGGAGGGAAAGAGCATATATACATGGAATGGGAGGGGGAGGGAAAGAGCATATATACATGGAATGGGAGGGGGAAGGGAAAGAGCATATATACATGGAATGGGAGGGGGAGGGAAAGAGCATATATACATGGAATGGGAGGGGGGAGGGAAAGAGCATATATACATGGAATGGGAGGGGGGGAGGGAAAGAGCATATATACATGGAATGGGAGGGGGGAAGGGAAAGAGCATATATACATGGAATGGGAGGGGGAGGGATAGAGCATATATACATGGAATGGGAGGCGGGAGGGAAAGAGCATATATACAAGGAATGGGGGAGGGAACAGCATATATACATGGAATGGGAGGGGGGAGGGAAAGAGCATATATACATGGAATGGGGGGGAGGGAAGGAGCATATATACATGGAATGGGAGGGGGGAAGGGAAAGAGCATATATACATGGAATGGGAGGGGGGAGGGAAAGAGCATATATACATGGAATGGGAGGGGGAGGGAAAGAGCATATATACATGGAATGGGAGGGGGAGGGAAAGAGCATATATACATGGAATGGGAGGGGGGAGGGAAAGAGCATATATACATGGAATGGGAGGGGGAAGGAAAGAGCATATATACATGGAATGGGAGGGGGAGGGAAAGAGCATATATACATGGAATGGGAGGGGGGAGGGATAGAGCATATATACATGGAATGGGAGGGGGAAGGAAAGAGCATATATACATGGAATGGGGGGGAGGGAAAGAGCATATATATGACGCGCCCCTGGGCCTGTGTCGCGCTGCGTTGCGCACGCGTGAGCTTACCCGGAGCCGGATCTGTTGAGGGTTGTAGTCTCGTGGCGGTGACCCGGTCCGTGCCCAGGGAGTCAAACTGGACGGCAGTCTGTTAGCGGTAAATGGTTGATGACTACGCCACCCGTTGAGTGCAGCCAGGGAGCTGCTGCTGCAGGGCAGACCGCTGAGGCCGGTGGTAGGATTGTGCAGCGTGATAGTATAACCCCCAACGGGAGGGGTATGGCCTCAGGGCAGCCGACGTGGATGATGGGGGTAGCAGGAACCACTCAGAGACGGTACGGTGTAGTTCAGGGTCTTTACTGGTAACAACGATAGACCCTCCCGGAGTACTTGCTAGCAAACGGGGCCTGGTCAGTCTTTGAGCAGATGGGATCTCCCCTGGCCAGGCGTAGTTGTAGGCCTCCCAAACTGACTGTACTCTTCTGGCTACCTTGCTAGAAGCTGATGTAAGTAGCCCACGTCCCTGAGTGTACCGTGTGGTGCTCACCCGTATGGCCGGTGACTCGGGGCCTTCTAATGGCTTCCGCTCCACGATGGCGGTGCTGGTCCCACGCGTGTGACCGTGCCTTCGGGCTTCTGGGCCAGAGGACCTGAAATCCCCTGCCTGACGGATTCTGCTGCTGGGTAGGAGTTAGTCCCCACAGCCTCGGACTCCGGGTCCGGTAAAGAATCTTCTTAGTCAGGGCGAGCTCTGCAGCTGCCAGCCCCTGACTCCTTGTAACTCTGCTGTTTCCTATGCTGCTTCTTGTCTCCACTCTCCTTGTCTGACTAACCCTGCCTCAGCCCAGGGTTTATACAGGGGAAGTTCTTCCCCTCCCAAGACTGGGCAGGAGGTGTGGCATGCACAGGATCCCTGACCAAAGGACCTCCCACCTGCTCTCAGACGTAATATCTCTATCACTGTGGCAACCAGACCCCTGGGGTGTCACATTCCCCCCTAGTGAAATTTAGTACTCCGGGACTAAACACTTTTTAGAAAAATATACCAAGGTATAACAATAACAATAAAATACAATAAGGAAACACAATAAGATGGTCACGGCATATCCGCAACCGGGTGTAGTCTTTGAAGAAAAGCAAAGGTGTCCATTTCACCAACACAGGGAGACGTAACCAGGTAGGGGTCTGTCCTACCCCGAGTCCTTAACAGTCTCTAGTCCATCCTGGGTTACGCTCCAACTATATACAAGGATTCCCGGTAAATCCACCAAGGTTTCCTAAAAACAACTGGAAACACAAAATTATACACAAGCAACAATACACAAATAAACATAAATAAAACTATTTTTACACTTCAAATTCTCCAGCGTGCGGGTAACTGGCCTCTAGTGGACCTAGTGGACCTTCGGAGCTGACTGTCTGGCCCTGAACTACAGGGTGTAGGAGCTGTCAAGGGTAAACTGGGCAGCTGTCTACCGGCTCTTTGTCTCACTAGGGGTACAGCAGGCTCACTATAAGCAGAGGGTTGATTCTCCTGTTCTACTTGTGTGGAGTCTTCTGCCTCCTGGACCGGCTGTTCTTCCAGCTCTACCCGTTGCTCCGTAGGTTCTTGAGATGATGGTTGGAGGAAGGTGAGTACGGGTACCACAACTGCACCATTGACTTGAGTCCAAGACCGAGGGAAGTCCCCGAGCACGGTACTAACCATATCTTCCCTTTCTCCCACGGGTCGATGGTCTTCTTGTTCCTCTTCAGGGTTCCTCAGTTGTTCGGGACACTTCTTCAGGTGGTCCCGGGATACAATGGCTGTGGTTTCCCCTCCGTCTTTACTGATGGTACAGACCTTCGGGTTCTCGTGGCTTGAGGGCAGTACGGTGTACGGGTCCTTCTCCCACTGGTCATCCAACTTGTGGAGCCGTCTTTTCCTCTTCAAGACCTGCTCTCCGGGTACCAGGGGAACAGCGGGAGCATACTGGTTGTAAGTCTTCTCTTGTCTTTCCCTAGCCTGACAGAGACTTCGCTCCACGCTCTCCTGTACTCTCCGGTACTGCTGCTGCCTCTCTGTGTCCCAGTCTGTTTCTGGTGCAGTGTCCTCAGGTGTCAGGACTCCCATTTCCAGGTCAACAGGTAACTTACCAGGTCTCGCCCTCATTAGGTAAGCCGGGGTACAGTTGGTGGAACCTACCGGGATGTGGTTGTATAGGTCCACCAGATCGGGCAACTTCTCAGGCCACAAACTGTGTTCTTCCAGGGGCAATGTTTTTAGAAGATCCATTACCACCTGGTTCATTTTTTCACAAAGTCCATTAGTTTGCGGATGGTAGGGTGTCGTCCTTATCTTCCGGCAGCCATACAGATTGCAGAATTCCTGGAAGACCTCCGCTTCAAAGGCAGGTCCCTGGTCCGTCAGCACTTGGTCCGGGTACCCGTGTGGACGGCAGAAGTGCTGCTGGAAGGCCCTAGCTGCTGTTTGAGCCGTTAAGTCCTTGACGGGGACGACAACCAAGAACCGGGAGTAATGATCCACGATGGTTAACGCGTAGACGTAGCCACTTCTGCTTGGGGTCAGTTTTACATGATCCAAGGCTACCAGTTCCAACGGTTGCCGGGTGACGATGGACTGCAGGGGAGTCTTCTGGCTGGCCCGGTCCTTCCTTCTCAGATTGCACGGGCCACAGTCTCTGCACCACTTCTCGATGGTTCCCCTCATGCCTACCCAGTGGAACCGCTCGCGCAGCAGGAACTCCAGCTTTTTCCACCCGAAGTGTCCAGCTCCGTCGTGGTATGCCTCCATCACCATGGCTGCGTCTCTTCGTGGCACCACTACTTGCCAGAGTAGTTCATGCGTCCGGGAGTTGACCATTCTGCGGCACAACTTCCCCTTGTAAAGGAATAGTCGACTCTTCTCCGCCCATAGTTGTTTGGCTTCCTCCGGAGCGTCTGGTTCAAGGCGAGCCTCCGGCCGAGTCAGCATCTCCTTCACCAGTCGGACGGCAGGGTCGCTGTCTTGCGTTTCCGCCCAGTTGTAGTGGGGTAAGGGGTTCAACGTAGCAGCCTGCTTACCCCTTACCCGGTGGGAATACTGGATAGTCCCATGACGGTGGAACGCAGGGAGTTCAACTTCTTCCAGTCCCTCCGGATCTTCTCCTTCGTCCGGCAGGTTGGGCATCCTGGACAGGGCGTCCGCGTTAGTATTGGAGCGTCCTGCCCGGTATTTGATTGTGAACTCGTAGTTGGACAGACGGGCCATCCACCTCTGCTCCAGGGCACCGAGTCTTGCCGTGTCCAGGTGTGTCAACGGGTTGTTATCCGTGTATACGGTGAACCGGGAAGAAGCGAGGTAATGCCTAAAGCGCTCGGTGACTGCCCATACCACGGCCAGGAACTCTAGCTTAAATGAGCTGTAATTCTCGGGGTTCCTTTCGGTGGGTCGCAGTTTTCGGCTGGCATAGGAGATTACTCGTTCTCTCCCCTGCTGAATCTGGGACAGTACGGCTCCTAGCCCGATGTTACTGGCGTCGGTGTAGAGGATGAAGGGCTGGCTATAGTCCGGGTACGCCAAGATTTCATCCCCCGTGAGGGCCATCTTCAGCTGGCGGAAGGACTCTTCTTCTAGCTCTTCCCATTTGAAGGGCGGCTTCTGGTTCTTGGCCTTCCGGGACTGGCCTATCAGGAGGTCCTGCATAGGTGCTGCCTTTTTGGTGAAACCGGGAATAAACCTTCGGTAGTAGCCTACCAACCCGAGGAACTGCCGCACTTCTTTTACGCTGGAGGGGCTTGGCCATCCCTTAATTGCGGTGATCTTATCAGGGTCGGGAGCCACTCCGTCAGCGCTCACCACGTGTCCCAGGTACTGCACCTTTGGTTTCAGGAGGTGACACTTGGAGGGTTTCACCTTTAGGCCGTAACTCGCCAGAGCCTCGAACACTTCCGCCAGGTGTTTCAGGTGGTCCTCATACGTCTTGGAATATACGATGATATCGTCCAGGTACAACAGGACCGTCTCGAAGTTTCTGTGGCCCAGACAACACTCCATTAGGCGTTGGAAGGTTCCTGGTGCGTTGCAGAGTCCGAACGGCATGCAGGTGAACTCGCTAAGTCCCATCGGGGTGGTGAATGCGGTCTTCTCCCGGTCCGCCTCTGCTACAGGAACCTGCCAGTACCCGCTAGTGAGATCCAAGGTAGAGAAGAAGTTAGCAGATCTTAAAGCAGCCAATGACTCCTCTATCCTTGGTAAGGGGTACGCATCCTTGTGTGTGATACGGTTGATTTTCCGGTAATCTACACACATCCTCATAGTGTTGTCTTTCTTTTTGACTAAAACTAATGGGGCTGCCCAGGGGCTACAACTATCCCGGATTACCCCAGCCTCCTTCATGTCTCTAAGCATCCCCTTGGCGTGTTGGTAATGTGCAGGGGGTACGGGTCGATACCTCTCTTTTATGGGAGGATGATCTCCCGTGGGGATGCGATGTTCTACCCCCTTGACTCGCCCGAAGTCTAACGGGTGTTTACTAAACACTCTCTCATACTCTTGAACCACCCGATAGACTCCTTGTTTCTGATGTGAGGGAGTGGAGTCAGTACCCAGATGTAGTTGCTGACACCAGTCCTCCATGTCTTTCTTAGAGCCGTTACCTTCCTCCGGGTGAGATGGAGGCAAGGGTTCCACAGATTGTATAGAATTTTGATTAGTGGTATATAATTTGGCTAGCGTGGCATACCGGGGCAGGTACACTTCCCTCTCCCCGATATTTATTATGCGAACGGGCACCCTCCCATGGCGTACATTGACCACCCCCCGTGCTGTCAAAATGGTGGGCCTACTGTCTGAGTAAACTGGTTCTACCATTGCCTGGTAATCTCTACCTCTCAGACCAATAGCTGCCCGGCACCAAATCATCATTTCACTTTTTGGGGGCATGGCAATAGGAAAAGGGTCACACATTCTTACGCTACCAATCTCACCGCCGGAGAGTTCCACTTGTTGCCGTTGCATCAGTGCCCGGATCTCTTTCTGGAGCACCCGCTGCTCGCCGGAGCTGGCATTCTTGGCAACCTGCTGTAAAAGGAAAATCACCTCTGCAAGACAATTTTCAATTACATTAGTTCCTAGAGTTATTTTTGGGTGACTCTCATGTTTGTCAATATCTACAATGATCAGTCCCTGTGCGGCCAGTTCGACTCTACCAATTTTGATGGTCACCTCTTTAAATCCGATCTGTGGCACGGGCTGACCATTGCTGGCGATGATACTCAAGTCGTCGTCAGGGTAGCGGGTAATATCCGAGTCATTCCAGTACTGCTTGAAGAGCACGTACGGAATGGTGGTGACCTGTGACCCGGTGTCCAGTAGGGCACTCATGGGAATGCCATCCAGTACCACAGGCAAGACTGGACGTCCTCCCACATATCTGTCGCGCCAGTTCGATGGGCCTGGTGATCTTTTTCCTGGGGGTTGGCCCTCTACCCCAGGTTGTGCCCGTTTAAAGAACAGTACCTTTCCATATGTCCGGGTTGATTGCAGCGGCGGCAGATGGGTCGTCCGTCCTCGCTGTATCGGTCACTGGGTCTTCCTCTGGCCGGTGGGGTCCTCCTTGGTCGACGCCACGGGATGTCCTCCGGTCCGGATGCCAGCTGGATCTTCCCTGGGGTGGAAACCTGTAAAGACTGCACAGTTCGGGTTAGCGCAGCAACGCTCTTAGCTAGCTCTTGGACCTGATGGCGTAGGTCTGGAGCCGGGTCATTGTCCAAAGCCTGCGCATCAGCTCCCACAGGCCCTGCCGACAAGGGCGCCGCCTCCTGGTGGTAAGTGATAGCTGGGCGCCTGTGGGTCACAACGCCACCCGGTGCCGGTTCTCGGAGCACCCGGATGGCTCTGTCCTTGAACTGTGCAAAGTCCAGATGGGGATCCTGTAAGGCCATTGCCCGCAACTGGGTTCGGTGGGCATTGCAATATAAACCCTCTATAAATTGTTCAGTCAACAGCCTGTCCTCGTTTCCCACCCCATCAGGGTCGGTCTGCTTTATGGCCCTAAGGGCCTCTTGTAGGTTTAGTGCATAGTCCCTTATACTCTCATGCGCTCGCTGCTTGCACCCGTAGAATCTAAGCTTAATCTCGGCTGAGGTGCGGGTATCAAAGGTGTCCTTCAGCCGGGTTAGTATCCCTGCGACAGTCTTCCTCCCAGGTGGCCAGGATTTTACTTCCCTTTTGGCTGCCCCGGTTAGTTGGGCCAGCCAGGATGCTCACTTTTTGCTCTTCTGTGAGGGGGTACACCTGGAAGAGGCTATCCAGCTTTTCTCTAAAGTCATGCAGGGTATGTGACTCCCCTGAGTACTGGGGTAGCCAAGCTGCTCCCGGGATATAGGGCATGGTGAAGGGCATAACTGCAGCAGCGGTGGCGCTGGCGGGGGTTGAGGCAGTGAAGCTCTCCTCCGTATCCGACATCTTCCTCCCCCCTAGTGGACCGTGGCCTACCTTGCGATGATCCTGTTCCGTAGGCCGCGGCTCCGCAGTGGATCGTCAGGGTTGAGGACCTTCCGTCGCGCTCCGGTGACGTCGGCGTCTGCTGGGCTCCTTCCAGGACCTTACGCAACGTCCGGACGTGAGGCGGGGCTTCAGTTCTCGCGCGCTTTCGGAGTCCACGCCCCTCTTCTTCCCGCGCGGCGTCCTCAAGATGGCGTCCAATGGCGGGAAAACTCCACGGATGGCGGGAAGAAGGTCGAAGATGGCGCCAGATGGCGGGAAAACTTCGCGGATGGCGGGAAGAAGGTAGAAGATGGCGCCGGATGGCGGGAAACCTCCACGGATAGCGGGAATCTTCACTACTGGTAAGTTTGAACAGTCTTTGCTTTTCAGGCACGCAGTACCCGGTGGTTGCGGGCACGAAATCCTGCCGACTACGCCAAAGTTGACGCGCCCCTGGGCCTGTGTCGCGCTGCGTTGCGCACGCGTGAGCTTACCCGGAGCCGGATCTGTTGAGGGTTGTAGTCTCGTGGCGGTGACCCGGTCCGTGCCCAGGGAGTCAAACTGGACGGCAGTCTGTTAGCGGTAAATGGTTGATGACTACGCCACCCGTTGAGTGCAGCCAGGGAGCTGCTGCTGCAGGGCAGACCGCTGAGGCCGGTGGTAGGATTGTGCAGCGTGATAGTATAACCCCCAACAGGAGGGGTATGGCCTCAGGGCAGCCGACGTGGATGATGGGGGTAGCAGGAACCACTCAGAGACGGTACGGTGTAGTTCAGGGTCTTTACTGGTAACAACGATAGACCCTCCCGGAGTACTTGCTAGCAAACGGGGCCTGGTCAGTCTTTGAGCAGATGGGATCTCCCCTGGCCAGGCGTAGTTGTAGGCCTCCCAAACTGACTGTACTCTTCTGGCTACCTTGCTAGAAGCTGATGTAAGTAGCCCACGTCCCTGAGTGTACCGTGTGGTGCTCACCCGTATGGCCGGTGACTCGGGGCCTTCTAATGGCTTCCGCTCCACGATGGCGGTGCTGGTCCCATGCGTGTGACCGTGCCTTCGGGCTTCTGGGCCAGAGGACCTGAAATCCCCTGCCTGACGGATTCTGCTGCTGGGTAGGAGTTAGTCCCCACAGCCTCGGACTCCGGGTCCGGTAAAGAATCTTCTTAGTCAGGGCGAGCTCTGCAGCTGCCAGCCCCTGACTCCTTGTAACTCTGCTGTTTCCTATGCTGCTTCTTGTCTCCACTCTCCTTGTCTGACTAACCCTGCCTCAGCCCCGGGTTTATACAGGGGAAGTTCTTCCCCTCCCAAGACTGGGCAGGAGGTGTGGCATGCACAGGATCCCTGACCAAAGGACCTCCCACCTGCTCTCAGACGTAATATCTCTATCACTGTGGCAACCAGACCCCTGGGGTGTCACATATACATGGAATGGGAGGGGGAGGGAAAGAGCATATATACATGGAATGGGGGGGAGGGAAAGAGCATATATACATGGAATGGAAGGGGGGGGAGAGCATATATTCATGGAATGGGAGGGGGGAGGGATAGAGCATATATACATGGAATGGGAGGGGGAAGGAAAGAGCATATATACATGGAATGGGGGGGAGGGAAAGAGCATATATACATGGAATGGGAGGGGGGAGGGAAAGAGCATATATACATGGAATGGGAGGGGGAGGGAAAGAGCTTATATACATGGAATGGGGGGAGGGAAAGAGCATATATACATGGAATGGGAGGGGGAGGGAAAGAGCATATATACATGGAATGGGAGGTGGGAGGGAAAGAGTTTATATACATGGAATGGGAGGGGGGAGGGAAAGAGTTTATATACATGGAATGGGAGGGGGAGGGAAAGAGCATATATACATGGAATGGGGGGGAGGGAAAGAGCATATATACATGGAATGGGAGGGGGGAGGGAAAGAGCATATATACATGGAATGGGAGGGGGAGGGAAAGAGCATATATACATGGAATGGGAGGGGGGAGGGAAAGAGCATATATACATGGAATGGGAGGGGGGAGGGAAAGAGCATATATACATTGAATGGGAGGGGGGAGGGAAAGAGCATATATACATGGAATGGGAGGGGGGAGGGAAAGAGCATGTATACATGGAATGGGGGTGGGAGGGAAAGAGCATATATACATGGAATGGGAGGGGGGAGGGAAAGAGCATATATACATGGAATGGGAGGGGGGAGGGAAAGAGCATATATACATGGAATGGGAGGGGGAGGGAAAGAGCATATATACATGGAATGGGAGGGGGGAGGGAAAGAGCATATATACATGGAATGGGAGGGGGGAGGGAAAGAGCATATATACATGGAATGGGAGGGGGGAGGGAAAGAGCATATATACATGGAATGGGAGGGGGGAGGGAAAGAGCATATATACATGGAATGGGAGGGGGAAGGAAAGAGCATATATACATGGAATGGGAGGGGGGAGGGAAAGAGCATATATACATGTAGTGGGAGGAGAGAGGGAAAGAGCATATATACATGAAATGGGGGGGAGGGAAAGAGCATATGACGCGCCCCCTGGGCCATGTTCAGGGAATACCCGGAGCCGGATCTGTTGGGGGATAGTAGTCCTCGTGGCGGTGACCCGGTCCGTGCCCAGGGTGTCAAACTAAGTGGCGAGATTTTAGTAGAAGTTGTTATAGTGTTCGACTATGCCACCCGTGGATTGCGGTCAGTGGGGACCGCCGCTGCACTGCAGACCGCTGAGGCTGATGCTGTTTGTGCAGCTTAGTATGAGATGACTCCCCACGGGAGGAGTATTGCCTCAGGGCAGCTAGTGTGGATAATGATGGGAGTGATGGTGCGAGTGTCCCAGTAATGATGGTGCTGGTGCGGCAAGAAACCACAGAGACGGGTGATGCAGTTTCCAAAGCTTTACTCACAGTTGGTGCTCCGGTCACTTCGGCAAGCAGTGACCACCCGAGCCGTGCTGCACCCACCAGGTGCGGGACTCGGCCAACTCCCAGGCAATTTCAGAGCGTGGTCCAGGGCTCCCTTCTCTTCCTCTCTACTGGCCGTCCCCACCAGGGACCCACCTTTGTCCGGCTTCCTCGGGCCTTTTGTTGGTCAAACCTCTCTCCGGTTTCCCTGACCCTATATGGCATGCCTTCCTGGTGGATATGGTGAGGGGTCGCGCCAAGACTTGACCACGACCTCCGGTTCCTGGCTGAGGATAATTGGCCTCCACCAGTTTGGGATCCGGTACCCTGCTCTGCCAACCCTTCACCCGGTATCTTGTGGGATCTCAGGGTTCCCTCTGTGCTTGCGTCTCTGGGCCTTTCCTTGTGTTTCTGTTCCTTCTCTCTCTCTGTCTCAGGTCTCCACTTCAGGCTTGCCTCTGGAGCTGGGCCCAGACTGAGCCACAGCTCCCTGTCAGCCCTCTCTGGCTGAGCTCCTCTCTGAACTGAACCGGACTGAACTCAACCCTGATCTAAGATGGTGCCCACCTTATATACTCCCCTCTGACACCCGAGCCCAGGCGACCAGCACCCAATGGGCTCCTACCTATGCCCAGAGTCCCTCCCCTCTCTGCTCCTACACCACTGGGATATTCCCCCCCCCCCCACTCCAGCCAGGGACAGACGCTGTCGTACCTGCACATCTATCTGGTGGGAGTACCGTTGATCTGTCCCCCGGAAATGGGGTGTGTGTGGTGTATGCAGCTAACTGAGCCCCGTTCCACACTCCATCCTTACCCGGGAGTGGAATACCACACCTCTGGTTCGAGGTGCAATACCCCTGTAGCAGCCGAGTCCTCAGGGTGCTACACATATATACATGGAATGGGAGGGGGGAGGGAAAGAGCATATATACATGGAATGGGAGGGGGGAGGGAAAGAGCATATATACATGGAATGGGAGGTGGGAGGGAAAGAGTTTATATACATGGAATGGGAGGGGGAGGGAAAGAGCATATATACATGGAATTGGGGGGAGGGAAAGAGCATATATACATGGAATGGGAGGGGGGAGGGAAAGAGCATATATACATGGAGTGGGAGGAGGGAGGGAAAGAGCATATATACAGTACAGACCAAAAGTTTGGACACACCTTCTCATTTAAAGATTTTTCTGTATTTTCTTGACTATGAAAATTGTACATTCACACTGAAGGCATCAAAACTATGAATTAACACATGTGGAATTATATACTTAACAAAAAAGTGTGAAACAACTGAAAATATGTCTTATATTCTAGGTTCTTCAAAGTATCCACCTTTTGCTTTGATGACTGCTTTGCACACTCTTGGCATTCTCTTGATGAGCTTCAAGAGGTAGTCACCGGAAATGGTTTTCACTTCACAGGTGTGCCCTGTCAGGTTTAATAAGTGGGATTTCTTGCCTTATAAATGGGGTTGGGATCATCAGTTGTGTTGTGCAGACGTCTGGTGGATACACAGCTGATAGTCCTACTGAATAGACTTTTAGAATTTGTATTATGGAAAGAAAAAAGCAGCTAAGTAAAGAAAAACAAGTGGCCATCATTACTTTAAGAAATGAAGGTCAGGCAGTCTGAAAAATTGGGAAAACTTTGAAAGTGTCCCCAAGTGCAGTTGCAAAAACCATCAAGCGCTACAAAGAAACTGGCTCACATGAGGACCGCCCCAGGAAAGGAAGACCAAGAGTCACCTCTGCTTCTGAGGATAAGTTTATCCGAGTCACCAGCCTCAGAAATCGCGGGTTGACAGCAGCTCAGATTAGAGACCAGGTCAATGCCACACAGAGTTCTAGCAGCAGACACATCTCTACAACAACTGTTAAGAGGAGACTTTGTGCAGCAGGCCTTCATGGTAAAATAGCTGCTAGCAAACCACTGCTAAGGACAGGCAACAAGCAGAAGAGACTTGTTTGGCCTAAAGAACACAAGGAATGGACATTAGACCAGTGGAAATCTGTGCTTTGGTCTGAGAGTCCAAATTTGAGATCTTTGGTTCCAACCACCGTGTCTTTGTGCGATGCGGAAAAGGTGAACGGATGGACTCTACATGCCTGGTCCCCACCGTGAAGCATGGAGGAGGAGGTGTGATGGTGTGGGGGTGCTTTGCTGGTTACACTGTTGGGGATTTATTCAAAATTGAAGGCATACTGAACCAGCATGGCTACCACAGCGTCTTGCAGCGGCATGCTATTCCAACCGGTTTGCGTTTAGTTGGACCATCATTTATTTTTCAACAGGACAATCATGGGCGGACCTACCGCCCGTGCAGCCGGTTCATTGAACGGGGGCCCCCGAGGGAGAGGGGACCCCTCCAGCCTCCAGCAGGGCCGCCATCAGAGCATGACTGCCCTGACACCAACAAGGGGCCCGGCCAGTCGGGGCCCCCTCGGGGCCCCCCTCTTGTGCATCTCCTCATGGGGCCCCCCCGCCGTCACATGACCGGAGATGTCCCTGTGCTCAGCATGGGCCCCCGGCCCCATGCTGAGCACAGGGACATCTCCGGTCATGTGACGGCGCCGGCACAATGCTTACCCCTCCCCGTGCCTCCGCAGCGTCTTACGCGTCCTCTGACTGTGATGTCTCAGGTCAGAGGGCGCGGTGATGTCTTTACACCGCGCGCGCTCTCTCCTGACCTGTCACAGTGCAGAGCGGGAAGACGCGGGCGACGCTGGAGTCCGGAGCAGCGCCAGCAGCAGGTAAGAAGTGAGGTGAGTATTGTTTTTTTTATTTTTTTCATGTATGGGGGCATGGGGCATTATATGGTGGGGGGAGAGTGGGTGTGACATCCTGCATGGGGCATTATATGGGGGGGTGATATCCTGCATGGAGCATTATATGGAGGGAGAGGTGACATCCTGCACGGGGCATTATATGGGGGGTAGAGGTGACATCCTGCATGGGGTATTATATGGGGGAGGTGACATCCTGCATGGGGCATTATATGGGGGGGTGACATCCTGCATGGGGCATTATATGGGGGGGTGATATCCTGCATGGGGCATTATATGGGGGGTGACATCCTGCATGGGGCATTATATGGGGGGTAGAGGTGACATCCTTCATGGGGTATTATATGGGGGGTAGAGGTGACATCCTGCATGGGGTATTATATGGGGGGTAGAGGTGACATCCTGCATGGGGCATTATATGGGGGGGTGACATCCTGCATGGGGCATTTTAATGGGGGGTAGAGGTGACATCCTGCATAGGGCATTAAAAGGGGGGTGTCATCCTATATGAAGCATTATAAGGGGGGAACAGCCTGCATGAAGCGTTACATGGGGGCCAATATTCTGTATGGAGTGTTATATGGGGGTCAGTATTCTGTATGGAGCGTTATATGGGGGACAGTATCCTGTACGGAGCGTTATATGGGGACCAGTATCCTGTATGGAGCATTATATGGGGACCAGTATCCTGTATGGAGCATTATAAGGGGGTCAGTATCCTGTATGGAGCATTATATGGGGCCCATAATACTGTATGGAGGACTATACTGTCCGGTCTGCACTGTGCGCTGTGAGGATTCGCCGGCTTCTGAGCTATTGTAGAATTTACAATAGATATCGCTCATGTAATGTAGTAAGTGAAATCCTTGGCCTTGTACTATACATATATATTTATCTGTGGTATCTGAACATCATGAATCATGGTATGTGTTAAAGGGGCCACTGAAACTCTGTCGCCCAGGGCCCACAAAAATCTGGAGCCGGCCCTGGGGGTAAATATAACAAGTTTTATTTTTTTTAAATACAATTAATTAACTAGGAGTGGGGAGAATCAGAGATGCACGAGGGGATGAGAGATGCACGGGGAGGGGGGGGGGGCCTTCATGCCCCCTATGAAGGGCAGGGGGGGGCCCCAAAAAAGTTCTTGCACAGGGGCCCACTACAGTCTGTGTCCGCCCCTGAGGACAATGACCCCAAACACACCTCCAGGCTGTGTAAGGGCTATTTGACCAAGAGGGAGAGTGATGGGGGGCTACGCCAGATGACCTGGCCTCCACAGTCACCAGACCTGAACCCAATCGAGATGGTTTGGGGTGAGCTGGACCGCAGAGTGAAGGCAAAAGGGCCAACAAGTGCTAAGCATCTCTGGGAACTCCTTCAAGATTGTTGGAAGACCATTTCCGGTGACTACCTCTTGAAGCTCATCAAGAGAATGACAAGAGTGTGCAAAGCAGTCATCAAAGCAAAAGGTGGCTACTTTGAAGAACCTAGAATATAAGACATATTTTCAGTTGTTTCACACTTTTTTGTTAAGTATATAATTCCACATGTGTTAATTCATAGTTTTGATGCCTTCAGTGTGAATGTACAATTGTCATAGTCATGAAAATACAGAAAAATCTTTAAATGAGAAGGTGTGTCCAAACTTTTGGTCTGTACTGTATATGGAATGGGAGGGGGGAAGGAAACAGCATATATACATGGAATGGGGGGGGAGCATATATACAGGGAATGGGGGAGGGAACAGCATATATATATAGAATGGGAGGGCAGCATATATATATATATATATATATATATATATATATATATATATATATATATGGAATGAGGGAAAGAGCATATATACATGGACTGGGGGGAAACGACATATATACATGGAATGGGGGGGACAGCCATATATACATGGATTGGGGGAGGGCAGCCATATATACATGGATTGGGGCATATAACAAGATGGGGGTGAGCACATTCTTTATTTCGGCGGTCTCATACCCCTGCTCCTTTCGGGGTCTGCTCTATGCTGCCCTCGTCTGCTCTCTGTATGAGTTGTTTTTTCTAAACTAAAACCTCAGTATTAAAGGGTAATTTGCCGTGTTGGCACTTGGCGATAAATAAGTGGGTTTTGGATTGCAGTTTGGGCACTCGGTCCGTAAAAGGTTCGCCATCACTGCCCTGGGCCATCACCCCCGGTTCAGCACGGGGTCCGGCGCTGAGCCCGTGCTGAACTGGGCAGATGTCAGCTGATTCTTACAGCTGACATGTGCCCGCAATAGCCGCGGGTGGAATCGCCATCCACCGGCGGCTGTTAAATGCCGCTGTCAATCTCTGATCGCGGGTCACCGATGGGTGGGCATGACAACCCAGGGTCTGCAGCAGACCCCTGTGGTTGTCATGTCTCGCTTGCTATGAGCGCCACCCAGTGGTTGGCACTCATAGCAAGTGAGCATTTCTGCTACACAGAGGCGATCAGATAACTGCAGCTTCTAGTGTCCTATGGAGACTATTGAAGCATGCAGAAAATGGAAAAAAATGTTTATAAAAATATATATATATATATATATATAAAGTTTAAATCACCCCCCTTCAAAATAAAATAATAAAAAAAACACACACATATTTGGTGTCGCCACGTTCAGAATCGCCCGATCTATCAATATAAAAAAAGAATTAATCCGGTCGGTAAACGGCGTAAGGAGAAAAAAATTCTTAACGCCAGAATTACGTCTTTTTGGTCGCTGCAACATTGTAATAAAATGCAGTAACGGGCGATCAAAACATCACATCTGCCCCAAAATGATATCAATCTCGAAATTTTATCCAACTCGACACGCAAAAAATAAGCCCTCACCCAGTCCCAGATCCCGAAAAATAAAGTCTCGGAAAATGGCGCCATTTTTTTTTAGCAAACTTTGTATTGTGTTTTCACCAAATAAAAAAGAACCTATACATGTTTGGGGTCTACAAACTCGTAATGACCTGGAGAATAATAATGGCCGGTCAGTTTTAGCATTCAGTGCATTTCTTTTTGCAGTTTCACCGCACTTGGAATTTTTTTCCCATTTTCCAGTAACCAGTAATAACGTTTAAAAGTACAACTTATCCCCCAAAAAATAAGCCCTCACATGGCCATATTGCCGGAAAAATAAAAGGCTATGGCTCTGTGAAGAAAGGGGGAAAAAATGATGAAACAAAAACGGAAAAACCCAAGGTCGTTAGAGGGTTAAAAATACAATGTGATTTTCTGTTTTCTTTTCAGATTCTGTCTCTCACAGGTGAAGTGACCTACGATAAAAATTACAGACCTCTCCATTCTCTGTAGGTGGGAAAACTTGCAAAATCCAGGGGCGGAACTACCGCCCGTGCAGCCGGTTCATTAAACGGGGGCCCCCGAGGGAGAGGGGGCCCCTCCAGCCTCCAGCAGGGCCGCCATCAGGGCATGACTGCCCTGACTCCAGCATGGGGCCCGGCCGGTTGGGGCCCCCTCGGGACCCCCCTCTTGTGCGTCTCTTCATGGAGCCCCCCCGCAGGACCTCCCGCCGTCACATGACCGGAGATGTCCCTGCGCTCCACATGGTTCCCCGGCACCATGCTGAGCGCAGGGACATCTCCGGTCATGTGATGGCGCCGGCACAATACTTACCCCTCCCCGTGCCTCCGCAGCGTCTTCCGCGTCCTCTGACTGTGACGTCTCAGGTCAGAGGGCGCGGTGATGTCTTTACACCGCGCGCGCTCTCTCCTGACATGTCACAGTGCAGAGCGGGAAGACGCGGGCGACGCTGGAGTCCGGAGCAGCGCCAGCAGCAGGTAAGAAGTGAGGTGAGTATTGGATTTTTTTATTTTTTTCATGTATGGGGGCATGGGGCATTATATGGTGGGGGGAAAGTGGGTGTGACATCCTGCATGGGGCATTATATGGTGGGGGGGTGTGTGACATCCTGCATGGGGCATTATATGGTGGGGGGATGTGTGACATCCTGCATGGGGCATTATGAGGGGGGAACAGCCTGCATGGAGCATTACATGGGGCCAATATTCTGTATGGAGTGTTATATGGGGGTCAGTATTCTGTATGGAGCATTATATGGGGGACAGTATGCTGTGTGGAGCGTTATATGGGGACCAGCATCCTGTATGGAGCATTATATGGGGACCAGTATCCTGTATGGAGCATTATATGGGGACCAGCATCCTGTATGGAGCATTATAAGGGGGTCAGTATCCTGTATGGAGCGTTATATGGGGGCCAGTATCCTGTATGGAGCATTATAAGGGGGTCAGTATCCTGTATGGAGCATTATATGGTGCCCATAATACTGTATGGAGGACTATACTGTCCGGTCTGCACTGTGCGCTGTGAGGATTTGCCGGTTTCTGGGCTATTGTAGAATTCACAATAGATATCGCTCGTGTAATGGGGCATTATAAGGGGGGAACAGCCTGCATGGAGCGTTATATGGGGGCCAGTATTCTGTATGCAGTGTTATATGGGGCTCACTACAGTCTGTGTCCGCCCCTGGCAAAATCAGCAACGTATCAAATACTTATTTTCCCCACTGTACTAATAGCACACAGCACTCACATAATATACCAGCAGGTGGGATTAGGTTTGGGGGGCTCCTGTCCAGAGGCCACAGAATAACTGTTGCGGCCGCTGGTCCTGAAAACGGATTTCCTCCTCTCTAGTCTCTAGCGATGTATGTAGGTGTATTGTGCTGATTACACTGCCCCCTAGTGTCCAACAATCACTCTGCATAACATTTTCAAATGCAAATATCTGATATTTAGTGCTGAGTGCAGTTTCTGTGTTACACCCAGACAGACGAGCCGCTGTATACTCACACGTATCAGATTCCTGAATTTTTGGAAGCTTTACTAGTTTTTTTAATCACAAAACATGGAGACAAAAGGGATTGAACCCAGGACCTCATACATGCAAAGCATGTGCTCTACCACTGAGCTACATCCCCTGTATGGACACCAGGGATTTCTTCTCATCTCCAAGAGACACTAATCTATGACTATCTACTAATAGATTTTCTCTATTATTTTTTCTCTTTTATAATCATGCAGCATAAATACCATCATATTCTCATAGTCTGGACTATTAGGGACAAGACAAAACTATTTTTCTTTAATTTTTTATTATTTGTTTATATTTAAAATATGGGGAAAAAGGAGGCGATTTTATTTTTTATGCCTTTTATTGAACAGATTAAAAAAAAATGCAATTCTCCTTTTCCCGTATTTTAAAGAGATTGTTCCCTACTGGATGGCGCTTTTCTATTGTCCCAATCAAATAAGAAGAAAGCAAAGAGCACTTACCTCCCAGATACGCACCGTGACAAGCACTGCACCCCATGATGATCTCCTGACATTGCTTATGTCTGATGATTGGTTGCAGACCATCAGCGGTGGCAGAAACGCGGCATCGCCTGCAGGAGAGATTACACTCTTGTGTCAGTGTGAGCGGGCTGTCGTGGAGAGCGGTCACATTAGTGACTGCTGATGTGACTGCTCTCCAAGTCATCCGGATTGTCATGGGACAGTATGGATTATATTCACAGCAGACAGGTGAGTATTATGGTGGTTTACTACTTTTTGTCGTTTACAGGTGACAAGGGCATCAGGGATTAGGTGTTAAGGTGAGCATTATGGTGTTTTTTTATTTTTTTCTCTTTTACAGGGGACAAAGGCTTTGGTGAATTAGGTGTAAAGGTGAATATAATACTTTTTTATTTTTATTTTAATAAAGGAGTGTTTGTCTTTATTTCAAATAAAGGACTTTATTCTGGGTGTTTTTTTTTTACAATCTGATTATTGGGTTAGTAATAGGGAGTCTTATAGATGCCTCTCCATTACAAACTTGTGGGCTTGATGTTAGCGGCCATAAAACAGCTGACGTCAACCCCACAATCATTAACCCACTTGTCATCGCATCAAGACAAGTGGGAAGAGCAGAGGCTAAGCATCAGATTTGGCACATTTTATTGATGTACCATTTCTGGGGCGGATGAGAGCTGATGTTTTTAGTCTAGGAGGGGGCCAATAACCATGGCCACTTCCTAAGCTATTAATATCAGCTCGCAGCTGTCTGTTTAGCCTTTGATGGTTAGTGAATATAGGGGGACCCCACATCAATTTTGTTTGGGGTCTCCCCTATAATAACCAGTAAAGGCTAAGCAAATAGCTGTGAGCTGATATTAATAGCCTGGGAATCTTTATGGCTATTGGCCTGTTCCCAAATAATATCATCCACCAGCCGTTGATTTTCCCTTTGCTGATTATAAAAATTACGAGGGACCCCACTTCTCTTTTTTTATTAACAAGCACAGTAAAATACACACCTAAAGTAACCTTAGTTCGCTGCCACTAGGTGTTCCAGCAGCTGGAAACTTCCAAAACCTAAAATGTCCCTCAAAGTTTCCCATGAGGTTTCTGGGCCTTGCAACTGCCGGGAGACCTGGTGGCTTTGAACTCTACAAGGTTACTGGAGTTCAAGCTACCGGGTCTGACGGCGGTAGCTCTAATGCGAGACTTTTGAATGCCGGAGTGCTGGACATGCGCCGGGAGCTGAATGCAGCTCATATCATTGTTGCCTGAGATCAGCGCGAGCAGGCGACAGTGATGGAAATTGTAGTCAGCCACCCCAGTGTACATTATGTGTAAAATAAAGAATTAGATTAAAAAAACAGAGTGGGCTCTGGCCAAATTTTCATAACCAGCAGAGGGAAAGCCGTCTGCTGGGGGCTGATATTACTAGCCAGGGAAAGGGGCCATTAGCCCAAAATGTTCCCTGGTTATTAATAACAGCTATCAAAAGACTGACCGTCACTTCCAAAACAGAAAACTGGTCTGTACAGGTGCTTACTAAGAGTTGCCATCTATATAACTAACAAATAAAGTAGCACTCTGTAGCGCTATAGCATGAAAACATGAAATGTATGAAATTTGAATTGCATTACTGCTCTAGAAAATAGAAATAAATGAGAATTCTTAGCGCATAAATTAGCCAATTCATGTGTACCCGATAGCCATGGTAAGGCGACTCTCATTGCCAGGAACCTACCTAGTGTGAATCCAATCTTATACTAAAGTCTACATGTATATGGGAGGGTAGGATCCTGCTATAATTAAAACCTCCTGAGGCTTAGGGGTGGAGTGATCATTCAGAAATCCTATGTATACAAATATCAAAAGACTGACCGTCACTTTCAAAACAGAAAACCGGTGTGTACAGGTGCTTACTAAGAGTAGCCATCTCCATATATAACCAACAAATAAAGTAGCACTCTGTAGCGCTATAGTATGCAAACATACTATTGTTATAGTTACAGTGGTGGCCAAAAGTATTGGCACCCCTGCAATTCTGTCAGATAATACTCAGTTTCTTCCTGAAAATGATTGCAATCACAAATTCTTTGGTACTATTCTCTTCATTTAATTTGCTTGCAAGGAAAAAACACAAAAGAGAATGAAGCAAAAATCAAATCATTGATCATTTCACACAAAACTCCAAAAATGGGCCGGACAAAAGTATTGGCACCCTCAGCCTAATACTTGGTTGCACAACCTTTAGCCAAAATAACTGCGAACAACCGCTTCCGGTAACCATCAATGAGTTTCTTACAATGCTCTGCTGGAATTGTAGACCATTCTTCTTTGGCAACCTGCTCCAGGTCCCTGATATTTGAAGGGTGCCTTCTCCAAACTGCCATTTTGAGATCTCTCCACAGGTGTTCTATGGGATTCAGGTCTGGACTCATTGCTGGCCACCTTAGAAGTCTCCAGTGCTTTCTCTCAAACCATTTTATAGCGCTTTTGGAAGTGTGTTTTGGGTCATTGTCCTGCTGGAAGACCCATGACCTCTGAGGGAGACCCAGCTTTCTCACACTGGGCCCTACATTATGCTGCAAAATTTGTTGGTAGTCTTCAGACTTCATTATGCCATGCACACGGTCAAGCAGTCCAGTGCCAAAGGCAGCAAAGCAACCCCAAAACATCAGGGAACCTCCACCATGTTTGACTGTAGGGACCGTGTTCTTTTCTTTGAATGCCTCTTTTTTTTCCTGTACACTCTATGTTGATGCTTTTTCCCAAAAAGCTCGACTTTTGTCTCATCTGACCAGAGAACATTCTTCCAAAACGTTTTAGGCTTTCTCAGGTAAGTTCTGGCAAACTCCAGCCTGGCTTTTTTATGTCTCGGGGTAAGAAGTGGGGTCTTCCTGGGTATCCTACCATACAGTCCCTTTTCATTCAGACGCCGACGGATAGTACGGGTTGACACTGTTGTACCCTTGGACTGCAGGGAAGCTTGAACTTGTTTGGCTGTTAGTAGAGGTTCTTTATCCACCATCCGCACAATCTTGCGTTGAAATCTCTCGTCAATTTTTATTTTCCGTCCACATCTAGGGAGGTTAGCCACAGTGCCATGGGCTTTACACTTCTTGATGACACTGCGCACGGAAGACACAGGAACATTCAGGTCTTTGGAGATGGACTTGTAGCCTTGAGATTGCTCATGCTTCCTCACAATTTGGTTTCTCAAGTCCTCAGACAGTTCTTTGGTCTTCTTTCTTTTCTCCATGCTCAATATGGTACACACAAGGACACAGGACAGAGGTTGAGTCAACTTTAATCCATGTTAACTGGCTGCAAGTGTGATTTAGTTATTGCCAACACCTGTTAGGTGCCACAGGTAAGTTACAGGTGCTGTTAATTACATGAATTAGAGAAGCATCACATGATTTTTCAAACAGTGCCAATACTTTTGTCCACCCCCTTTTCTAGGTTTGGTGTGGAATTATATCCAATTTGGCTTTAGGACAATTCTTTTTGTTTTTTTTTCATTGAAGACAAATTAAATGAAGATAATAATACCAAAGAGTTTGTGATTGCAGTCATTTTCAGGAAGAAACTGAGTATTATCCGACAGAATTGCAGGGGTGCCAATACTTTTGGCCACCACTGTACTATTGTTATACTTTAGGAGGGCTAAATCTACACCTTGCTGGTGATCCACTGACCAGCCCACCCGAGGCGTCGACAGGGAATCTGCCAGGTAGGAAGAATTACCAGTCCAGCTCCTGTTCTAATAGACAGTTTTGTGGATTTGGGGTAACTGAGTGATATGGACACATTATTATAGGGGCACGTGACACCCAGGTAAAATCCGTGTATATCTTGTAGGACGGCCCTGGTGGTACAGAAAAGTAAAAAAACTGATGTCTTTTTTTAGAGGCATTTGTATACTTTACCTTCTATTATTATTTATTCTATTTTCACTCATTTATATAACCTGATCATTTCCCTGACAGGTCGGTGAGTTGTTTATTGCTTAGCAATAATGTATCACCCACAACTATAAATGATAAAGAATAACATTCCATTCTTATCATTTACAGCAGAGGATAATTTATACCATATATAACATGTATATAATATCTACCAAAGCAAAAAAACGACTATTTACAAACATGGAGAAAACTGATTTTTCTATCTTTTCCAACACAGATTTATGTACATTTATATTCTATTAATCAGATGGGATATTTCTATTCCACATTCCCTGCCTCATTCACCAGTTGGCAGCAAACATGGCGGCCTGGCTGCTCTGATGTCACAATGCTCAGGATTAGGGGGTCACTCAGTTATGATGTCATAATGACATCATGGAATGTCCTGAGGGTATATAATCTCTGAGCACTGTGACATCAGCGCCATTTCTTGAGTTGATGCTTTTGCTGAGACTTCACTTTGGTTGTGGAAGAGCGAACTAGTTTGTGTTACACATCTGGTGATTACTTCCATTTATTCTTCTTGATCTTTGATCAGAGCACAATAACACCGGTGCCACCGGAGAGCTTAGTTCTCCAATATTCTATCAGCCGGCTCCAGGTACCTAAGTCATGAGCGCCCGGGAGCTGCGCCAACTGATTGCTGACAATGAGGCATGGCTGCGCCGACCAGAAAATCAAGGTAAGTGAAATATTTGGGGGAGATCCACAATATTCCCACACTATAGAGCTTTCCTGGGAGGAGATATCCCTGGGGTATGAGGGGACACATTTCAGGACAGACAGTGCAGGTTAACTAAGGCCAAAATAAAGTCAATTCTTTCTAGGGTTCCCCTCGCCCTAAACACCACAGCAGTAGAAGGACCCATCACTATAGCCCAAAAATGTTTACTAAAATTGGAAATAATTCTGATAAATTTGTTTATAGGTCAGGCCATAATTGTCCATGGACGGAGGAGGTCTCCTCCAAGAGATCAGGAAAGACCTTCTACCAGTGATGGAAGGAGGTCTCCTCCAAGAGATCAGGAAAGACCTTCTACCAGTGATGGACGTCAGAGAGACAGCAATGCTGTCACTGAGAGGAGAGGGAGACGGGCCAGAGATCCTCCGCGGTGTAGAGGACAGGAAGAGAGCAGGGATAGAAGCCGCTCTCCTCTAAGACCAGCCCCTGCGGAGCCCTCCGGAACAACAGGAGAGAGCAGCAGGGATGGCGGCCGTCCCCTCCCACCCATTCAACTGCAGGAAGTAGGTGTGATGACACCACCACTGCCACAGGTGGAGCCACCTGCACAAAACCTACCTGTGCAGGAGAGACCTTCTACCAGTGATGGACGGTCTCCTCCAAGAGACGAGGAAAGACCTTCTTCCAGTGATGGACGTCAGAGCGACAGCAATGCTGTGGAGCCACCTGCACAAAATCTACCTGTGCGGCAGAGGCGGCAGCATTGGGTTCGCAGGAGAGCACTGCTAATTGCAAATCTCCCAACAAGGGATGTAACCGCACAGGAGGAGGCCGAGTCATGTATCATCTGTATGACCGAATATGAGATCGGAGATAAGGTCACGGTCCTTCCATGTGACCACACCTTCCATCAGGGATGTATTACTAGATGGCTCCGCTCCAACCCTCTGTGCCCCCTGTGCCGTAACCACTGCTTCCATTGAAGCCCCATGTTCATGGTGCAGACAGTGGTGGAGAACATACTGAACCCCAGCCCAGGTAAGGGAGCAATGCATACATTAACACTACATTCATTACAAAATTGTAAAAAAAATCACCTTTACCTTCCTGCTGTTCTGATCTCTCTTTAGTTTACCATCAGCTTTGGTCAACATCTTACCAAGCATGAAGGGCCATGAACACCCCAAAACCACCAGATGGTAAGTCACCTCTCATTCCCGCTGCCCCATGATATCTATATCACATGTGACATATAAGTAATTGTTCTTTTCTCCTTTTCATAGAAGGATGATCCAAGTCTGGAGAACATTGAGGAATTAGATCAGAATGACTTGTCCTTCATGTAAGTAGATATTAGAATTTGCTTTTTTATATTTTCCAGCTGATTATTAACTTTTTACTGGGAATCTATTGATGAGATGTAATAATTTGGCGTCTTCTCTTTACAGAAATCTGCAGAAGTTACAGATCATTTCCATAATGATCCACAGATCCCTCATCTGCTTCATAGAGACCCTGATTCCAGCATGTGCAGAGATGCTGATAACAGCTGCAGCCCCAGACTATGATATCCTCATATATTCCATTATTTCTCCAAATATTCCTAAAAATAAATAATATTTACCATCTCTATGTCTGGTTGTGACTTCACTATATAGAATGTTGTTACGTAACATTAGCAGCACATAATGATAAGTGAGGGAGGGATTTACCATTAGTTGGTATAGGGGTAGTGGCAACAGTTAAAGGGGATGTCTAGCACTCTTATATTGATGGCTTACCCTTAGGATAGGCGACCAATATCAGATTAATGGGGACGTGACCCCCGACACGCGCGATCAGCTGTTCTTGGTGCCGGTTGGATGTGATTATTTGCAGACTGGAATAGCACAGCGCCGACAACTGCATAGTGGCCACAGCGGGGTAATGCAGATCATATGAATAGGGTCAGGTGTGCAGTACCCGGAAGCGGCCACTATATAGCTGGCAGAGCAGTACAGCACGGGCGCTGGCACCGCGTCCCATATTGCTTTAAACTGCTCGCGATACTCATCTCTCCACGTTCCTCCGCAGTTCTGGTGTCTTCCAACTCTGTGACGTCTCAGGGAAGAGGGCGCGATCACTACAGCGCCCCCTCTGTGCTGAGCAGTCACAGTGCAGAGAGCTGGAACACGCTGTGGAGACAGGAACTGCGGCAAGCGGGGAACAAGGATAGGTAAGTATTTGATTATTATTTTTTTTCTGTATGGAGCATTATATGGGGCCATACTGTATGGAGCATTATATGGGGCCCATACTGTATGGAGCAATACATTGGATATGGAAAGTATTCAGACCCCTTTAAATGTTTCACTCTTTGTTTCATTGCAGCCATTTGGTAAACTCTAAAAAGTTCATTTTTTCCTCATTAAAGTACACTCTGCACCCCATCTTGACTGAAAAAAACAGAAATGTAGAAATTTTTGCATAATTATTAAAAAAGAAAAACTGAAATATCACATAACGCTATGCATATTTTATCAAACCCCTCCATGGAGCTGTAGCACAAAAGCACTAGGATAGCAGGTCACTACTCTGCAGTGTGTGGTCCTTAAATAAAGGTAAAATCATAATAGAAATATGGTATCACTTTTGGGATTCTGGGATCAACGAGCGATGAGTTATCCCAGAAGTTTTTAATAAAATGTGCAGGCTAGAGCCCAGTCCCTGTGACGTCATCCCAGGGGGGTCTCTCCCTTCAGCATAAAATAGTTGGCTGGGGGGTATAGATACTATAAGCAACGGGTCATATTCGATAGCGTTCAAATCAAATCGGGGAGCCCCTCCTCCATCTATATTGAATTGTCTCAGCGATCTTATAGTAAGTCTCTTCTTTAATCCTTATTATTTGGTGTAACTATTAATGTATTGTATTGTCTCCTTTTGTAAACATTTTTGTATAGTTTTCCTAAACACTGCCTCCCATTTGGATTAAATATAAAGTCTAATCGTTCTGTTTCTTTTGTCCTGTAATCGTTCCCTTCCCTGAAGCCATACACTACCAGAATGCAGGCGTTTGGCCAGGCAAGGCCTTGTACTATATTTCAAACTCGGCCGGTGGTGGCAGCGAGTAATATTAATAATTGGGCTATTGTGAAGCTGGCAGTGACTGTACGGAGGGCATTAACATATATTCCATATGTTGGAATCCCTGATGAAATCCTGACACAGTGACAGCATGGTGAGATATAGAGTGATCTCTGTGGAATACATGACTATGGAGATGCCGGGGATTGAACCCGGGGCCTCATACATGCAAAGCATGCGCTCTACCACTGAGCTACATCCCCTGCATGTGTGCTATGCTCATATGCAAAACCGTAAGGGTATGTTCACACTTATTTGAAAGCAGAAATTTCTGCAGCATTTCCACATCTCTTGGCAGGAAAAACGCAGCGGCAAAAACGTGCTTTTTTTCCTGCATTTTTCTAGCGTTTTTAGACAGCAATAAATGACATGGAGATAGATAATAGAGATAGATTGATTAGATAGATAGACAGATATATTGACCTACAGACATACAGAGAGACATTTAGACATAGGAACAGACATATAGACAAATAATTGCACAACCACCCAACATATAATAACTTTGCACCCTGTGGAGCTTATCAGGCAGCTTTTAATGATTAAATAAAAAAACGAAAGAAAAAAAATGACGTGGTGCCCCTCCCCATGTAACCAGCAAAGTTAATTAAAGCAGACAACTGAGAGCTGATATTATCAGGCTGGGAAGGTCCCTGGTGATTGTGCATAAACATACCAGCCCGCAGCACAGCCCTCCATGTGCTCGCCAGAGGTAGCGTGACTGCCATTAGGTACCGAGATGAGATCTTCAGACCCCTTGTGAGACCATATGCTGGTGCGGTTGGCCCTGGGTTCCTCGTAATGCAGGACAATGCCAGACCTCATGTGGCTGGAGTGTGTCAGCAGTTCCTGCAAGATGAAGGCATTGAAGCTATGGACTGGCCGCCCGTTCCTCAGACCTGAATCCGATTGAGCACATCTGGGACATCATGTCTCGCTCCATCCACCAACGTCACGTTGCACCACAGACTGTCCAGGAGTTGGCGGATGCTTTAGTCCAGGTCTGGGAGGAGATCCCACAGGAGACCAACCGCAACCTCATCAGGAGCATGCCCAGGCATTGTAGGGAGGTCATACAGGCACGGGGAGGCCACACACAATACTCAGCCTCATCAGGACCATGCCCAGGCGTTGTAGGGAGGTCATACAGGCACGTGGAGGCCACACACAATACTCAGCCTCATCAGGAGCATGCCCAGGCATTGTAGGGAGGTCATACAGGCACGGGGAGGCCACACACAATACTCAGCCTCATCAGGAGCATGCCCAGGCGTTGTAGGGAGGTCATACAGGCACGTGGAGGCCACACACAATACTCAGCCTCATCAGGAGCATGCCCAGGCATTGTAGGGAGGTCATACAGGCACGGGGAGGCCACACACAATACTCAGCCTCATCAGGAGCATGCCCAGGTGTTGTAGGGAGGTCATACAGGCACGTGGAGGCCACACACAATACTCAGCCTCATCAGGAGCATGCCCAGGCATTGTAGGGAGGTCATACAGGCACGTGGAGGCCACACACAATACTCAGCCTCATCAGGAGCATGCCCAGGCATTGTAGGGAGGTCATACAGGCACGGGGAGGCCACACACAATACTCAGCCTCATCAGGAGCATGCCCAGGCGTTGTAGGGAGGTCATGCAGGCACGTGGAGGCCACACACAATACTCAGCCTCATTTTGACTTGTTTTAAGGACATTACATCAAAGTTAGATCAGCCTGCAGTGTGTTATTCCACTTTAATTTTGGGGGTGACTCCAAATCCAGGCCTCCATTGGTTAATAAATGTGATTTCCATTGATGATTTTTGTGTGATTTTGTTGTCAGCACATTCAGCTTTGTACAGAACAAAGTATTCAATGAGAATATTTCATCCATTCAGATCTAGGATGTGTTATCTGAGAGTTCCCTTTATTATTTTGAGCACTGTATAAGATGGATAGGTATACACACATAGAATATCAATGACATTTACATAATGGATGGTCGTGTAATGCAAAGAATAAAGAGAGAAACAATATAAAGACAAAAGAAAGTAAATGGGGTGTGTGCAAATAATGCTCCAGGGTGTAACAGTATGCAGTATGGGGGTCTGACAGTATATGGGGGTCTGACAAAGGGAGAACTAAGTGCGAAGTCAAATATCAAAGATCCTGGAATATAATTGGAGAGGTTTTTCTACTTTATCACAAGACATGGATGCATGCGCTCTACCACTGAGCTACATCCCCTGGATGGAGACTGATAGGAGGTCACATAAGTGACGGACGATCCATGACGCCGGCGCTGCGGTTATATTTCTCCTTATTCTCATGTGACCATTCTGATACATTTCTTCTCCCTCCTTGTATTTGCTCCTCTGTTTTTGGAACTCCCATAACAATAAATAAGAAAGCCGACACGTGCGCCACCGGCTCCCACCCACTGGTGGTCGGATGGCAGCCGGCGTGGAGTATCGGGCGGACCCCTGTCCTGGAGATATGTGCAGCCCAGCATCTGTCAGACATTGATGGCATATACTATAGACAATCCCTTTAAGGCATTTCAAAAGAATCTGTTTTCGGAGACACAATACTCTCTATGTGTGGAGCTGATGTGTCGGTATTATTAGCGGAGCATGCGCTCTACCACTGACCTACTGCCCCTGTATGTGTAATAGGGCCATGATTCAAATTATGAGAGTGTAACGGAGCTCGGGGCGGCAGCTACAGGCAGGGGCGTACATAGAAGTCATGGGGCCCCAGGGCTGAAGTTCTAATTGGGCCCCTTCGCCCCCCAAAAAAAGTAAATCATTGATGGGGTCACAGAAGAGCAGATCTCACAACTTTCCAGCCTTTACATAGTAATTATCCTCCTGTTGAAGTCCTAGATTCCTCTTTCATTTTCCCCATAAAGTATTATGCAAACAAAAGTGCCCCCCAAACACAGTATGATACCCCGATGGTGCATTCCTCCACAAGCACAGTATAATGACCCTACTGTACCCCACCTCAACTCCCGACGCAAAGTATGGTGACCCCAACTCAGTATGATCCCCCAACTGTGACCCCAACACAGCCGTCCATGCACATTAATGGTCCTACATACAGTATGATGGACCCACACAGCCTGATGGACTCACACAAACCGCTTGCATACAGTATAATGGACCCTCACATATTATAATGTCCCCACACAGCCTTCCATGTAGTACAATGCACCCCCCATAATCCTCCATAGCATATAATGCACTCCCCGTGGTCCTCCATATAATAAAATGCTCTCCCTATGGTCCTCCATACAGTATAATGCACCCCCCATGGTCCTCCATACAGTACAATGCACCACTATGGTCCTCCATACACTATAATGCAGCCCCATGGTCCTCCATACAATATAATGTACCCCCATGTTCTTCCATA
This sequence comes from Phyllobates terribilis, assembly GCF_046119375.1. Classification (NCBI taxonomy): domain Eukaryota; kingdom Metazoa; phylum Chordata; class Amphibia; order Anura; family Dendrobatidae; genus Phyllobates; species Phyllobates terribilis. Next base: position 3,093,290 of record NW_027362968.1, on the reverse strand, counting down.
CAGTATAATGCACCCCCCATGATCCCCCATACAGTATATTGCACCCCATGGTCCTCTATACAGTATAATGTGCCCCCCATGGTCCTCACCACAATATAATGCACTCCCCCATTGTCCTCCACACAATATAATGCACCCATGCTGTATTATGGCACTGGGGATGGGTACTACTGACTAAATCTAAATGCACTCCATATGCCAATAGATATAATTAGACCCATTACATACCTCCCAGAGTGTTGTATACAACTAGGATACCCCGCTGAGGCCGTACCTCAACAGGAACAAATTTAGAAAGGCAAGCGCCGAAACGCGCGTTGGGTAATGGCCTCAGCGCAGTGGTCTGGTTGTATACAACGCTCTGGGAGATATGTAATGGGTCTAATTCTATCTATTGGCATATGGAGTGCATTTAGATTTAGTTAGCAGTACCCATCCCCAGTGTTTATGCAGAGCAAAATGTTTATATTGTAATGTGCCACCGTGATGGACAGACGTTGTTGTTGTTTTTATATTTGTGTATCCGATTGTTGTATCTTTCCCTATTTTCTATAGATGCATGTGTAATAAAGCATTTTTATATCTATAACATCACCTCCTTGTCGTTCATTCTGGCCTTGGCCACCCCCCCCTATATATTGTGTATGACCACTGGTGCATCATCAGTCCCCTCTTTGAGCAACAACATGAACTTAGTTGTAATATTTCTTACCAATATACAGTACAGACCAAAAGTTTGGACACACCTTCTCATTTAAAGATTTTTCTGTATTTTCATGACTATGAAAATTGTGCATTCACACTGAAGGCATCAAAACTATGAATTAACACATGTGGAATTATATACTTAACAAAAAAGTGTGAAACAACTGAAAATATGTCTTATATTCTAGGTTCTTCATAGTAGCCACCTTTTGCTTTGATGACTGCTTTGCACACTCTTGGCATTCTCTTCATGAGCTTCAAGAGGTAGTCACCGGAAATGGTCTTCCAACAATCTTGAAGGAGTTCCCAGAGATGCTTAGCACTTGTTGGCCCTTTTGCCTTCACTCTGCGGTCCAGCTCACCCCAAACCATCTCGATTGGGTTCAGGTCTGGTGACTGTGGAGGCCAGGTCATCTGGCGTAGCACCCCATCATAGAATCATAGAATCATAGAATGGTAGAGTTGGAAGGGACCTCCTGGGTCATCTGGTCCAACCCCCTGCTCAAAGCAGGATTCACTAAATCATCTCAGACAGATGTCTGTCCAGCCTCTGTTTGAAGACGTCCATTGAAGGGGAACTCACCACCTCTCGTGGCAGCCTGTTCCACTCATTAATCACCCTAACTGTCAAAAAGTTTTTTCTAATATCTAATCTGTGTCTCCTCCCATTTAGTTTCATCCCGTTGCTTCTAGTCTTTCCCTGTGCAAATGAGAATAAAGATGATCCTTCTACAATGTGACAGCCCTTGACATATTTGTAGACAGCTATTAAGTCTCCTCTCAGTCTTCTTTTTTGCAAGCTAAACATTCCCAAATCCTGCAACCGTTCCTCATAGGACATGGTTTGCAGACCAGTCACCATTCTGGTCGCTCTTCTCTGAACTTGTTCCAGTTTGTCTATGTCTTTTTTAAAATGTGGTGCCCAAAACTGTACACAGTATTCCAGATGAGGTCTGACCAAAGAGGAGTAAAGACCGATAATGACTTCACGTGATCTAGACTGTATGCTTCTGTTAATACATCCCAGAATTGTATTTGCCTTTTTTGCTGCTGCATCACACTGTTGACTCATGTTCAGTCTATGATCTATTAGTATACCTAAGTCTTTTTCACATGTACTGTTGCTTAGCTCTATTCCTCCCATTCTGTATATGCTTTTTTCATTTTTATTGCCCAGATGTTGTACTTTGCATTTTTCCCTGTTAAAAACCATTCTGTTGGTTGCTGCCCACTGCTCCAGTTTATTTAGGTCTTTTTGAATCCGCTCTCTCTCTTCTCTAGTATTAGCTATCCCTCCTAGCTTTGTGTCATCAGCAAATTTAATCAGTTTACCCTCAATTCCTTCATCTAAATCATTGATGAAGATGTTGAACAATACAGGTCCCAGGACAGAGCCCTGTGGTACCCCACTTGAGACATTCATCCAGCTGGATGTGAAGCCATTTACAACCACCCTTTGAGTCCGATCACTAAGCCAGTTATGAATCCACCTAACAGTTGCCTGGTCCATTGCATACTTGGTCATTTTTTCAATAAGGATGGTGTGAGATACTTTGTCAAATGCTTTGCTGAAGTCAAGATATACTATATCTACAGCATTTCCCTGATCCACCCAGTCAGTGATTCTGTCATAGAAGGAAATTAAGTTAGTCTGACATGACTTGTTAGTTACAAACCCATGCTGACTCTGGTTAATCACTTCATTTTTATCCAGGTACTTACATACATGATGTTTAATAATTTGTTCAAAGATCTTTCCTGGTATAGAAGTCAGACTCACCGGCCTATAGTTCCCTGGGTCCACCTTCTTCCCCTTTTTGAAGATAGGAACAACATTTGCTCTTCTCCAGTCTTCTGGGACTTCTCCTGTTCTTCAAGAATTTTCAAAGATTATGGAGAGTGGTTCTAAAATTTCTTCTACGATCTCCTTCAGTACTCTGGGGTGTAATTCATCTGGACCTGGAGACTTGAACTCATTTATGTTAGCTAAATATTCCCTCACAATCTTTCTGTTTACAGATAACTTGGATTCTTCTATTCCTTTAAAAGGACAGTGAAAATCAGTTGATGTTACATTTTCTTTCTGAGAGAAAACAGATGCAAAATAGGAATTAAAAAGTTCGGCCTTCTCAACATCCTTTCTTACCATTTCTCCATTTTCATCCTGTAAAAATCCTATAGCATCTTTGACTTTTCTTTTACTTTTGACATACCCCCAAAATCCTTTTTTATTGCTTTTGACATCTCTTGCAAGCCTTAATTCATTGTCAGCTTTAGCTAACCTGATACGTGCCCTACAGGATCTGCAGACTGCATTATAATCTTCTTTAGATATGCCTCCCTCTTTCCATTTAATAAACATTTCTTTCTTTCTTTTTAGCATGTGTTTAAGTTCTGTGTTCATCCATCCTGGTTTCCTTAAATGCTTCCCATTCTTCCTACTTTTCGGGATTGTTAACGATTGTGCTTTGAGAATCTCATTTTTAAAAATATCCCATCCTTCCTGGACATTTTTGTCCTTAAGGACATCCAGCCATTGGATCCCTCCTATTCTCTTTCTGAGTCTCTTAAAATCTGCCTTTCTAAAATCAAACCTTGAAGTTTGAGTCTTCACATGTCTTCCTCCTCTAGTTATCCAAAATTCTATAATAGCATGATCGCTGCCTCCTAGGGTCCCAGCCACCTTTACCTCCTCAACCATTTCCTCCCTGTTTATAAGGATTAGATCCAAAGTAGCAGATCCCCTTGTTTTCTCCCCTACCTTTTGGAAGATAAAGTTGTCAGCAAGAGAGGATAAGAATTTGCTTGACCTGTTAGTTTTAGTTGAGAGAGATTCCCAACAAATGTCTGGATAGTTGAAATCTCCCATGACCACTACGTCATATTTTTTGGAGAACTTGGTCATTTGATACATAAAGAGTTCATCCATATCTTCAGCTTGCCCAGGTGGCCTGTAGTAAATGCCTACAATGGTGTCCTTTCCGTTGTTCTCTCCTTGTATTCTTACCCAAACAGTTTCCACAGAACTCCCAGTCTCTGAAGCTTCAATCTCTGTGCAGATATACGCTTTTCTAACATACAATGCGACACCTCCTCCACGTTTATCAATTCTGTTTCTTGCAAATAAGTTGTATCCTTTTAGCCTTTTATTCCAATCATGTGTATCGTCCCACCAAGTTTCAGTGATTCCAATGACATCATATATCACTCTCCTTCTTAGTCAAATAGCCCTTACACAGCCTGGAGGTGAGTTTGGGGTCATTGTCCTGTTGAAAAATAAATGATGGTCCAACTAAACGCAAACCGGATGGAATAGCATGCCGCTGCAAGATGCTGTGGTAGCCATGCTGGTTCAGTATGCCTTCAATTTTGAATAAATCCCCAACAGTGTCACCAGCAAAGCACCCCCACACCATCACACCTCCTCCTCCATGCTTCACGGTGGAAACCAGGCATGTAGAGTCCATCCGTTCACTTTTTCTCCGTCGCACAAAGACACGGTGGTTGGAACCAAAGATCTCAAATTTGGACTCATCAGACCAAAGCACAGATTTCCACTGGTATAATGTCCATTCCTTGTGTTCTTTAGCCCAAACAAGTCTCTTCTGCTTGTTACCTGTCCTTAGCAGTGGTTTCCTAGCAGCTATTTTACCATGAATGCCTGCTGCACAAAGTCTCCTCTTAACAGTTGTTGTAGAGATGTGTCTGCTGCTAGAACTCTGTGTGGCATTGACCTGGTCTCTAATCTGAGCTGCTGTTAACCTGCGATTTCTGAGGCTGGTGACTTGGAGAAGCATCCTCAGAAGCAGAGGTGACTCTTGGTCTTCCTTTCCTGGGGCGGTCCTCATGTGAGCCAGTTTCTTTGTAGTGCTTGATGGTTTTTGCAACTGCACTTGGGGACGCATTCAAAGTTTTCCCAATTTTTCGGACTGAGTGACCTTCATTTCTTAAAGTAATGATGGCCACTCGTTTTTCTTTACTTAGCTGCTTTTTACTTGCCATAATACAAATTCTAACAGTCTCTTCAGTAGGACTATCAGCTGTGTATCCACCAGACTTCTGCACAACACAACTGATGGTCCCAACCCCATTTATAAGGCAAAAAATCCCACTTATTAAACCTGACAGGGCACACCTGTGAAGTGAAAACCATTTCCGGTGACTACCTCTTGAAGCTCATCAAGAGAATGGCAAGAGTGTGCAAAGCAGTCATCAAAGCAAAAGGTGGCTACTTTGAGGAACCTAGAATATAAGACATATTTTCAGTTGTTTGTTAAGTATATATATATAGTTATAGTTATATATAGTATATATAATATATATATATATATAGTATAGTATATAGTATATATAGTATATATATATATACTATATATATATATATATATATATATAGTTATAGTTATATATATATATAGTTGTTTGTTAAGTATATAATTCCACATGTGTTAATTCATAGTTTTGATGTCTTCAGTGTGAATGTACAATTTTCATAGTCAAGAAAATACAGAAAAATCTTTAAATGAGAAGGTGTGTCCAAACTTTTGGTCTGTACTGTACAATTTATAAATATTTGGTTGCTGTGGTGTTCTTCTAGTTATGTTCTGGTCAGACATGCAGAGTGCGGCATCGGCTCCCTGAGACCCCACTGTAAGAATCTATGTTGTTTTACTATCGGCCATCTTGTCGTGGTTTGCTGGCTTCTAGTCTTTTCCTCTGGTGCTGGGTTTCTTGGTCAAGTAATCTCTGCACACTTTATTACTCAGCACCTGGCTCCCATTCCCTGCTGGACATCAGTGTTGTAACGCTCGTGCTCTGGCTAAGTAGTCTTGTTTAGTTCTTCTTGCTTTGGAATATTGTTATCCTGGGACTTCTTGTTCCACCAGTTTTGTTTCCTTTAATTATCGTTTCTGCAACTAACTTTTCTGTTAGGAGGTCTCCTGCTTTTGCTCCCAGTCCTTAGATCTTTTAGGGACCCCTTTCCCCATCCTACAGGTCTTCATTTGAGTTCAGTGCAGGAGTTTCGGTGGGGCTATTCATGCAGAATGTAACACCCACGACAAGGAAACCTGACCTTTCCAATACAACAAAGTCATTTCTTCTAGCAATCCGACTTGCGCTCAGAGAGTAACAGGAGATGATGTTGACATGTTCCTTTACACAAAACAGTGGTATGTTTCCGATGGTACGAACAGCGTCACTGTTGCTGAAATAAGGACTATTAGAGCGCTATGGGCTAAGTCGGGAACCTCCATACTTTTCCTGGTTAGCCTCACTTTAAGCTATGCTTTTCTCAGTGGCCTCTATCCTTCAGCCCACTTCTTGGGAACCACGTAACAATGTGCTTCTGGCTGTCACCTTACTAAGCTTGTCCCAGCCTTGCTGACTCTGTCTCTCTCGAACCCGCAGCTTCTAAGTCCTGGCTGTTACCCAGAGACCATTAGGGATTCTAACAAAGTTTCTCGCTGTACATTCTCCCCCGATTCACCTGCTAACCAGAATTCCGCTGCCACCGTTGGGGCGTTCTCTATGCTTGCTAGTGTCTTCGTCACACCACACACCTGGTGATGATCACCTATTTCCTGAGGGTGTCCTTTCTTCTTTCCCTTTATTAGACTAACTAAAACCAAACTGAAACTAACCCACAGGTCCTCCCCAACCATGGGCCAGCCCTACAGTTAACCCTAACACGCTGGACTCAGAGGGACTGCAGCCTCCAGGAGGATAATACATAAAATATAGTACAATGTAATACTTTTAAAATAACAATAGTTTTCCAGAGAGGTGAAACATCATCCTCCCCACCTTCACAAAAGAACATACACCACTGCAGCCAATCACTGAGGGCTGTCTGTGTAGACAGCCTGTGCAACTATGCTTAGCGATTGGCTGCAGCACTATCAGCTTTTGTGCTGTGCATTATGATGAATTTGCTGCAGGTAGTCAGTGTACGATGAATACAGCAATGCTTCCATATAATACTGCAATATAAAGCACAAAAAATAATAACATTCCGTGCCCACATAATGCTGCCATTCAATGGCTACATAATACTATCATACAGCGCACTCAAAATACTACCATTCCATGCCCACATAATATTACCATACAGAGCTCACATAATACTACCACAGGGACCCCACATAATACTACCATACAGAGCCAAATATAATACTACCATACACCGCCCACATCATTTTACTATACAAAGCCTACATAATACTACTATACAGTGGCCACAAAATACTAGTATACAGCGTCAACATAATACTACCATACAGAGCTCGATAATACCACCATACAAGGTCCTCATAATACTACCATACAGTGACCACCTACAGTGGGGCAAATAATTAATTAAATTAATTAATTAATTAATTAGTTTTCCAGTACACGATATGGTAAAACCAGTAATAACGTTTAAAAGTACAACTTGTCCTGCAAAAAATAAGCCCTCACACGGCCATATTGACGAAAAAATAAAAAGGCGATGGCTCTGGGAAGAAAGGGGGCAAAAAATGAAGAAGCAATAACGGAAAAACACAAGGTCGTTAAAGGGTTAAAAGTACAATGTGATTTTCGGTTTTCTTTTCAGATTCTGTCTCTCACAGGTGAAGTGACCTACGATAAAAATTACAGACCTCTCCATTCTCTGTAGGTGGGAAAACTGGCAAAATCAGCAGCGTATCAAATACTAATACTGTACTAATAGCACACGGCACTCACATAATATACCAGCAGGTGGGATTAGGTTTGGGGGGCTCCTGTCCAGCGGCCACAGAATAACTGTTGCGGCCGCTGGTCCTGAAAACGGATTTCCTCCTATCTAGTCTCTAGGTGTATTGTGCTGATTACACTGCCCCCTACTGTCCAACAATCACTCTGCATAACATTTTCAAAAGGAAATATCTGATATTTAGTGCTGAGTGCAGTTTCTGTGTTACACCCAGACAGACGAGCCGCTGTATACTCACACGTATCAGATTTCTGAATTTTTGGAAGTTTTCTAGGTTTTTTTTTTATCACAAAACATGGAGATGCCGGGGATTGAACCCGGGACCTCATACAGGCAAAGCATGCGCTCTACCACTGAGCTACATCCCCTGTATGGACACCAGGGATTTGTTCTCATCTACAAGAGACACTAATCTATGACTATCTACTAATAGATTTTCTCTATTATTTTTTCTCTTTTATAATCATGCAGCATAAATAACATCATATTCTCATAGTCTGGACTATTAGGGACAAGACAAAACTATTTTTCTTTAATTTTTTATTATTTATTTATATTTAAAGTATGGGGAAAAAAGGAGGCGATTTTATTTTTTATGCCTTTTATTGAACAGATTAAAAAAATGCAATTCTCCTTTTCGCATATTTTACAGAGATTGTTCCCTACTGGATGGCGCTTTTCGATTGTCCCAATCAAATAAGAAGAAAGCAAAGAGCACTTACCTCCCAGATACGCACAGTGACAAGCACTGCACCCCATGATGATCTCCTGATATTGCTTATGTCTGATGATCGGTTGCAGGCCATCAGCGGCGGTAGAAAGGCGGCATCACCTGCAGGAGAGATTACACTCTTGTGTCAGTGTGAGCGGGCTGTCGTGGAGAGCAGTCACATTAGTGACTACTGATGTAACTGTTCTCCAAGTCATCCGGATTGTAGTGGGACAGTATGGATTATCTTCTTGGTGGACAGGTGAGTATTATGGTGGTTTAATAATTTTTGTCAGGTGACAAGGGCATCAAGGATTAGGTGTTAAGGTGAGCATTATGGTGTTTTTTAATTTTTTCTCTTTTACAGGGGACAAAGGCTTTGGTGGATTAGACATAAAGGTGAGTATAATACTTTTTTATTTTTATTTCAATAAAGGAGTGTTTGTCTTTATTTCAAATAAAGGACTTTATTCTGTGTGAGTTTTTATACAATCTGACTATTGGGTTAGTAATAGGACATCTTATAGATGACTCTCCATTACTAACTTGTGGGCTTGATGTTAGCGGCCATAAAACAGCTGACGTCAACCCCACAATCATTAACCCACCTGTCATCGCATCAAGGCAAGTGGGAAGAGCAGAGGCTAAGCATCAGATTTGGCACATTTTATTGATGCGCCATTTCTGGGGCAGCTGAGAGCTGATGTTTTTAGTCTAGGAGGGGGCCAATAACCATGGCCACTTCCTAAGCTATTAATATCAGCTCGCAGCTGTCTGTTTAGCCTTTGATGGTTAGTGAATATAGGGGGACCCGACATCAATTTTTGTTTGGGGTCTCCCCTATAATAACCAGTAAAGGCTAAGCAAATAGCTGTGAGCTGATATTAATAGCCTGGGAACCTTTATGGCTATTGGCCTGTTCCCAAATAATATCAGCCACAAGCCGTTGACTTTCCCTTTGCTGATTATAAAAATTACGAGGGACCCCACTTCTTTTTTTTTATTAACAAGCACAGTAAAATACACACCTAAAGTAACCTTAGTTCGCTGCCTCTTGGTGCTCCAGCAGCTGGAAGCTCCCAAAACCAAAAATGTCCCTCAAAGTTTCCCATGAGGTTTTTGGGCCTAGCAACTGCCGGGAGACCCGGTGGCTTTGAACTCTACAAGGTTACCGGAGGTCAAGCCACCGGGTCTGACGGTAGCTCTAATGCGGGACTTTAGAATGCCGGAGTGCTGGACAGGCGCCGGGAGCTGAATGCAGCTCATATCATTGTTGCCTGAGATCAGCGCCGAGCAAGAGACAATGATGGAAATTGTAGTCAGCAACCAAAGTGTACATTATGTGTAAAATAAAGAATTAAATTAAAAAACAGAGTGGGCTCTGGCCAAATTTTCATAACCAGCAGAGCGAAAGCCGTCTGCTGGGCGCTGATATTACTAGCCAGGGAAAGGGGCCATTAGCCCAAAATGTTCCCTGGTTATTAATAACAGCTATCAAAAGACTGACTGTCACTTCCAAAACAGAAAACTGGTCTGTACAGGTGCTTACTAAGATTTGCCATCTCTATATATAACTAGCAAATAAAGTAGCACTCTGTAGCGCTTTAGCATGCAAACATGAAATATATGAAATTTGAATTGCATTACTGCTCTAGAAAATAGAAATAAATGAGAATTCTTAGCGCATAAATTGGCCAATTCATGTGTATCCGATAGCCACGGCAAGGCGACTCTCGTTGCCAGGAACCTACCTACTGTGAATCCAATCTTATACTTAAGTCTACATGTATATGGGAGGGTAAGATCCTGCTATAATTAAAACCTCCTGAGGCTTAGGGATGGAGTGATCAGTCAGAAATCCTATGTATACAAATACCAAAAGACTGACCGTCACTTCCAAAACAGAAAACCGGTGTGTACAGGTGCTTACTAAGAGTAGCCATCTCCATATATAACCAACAAATAAAGTAGCACTCTGTAGCAGTATAGTATGCAAACATACTATTGTTATAGTTACTATTGTTATACACATGTAAAGCGCCATGGAATAAATGACGCTATAATAATAAATAATAATAATATAGTTACTATTGTTATACTTTAGGAGGGCAATTTCACTATCTCTTTCTGCTAAATCTGCACCTTACTGGTGATCCACTGACCAGCCCACCCGAGGGGTCCACAGGGAATCTGCCAGGTAGGAAGAATTACCAGTCCAGGTCCTGTTCTGATAGATAGTTTTGTGGATTTGGGGTAATTGAGTGAAAGGGACACATTATTATAGGGGCAAGCGACACCCAGGTAAAATCCGTGTATATCTTGTAGGACGGCCCTGGTGGTACAGAAAAGTAAAAAAAACTGATGACTTTTTTTAGAGGCATTTGTATACTTTACCTTCTATTATTATTTATTCTATTTTCACTCATTTATATAACCTGATCATTTCCCTGACAGGTCGGTGAGTTGTTTATTGTTTGGCAATAATGTATCACCCACAACTATAAATGATAAAGAATAACATTCCATTCTTATCATTTACAGCAGAGGATAATTTATACCATATATAACATGTATATAATATCTACCAAAGCAAAAAAACGACCATTTACAAACATGGAGAAAACTGATTTTTCTATCTTTTCCAACACAGATTTATGTACATTTATATCCTATTAATCAGATGGGATATTTCTATTCCACATTCCCTGCCTCATTCACCAGTTGGCAGCAAACATGGCGGCCTGGCTGCTCTGATGTCACAATGCTATGCTCAGGATTAGGGGGTCACTCAGTTATGATGTCATAATGGCATCATGGAATGTCCTGAGGGTATATAATCTCTGAGCACTGTGACATCAGCGCCATTTCTTGAGTTGATGCTTTTGCTGAGACTTCACTTTGGTTGTGGAAGAGCGAACTAGTTTGTGTTACACATCTGGTGATTACTTCCATTTATTCTTCTTGATCTTTGATCAGAGCACAATAACACCGGTGCCACCGGAGAGCTTAGTTCTCCAATATTCTATCAGCCGGCTCCAGGTACCTAAGTCATGAGCGCCCGGGAGCTGCGCCAGCTGATTGCTGACAATGAGGCATGGCTGCGCCGACCAGAAAATCAAGGTAAGTGAAATATTTGGGGGAGATCCACAATATTCCCACACTATAGGGCTTTCCTGGGAGGAGATATCCCTGGGGTATGAGGGGACACATTTCAGGACAGAGAGTGAAGGTTTAGTAAGTCCAAAATAAAGTAAATTCTTTCTAGGGTTCCCCTCTCCCTAAACACCACAGCAGTAGAAGGACCCATCACTATAGCCCAAAAGTGTTTACTAAAATTGGAAATAATTCTGATAAATTATTATTTGTTTATAGGTCAGGCCATAATTGTCCATGGACGGAGGAGGTCTCCTCCAAGAGATCAGGAAAGACCTTCTACCAGTGATGGAAGGAGGTCTCCTCCAAGAGATCAGGAAAGACCTTCTACCAGTGATGGACGTCAGAGAGACAGCAATGCTGTCACTGAGAGGAGAGGGAGACGGGCCAGAGATCCTCCACGGTGTAGAGGACAGGAAGAGAGCAGGGATAGAAGCCGCTCTCCTCTAAGACCAGCCCCTGCGGAGCCCTCCGGAGAGAGCAGCAGGGATGGCGGCCGTCCCCTCCCACCCATTCAACTGCAGGAAGTGGGTGTGATGACACCACCACTGCCACAGGTGGAGCCACCTGCACAAAACCTACCTGTGCAGGAGAGACCTTCTACCAGTGATGGACGGTCTCCTCCAAGAGACGAGGAAAGACCTTCTACCAGTGATGGACGTCAGAGCGACAGCAATGCTGTGGAGCCACCTGCACAAAATCTACCTGTGCGGCAGAGGCGGCAGCATTGGGTTCGCAGGAGAGCACTGCTAATTGCAAATCTCCCAACAAGGGATGTAACCGCACAGGAGGAGGCCGAGTCATGTATCATCTGTATGACCGAATATGAGATCGGAGAGCAGGTCACGGTCCTTCCATGTGACCACACCTTCCATCAGGGATGTATTACTAGATGGCTCTGCTCCAAACCTCTGTGCCCCCTGTGCCGTAACCACTGCTTCCATTGAAGCACCATGTTCATGGTGCAGACAGTGGTGGAGAACATACTGAACCCCAGCCCAGGTAAGGGAGCAATGCATACATTAACACTACATTCATTACAAAACTGTAAAAAATATCACCTGTAACTTCCTGCTGTTCTGATCTCTCTTTAGTTTACCATCAGCTTTGGTCAACATCTTACCAAGCATGAAGGGCCATGAACACCCCAAAATCACCAGATGGTAAGTCACCTCTCATTCCCGCTGCCCCATGATATCTATATCACATGTGACATATAAGTAATTGTTCTTTTCTCCTTTTCATAGAAGGATGATCCAAGTCTGGAGAACATTGAGGAATTAGATCAGAATGACTTGTCCTTCATGTAAGTAGATATTAGAATTTGCTTTTTTATATTTTCCAGCTGATTATTAACTTTTTACTGGGAATCTATTGATGAGATGTAATAATTTGGCATCTTCTCTTTACAGAAATCTGCAGAAGTTACAGATCATTTCCATAATGATCCACAGATCCCTCATCTGCTTCATAGAGACCCTGATTCCATCATGTGCAGAGATGCTGATAACAGCTGCAGCCCCAGACTATGATATCCTCATATATTCCATTATTTCTCCAAATATTCCTAAAAATAAATAATATTTACCATCTCTATGTCTGGTTGTGACTTCACTATATAGAATGTTGTTACGTAACATTAGCAGCACATAATGATAAGTGAGGGAGGGATTTACCATTAGTTGGTATAGGGGTAGTGGCAACAGATAAAGGGGATGTCCAGCACTCTTATATTGATGGCTTACCCTTAGGATAGGCGACCAATATCAGATTAATAGGGACGTGACCCCCGGCACGCGCGATCAGCTGTTCTTGGTACCGGTTGTATGTGATTATTTGCAGACTGGAACAGCACAGCGCCAACAACTGCATAGTGGCCACAGCGGGGCACTGCAGATCCACTCTATTCATATGAATAGGGTCAGGTGTGCAGTACCCGGAAGCGGCCACTATACAGCTGGCAGAGCAGTACAGCACGGGCGCTGGCACCGCGTCCCATATTGCTTTAAACTGCTCGCGATACTCATCTCTCCACGTTCCTCCGCAGTTCCGGTGTCTTCTGACTCTGTGACATCTCAGGGCAGAGGGCGCGATCACTACAGCGCCCCCTCTGTGCTGAGCAGTCACAGTGCAGAGAGCCGGAACACGCTGTGGAGACAGGACCTGCGGCCAGCGGGGAACAAGGAGAGGTATTTGATTATTATTTTTTTTTTCTGTATGGAGCATTATATGGGGCCCATACTGTATGGAGCATTATATAGGGCCCATACTGTATATTGTAAGCCCGCAAGGGCAGCGCCCTCTTCCCTCCGTACTAGTCTATCATTGTTAGTTTGTTTACTGTAGTGATATTCTTATTTTGTATGTAACCCCTTATGTGCAGTGACTCGCCCCCTGGGCCGTGGGGTACCCGGAACCGGGCCTTCTAGTGTACGGTGCTGATGGGGGTAGTAGTGGCAACCCGATCCCGTGGCTCAGGGTGGTCAGACCGAATGCTGTGGCAATCTATTTATAGAGTTATGAATGTCCGACCACGCCACCCGTGGCTCGCGGTCAGGGATGACCGCCGCTGCTAGGCAGACCGCTGAGGCTGGTGTTGGTGTGCAGCTCAAAGGTAGGATAACTCCCCACGGGAAGAGTGTAGCCTCAGGTCAATGTAGGTGGATGCTGGGGGTGGTGGTGCAGGCGCAGCAGAAATCACACAGAGTCCAATGGTGCAGTTCAGGCTTTTACTCACAGTTGGTTTCCAAGTCACTTCTGTCAGCAATGACTGCCCAAGCCGTGCTGCGTCCACCAGGTGAGGGGCTCGATCAACCCCCAGGCAGTTCAGGAGTATGGCACAGGACCCCCTTCTATCCTTTCTCCGGCCTTTCGTGCACCACCAGTGACCACGCTTCTGTCCAGCTGCCTCGGGCCTTCTCTTGGTGAAACTTGGCGCCAGTTTCCCTGACCCTAAGTGGTGCCTTCCTAGCGGGTGTAGCAGGGGGTCGCACCAATAGAAGATTACGACCTCCGGTTTTTGGCTGAGGGATAATTTACCTCCACCAACTTGGGAATCCGGTACCCTTCCACGACCTGACCCTTCACCCGATATCACGCATGCTTGCAGCGGTTACTGTCCGTTCTGCTGTCTCTTAGGGTCCCTTCTGCCTTCTTGTTTCTGGAGCCTTTCTACTCCTCTGTCTCTTCTCCTTCCTTCCTTCTTCTCTTCTCCTCTCTGGCCCCGGCCTTTTCTCTAGGCCTGCCTCTTGAGCAGAAGTCCTACAGAGCCCCTGCTCCCTGTCACTTCTCCTCAGACTCGACTGAACACTGAACCTAAGATGGCTCCCACCTTTTATCTGCTTGTGAGCTCAGGTGACCTGCACCCAACGAGCTCCTTCCTATGCTCCAGAAACCGTCCCCTTCTGCTCCTACATCACTGGGTTCTCTCCCCCCTCCCCACTCCAGCCAGGGACATGGTCAGTTGTGCCTGCAATTATATGGGAGCACCGTCGAGCTGTCCCCCAGAAATGGGGAGTGTGTAGTGTATGTATGCAGCTACTGAGCCCTGGTCCATACTCCATCCTTACCTGGGAGTGGAATATCACACCTCTGGTTGAGGTGCAATACCCCTGTAGCAACCGAACCCTCGGGGCGCTACAACAGCGCCATGGAATCAATGGCGCTAAATAAATTATTAATAATAATAATAATAATAATAATACTGTATGGAGCATTATATGGGGCCCATACTGTATAAAGCACTATATGGGGCCATACTGTATGGAGCATTATATGGGGCCCATACAGTATGGAGCAATACAGTGAATACGGAAAGTATTCAGACCCCTTTTAAATTTTTCACTCTTTGTTTCATTGCAGCCATTTGGTAAATTCTAAAAAGTTCATTTTTTTCTCATTAAAGTACACTCTGCACCCCATCTTGACTGAAAAAAAAAACAGAAATGTAGAAATTTTTACAAATTTATTAAAAAAGAAAAACTGAAATATCACATGGTCATAAGTATTCAGACTCTTTGCTCAGTATTGAGTAGAAGCCCCCTTTTGACCTAGTACAGCCATGAATCTTCTTAGGAATGTTTTTTCACACCTGGATTTGGGGATCCTCTGCCATTCTTCCTTGCAGATCCTCTCCAGCTTGGATGGTGAATGTTGGTGGACAGCCATTTTCTGGTCTCTCCAGAGATGCCCAATTGGGTTTAGGTCAGGGCTCTGGCTGGGCCAGTCAAGAATGGTCACAGAGTTGTTCTGAAGCCACTCCTTTGTTATGTTAGCTGTGTGATTAGGGTCATTGTCTTGTTGAAAGGTGAACCTTCGGTCAAGTCTGAGGTCCAGAGCACTCTGGAAGAGGTTTTCATCCAGGATATCTCTGTACTTGGCCACATTCATGTTTCCTTTAATTGCAACCAGTCGTCCTGTCCCTGCAGCTGAAAAACACCCCCATAGCATGATGCTGCCACCACCATGTTTCACTGTTGGGATTGTATTGGGCACGTGATGAGCAATGCCTGGTTTTCTCCACACATACCGCTTAGAATTATCACCAAAAAGTTCTATCTTCGTCTCATCAGACCAGAGAATCTTATTTCTCATAGTCTAGGAGTCCTTCATGTGTTTTTGAGCAAACTCTATGCGGGCTTTCATATGTCTTGCACTGAGGAGAGGCTTCTGTCGGGCCACTCTGCCATAAAGGCCCAACTGGTGGGGGGCTGCAGTGATAGTTGACTTTGTAAAACTTTCTCCCATCTCCCTACTGCATCTCTGGAGCTCAGCCACAGTGATCTTGGGGTTCTTCTTTACCTCTCTTCACCCACGATTGCTCAGTTTGGCTGGACGGCCAGGTCTAGGAAGACTTTTGGTGGTCCCAAACTTCTTCCATTTAAGGATTATGAAGGCCACTGTGCTCTTAGGAACCTTGAGTAATACAGAAATTATTTTGTAACCTTGGCCAGACCTGTGCCTTGCCACAATTCTGACTCTGAGCTCCTTGGGCAGTTCCTTTGAGCTCATGATTCTCATTTGGTCTGACATGCACTGTGAGCTGTAAGGTCTTATATAGACAGGTGTGTGCCTTTCCAAATCAAGTCCTATCAGTTTAATTAAACACAGCTTGACTCCAATGAAGGAGTAGAACCATCTCAAGGAGGATCACAAGGAAATAGACAGCATGTGACTTAAATATGAGTGTCTGAGCAAAGGGTCTGAATACTTATGACCATGTGATATTTCAGTTTTTCTTTTTTAATAAATTTGTAAAAATTTCTACATTTCTGTTTTTTTTTTCAGTCAAGATCAGGTGCAGAGTGTACTTTAATGAGAAAAAAAATGAACATTTTAGAATTTTCCAAATGGCTGCAATGAAACAAAGAGTGAAACATTTAAAGGGGTCTGAATACTTTCCGTACCCACTGTATATTGAATCATCTCAGCGATCTTATAGTAAGTCTCTTCTTCCTTATTATTTTGTGTAACTGCTTATGTATTGTATTGTGTCCTTTTGAAAAATCTTTTGTATATTTTTCCTAAACACTGCCTCCCTTTTGGATGAAATATAAAATTTAATCGATCTGTTTCTTTGTCCTGTAATCATTCCCTTTCCCAAAGCCATACGCTACCAGAATGCAGGTGTCCGGCCAGGCCTGTATTATACTTGATGGCAGCGAATAATATTAATAATTGGGCTATCGTGAAGCTGACAGTGACCGTATGGGACGTATACGCATATTCCATGCGTTGGAATGCAGAGGTGTGACACCATATGCTCACTGGTCACTTGCTGATACTTCCATTGTGAGTAGTGGGGACGTGTGCTCGCGGATCCCTGACGAAATCCTGACAGAGTGACGGCACGGGCGGCACGGTGGCGCAGTGGTTAGCACTGCAGCCTTGCAGCGCTGGGGTCCTGGGTTCAAAAGACAACATCTGCAAGGAGTTTGTATGTTCTCCCTGTGTTTGCGTGGGTTTCCTCCAGGTTCTCCAGTTTCCTCCCACACACCAAAGACATACTGATAGGGAATCTAGATTGTGAGCCCTGATGGGGACAGCGACGATAATGTATGTAAAGCGATGCAGAATATGTTAGCGCTATATAAAAATAAATATTATTATTATTATTGTGTGATCTCCCTGGTGTCGTCTCTGTGGAATATGTGACAAATTGGTGGCAGCGGTGGGATATTACAGAACATCAGTGATTGGATTGAGCAATCATTACTGTCACTGAAAACTTGCACAGTTCTTGCGAGAATTCTGTGCAGAGTATTAAGAAATTTTAATTTTAATATTTTTTATCTGGGACATTACTATATGTGTAGCAGTTGCATCCCCTCCTTTCTCTTGTTTTTCTGTCCTATCTTTTATTTGGCAATAATGGCTACACGTGGAGAGCCCTGGTATCACCAGCAGTCATAGGACACTATCACTGCTCTCTGTGAGCTGAGACAGATTGACCCCACAGGCAAAAACAAGGCCCAAATGATTGCTGAACTGTTGCAAGGTGCTGCAGAGCCCATTCGACAGCAGAGCCCTGATGATGGGGCAGCCAGACAAGGCCCGAATGGTGCTGCTGCAGGGGTCCCACCTGTGATTTCCAGCCAGAGTAGTGTGAAATCCCACCTGCACATGGCCTTGGAGCTGCTCGCCGCAGATGATCGTGATGGACAACTGCAGCTAATCCTGAAATTCAAGGAGCGAGAGGCTGCTGAGCGTCAGGCCCAAGCCGAGCGAGAGGCTGCTGAGCGAAAGTGGCAAGATGAGCAGCGGCACCAGCTGAAGATAGCCCGGATTCAGAAGGAGCCATTCACCCTGCAGATCCGTGAGTCCAACATCACTAACAGCTTTAAACCCCGTTCGGAGCATTTTCCTGTAATGGAAAAGGATGGAGACTTGGATATATTTCTGCACGGGTTTGAAAAACCCTGCAGATAGTATCAGCTGCCCGCGGACCAGTGTGCAAGGTACCTAACTCCAGGGCTCAGAGGAACAGCTCTGGAGGTGTTTGTGTAGCACCCCGAGGACTCGGCTGCTACAGGGGTATTGCACCTCAGTCCAGAGGTGTGGTATTCCACTCCCGGGTAAGGATGGAGTGTGGAACTGGGCTCAGTTAGCTGCATGCACTACACTCACCCCATTTCCGGGGGACAGACCAACGGTACTCCCACCAGATAGATGTGCAGGTACGACAGCTTCTGTCCCTGGCTGGAGTGGGGAGGGGGGAGGAACATCCCAGTGGTGTAGGAGCAGACAGGGGAGGGACTCTGGGCAGAGGTAGGAGCCCATTGGTTGCTTGTCACCTGGGCTCGGGTGTCAGAGGGAGTATATAAGGTGGGCACCATCTTAGTTCAGGGTTCTGTGCAGAGAGGAGCTCAGCCAGAGAGGGCTGACAGGGAGCTGTGGCTCAGTCTGGGCCCAGCTCCAGAGCCAGGCCTGGAGTGGAGGCCTGAAGCAGAGAGAGAGAGAGAAGTAAGAGGAAGAAAGAAGAGAAACACCAGGAAAGGCCCAGAGACGCAAGAAAAGAGGGAACCCTAAGATCCTACGGAATATCGGGTGAAGGGTTGGCAGAACAGGGTACCGGATCCCAAGCTGGTGGAGGCAAATCATCCTTAGCCAGGAACCGGAGGTCGTGGTCAAGTTTTGGTACGACCCCTCGCCACATCCACCAGGAAGGCATACCATATAGGGTCAGGGAAACCAGGAAAGGTTTCACCACTAGAAGGCCCGAGGGAGCTGGACAAAGGCGGATCCCTGGTGGGGACGGCCAGTAGAAAGGAAGAGAGGGGAGCTCAGGACCACGCTCTGGAACTGCCTGGGAGTTGGCCGAGTCCCGCACCTGGTGGACGCAGCACGGCTCGGGTGATCCTAACTGTGCACAAGGGACCTGATAAAGAACTGTGAGTAAAGCTGTGAAAACTGCAATTGCACGTCTCAGTAATTCCTTGTCGCACCGACACCATCAGTGCTGGGACATACACACCATCTCTCCCATCATCATTCTCATCCTCTGCCCTGAGGCCATACCTCTCCCGTTGGGGGTTATACCATCCACGCTGCACATCCATACCACCGGCCTCAGCGGACTGCCCTGCAGCGGCGGCTTCATAGCCGCAATCAACGGGTGGCGTAGTCGGACACTAATACCATCATACCAATAACGCCACTTAGTTTGACACCCTGGGCACGGACCGGGTCACCGCCACGAGGACTACTACCCCTATCGGATCCGGCTCCGGGTATTCCCCGCGTGCGCAACGCTATACAACATGGCCCAGGGGGCGCGTCATTTGCTTCTCTCCCTCGAGAGCACGATGGAGACTATGAGGCCATCAAGCAGGCCCTGATTAAAAAAGTACCAGTTGGCTCCGGAGGTTTACCGGAAAAAGTTCAGAGCCCTCCAATGTGGACCACATGATAGTTACAGTGATGTGGTGGATGGGCTCAGGACCAGCTGAACAGTGGGTCTGAGGACTGTCAGTCACCACCTTTGAGGACCTGAAGGATCTGATGGTGATTGACCAGTTTCTTTGTCTTTGCCCAGTGGAAGTGCAACAGTTTGTGCTGGACCGGGAGCCAAGGGAGGCCGCCAAGGCAGCCCAGATCGCAGATGCCTATCATAAGGAAAGTGGTCCCGTGCCGCCGACTGGTGTCACGACGGACTGTGACATGGCCGGTCACAACTGCCCCATAGCTAGCCCAGCCCCCCCAGGGATACATGAGGGACAGAAGGGTAGGCCCCACAACCAGGCAAGATAAGAGAAAGGTGTGTCCCCCTGTCTGTCAGGAGTATGGGATGAACGTACCCATAGCTTGTCAGAGATGTGAGGAAAATGTACCCCGAACTGGTCAGGGTGATCGGTAAGCTGGATCTCCCAGTCGGTCAGAGTGGTGGACGAGTTGGGTCCACGGCTGGTCAGATCAGCAGGAAGGGTGGGCCAGGAGGTGGGCTTAAAGAGGCAATCTGTAAATCAGCCCCTACGCCACCTCAAACAGGGGAGATGTCAGGGAAATATTAAGAGCATATTATCCTTTTCTTCCTGAAGCATCTCTCACCCCTCCCCTATAGTATTTGTCAAGAGAAGAGCTGACAATCTATGCAAATCCTATGCAAATTAACACACACAGTGGTAGTGACTTCAGCATGCTGGCACAAAGAGAGGTGCTACAAAACCCAATTAGCATGCAAAGGTGTTTTCCTCTGACAGCGAGGTGGACGAAGCTCGTTAAGTTCAAAGCCACTCACAAATAATTAATTTGATTCCCCAGTTGCAGATTGCAGGATTTCCGGAGCCAATACGAAATATGGAATAACTAAAGTTCCATCCATCCGATAATAACGGGACCTAATGTGACGCACCGCTTTTGGAGGGGCTGCGGGCTGGGAAGGCACCAATAACTAGGGACCTTCACAGGCTGATAATATCAGCGCTCTGCTGTCTGCTTTACCTTTGCTGGTTACAAAAAATGGGGGGAACCCACATAATTTTTTTCATCTATTTAATCATAAAAGGCTGCCCGATAAGCTCCACAGGGTTCAATTTTACAATATGTCGGAGGGTTGTGCAATATATGTCTATGTCTGTCGCTCTGTCTATATGTCTGTCTGTCTATATACAGTATGTCTGTCTATATCTATTATCTATCTCTATAGATCCAACAGAAATAAAGAGACTTTCTTCTTTAATGACTTATGTAAAAATCCTTTACTGTTACATCAATTGAAAGGGAAATTCATATTAAAACCATTTTAAAAAAGAAAAATAGGGGAATGTGTAGAATTCAAAAAAACAGACCCAGGGCACAATATAAAAACATTGTTGTCAATGCAAGAAAATACCATCCGTATATACCTGACGACCTCTGAATCAAACCACCACATTGTAAATATAAGATGGATAGGTATACACACATAGAATATCAATGACATTTACATAATGGATGGTCGTGTAATGCAAAGAATAAAGAGAGAAACAATATAAAGACAAAAGAAAGTAAATGGGGTGTGTGCAAATAATGCTCCAGGGTGTAACAGTATACAGTATGGGGGTCTGACAGTATATGGAGGTCTAACAAAGGGAGAACTAAGTGCAAAATCAAATAACAAAGATCCTGGAATATAATTGGAGAGGTTTTACTAATTTATCACAAGACATGGATGCATGCGCTCTACCACTGAGCTACATCCCCTGGATGGAGACTGATAGGAGGTCACATAAGTGACGGACGATCCATGACGCCGGCGCTGCGGTTATATTTCTCCTTATTCTCATGTGACCATTCTGATACATTTCTTCTCCCTCCTTGTATTTGCTCCTCTGTTTTTGGAACTCCCATAACAATAAATAAATAAGAAAGCCGACACGTGCGCCACCGGCTCCCACTCACTGGTGGTCGGATGGCAGCCGGCGTGGAGTATCGGGCGGACCCCTGTCCTCGAGATATGTGCAGCCCAGCATCTGTCAGACATTGATGGCATATACTATAGACCAGGGGTCTCAAACACGCGGCCCGCGGGCCGCATGCGGCCCCTGAGGCTGCTTTATGCGGCCCGCAGGCACAGACCCCTTGATGATCCCGACTAGGTCCAGGAGGAGCCGCCGACAGCAGCGCTGCATTGCCGCACAGAGACTGTTTCCCAGCACTGCATTTCCAATGCCAGCCGCTGGCCAATCAGAGGCCAGCAGCTGATATCTGCGTGTCGGCGCAGCGAGTATGACGTCATTGCCATACGCAGCTATCAGCTGCTGGCCTCTGATTGGCCGGCGGCTGGCATTGGAAATGCAGTGCTGGGAGACAGTCTCTGTGCGGCAATGCAGCGCTGCTGTCGGCGGCTCCTCCTGGACCAGGTCGGGATCGTCAAGGGGTCGGACTCTGTGGTGCCTGCGGGCCACATCTGCAGGAAGGACGCCGAGGGAACGGAGGACAGGTGAGAATCATCTTTTTTTTTTTCTATTTTATGTGTGTGAAGAACAGGGGGCACATAGCCACAAGATGGGGACCTGGATGGGGCACATAGCTACAAGAGGGGACCTGAATGGGGCACATAGCCACAAGATGGGGACCTGGATGGGGCACATAGCCACAGGATGGGGACCTGGATGGGGCACATAGCCACAAGATGGGGACCTGGATGGGGCACATAGCCACAGGATGGGGACCTGGATGGGGCACATAGCCACAAGATGGGGACCTGGATGGGGCACATAGCCACAAGATGGGGACCTGGATGGGGCACATAGCCACAGGATGGGGACCTGGATGGGGCACATAGCCACAAGATGGGGACCTGGATGGGGCACATAGCCACAAGATGGGGACCTGGATGGGGCACATAGCCACAGGATGGGGACCTGGATGGGGCACATAGCCACAAGATGGGGACCTGGATGGGGCACATAGCCACAGGATGGGGACCTGGATGGGGCACATAGCCACAAGATGGGGACCTGGATGGGGCACATAGCCACAGGATGGGGACCTGGATGGGGCACATAGCCACAGGATGGGGACCTGGATGGGGCACATAGCCACAAGATGGGGACCTGGATGGGGCACATAGCCACAAGATGGGGACCTGGATGGGGCACATAGCCACAGGATGGGGACCTGGATGGGGCACATAGCCACAGGATGGGGACCTGGATGGGGCACATAGCCACAGGATGGGGACCTGGATGGGGCACATAGCCACAGGATGGGGACCTGGATGGGGCACATAGCCACAGGATGGGGACCTGGATGGGGCACATAGCCACAAGATGGGGACCTGGATGGGGCACATAGCCACAAGATGGGGACCTGGATGGGGCACATAGCCACAAGATGGGGACCTGGATGGGGCACATAGCCACAGGATGGGGACCTGGATGGGGCACATAGCCACAAGATGGGGACCTGGATGGGGCACATAGCCACAGGATGGGGACCTGGATGGGGCACATAGCCACAGGATGGGGACCTGGATGGGGCACATAGCCACAAGATGGGGACCTGGATGGGGCACATAGCCACAAGATGGGGACCTGGATGGGGCACATTACTACAAGATGTTTGCCATTATTACTATATGATGCTAATTGTAAGACAATATTACTGAATGTGGCCAATTGGGGGAAACAAAATTGTAAAAATCAAAAAAATAAAAATAAAGCATGAAAAAATATTGGGCACTAAAAATGCTGTTTTATATGTAAACTAAAGTAAACACAAAAAAGTGCACGTTTATTATCGCCACATCCATAACGACCCAAGCTATAAAAAAATAAACACGGAAAAAATGTTCAAAAGGTGTATACAAAAAAAAATGGTATCACTAAAAATGTCACATTGAACAAAGAATGCGGCCCCCCAAATTCAAATTTTTTCCATGTGCGGCCCATATACCCAGCCGAGTTTGAGACCCCTGCTATAGACAATCCCTTTAAGGCATTTCAAAAGAATCTGTTTTCAGAGACACAATACTCTCTATGTGTTACCTGAAACGCGCGTTGGGTAATGGCCTCAGCGCGGTGGCCTGGTTGTATACAACGCTCTGGGAGGTATGTAATGGGTCTAATTCTATCTATTGGCATATGGAGTGCATTTAGATTTAGTCAGCAGTACCCATCCCCAGTGTTTATGCAGAGCAAAATATTTATATTGTAATGTGCCACCGTGATGGACGGCCGTTGTTGTTGTTTTTATATTTGTGTATCCAATTGTTGTATCTTTCCCTTTTTTCTATAGATGCATGTGTAATAAAGCATTTTTATATCTATAACATCACCTCCTTGTCGTTCATTCTGGCCTTGGCCATCCCCCCTATATATTGTGTATGACGACTGGGGCATCATCAGTCCCCTCTTTGAGCAGCAACATGAACTTAGTTGTAATATTTCTTACCAATATACAATTTATAAATATATGATTGCTGTGGTGTTCTTCTAGTTATGTTCTGGTCAGACATGCAGAGTGCGGCATCGGCTCCCTGAGACCCCACGACAAGGAGACCGGACCTTTCCAATACAATAAAGTCCTTTCTACTAGCAATCAGACTTGCGCTCAGAGAGTAACAGAAGATGATGTTGACATGTTCCTTTACACAAAACAGTGGTATGTTTCCGATGGTACGAACAGCATCACCGTTGCTGAAATAAGGACCATTAGAGCGCTGCAGGCTAAGTCGGGAACCTCCATACTTTTCATGGTTAGCCTCACCTTAAGCTATGCTTTTCTCAGTGACCCCTATCCTTCAGCCCACTTCTTGGGAACCGTGTAACGATGCGCTTCTGGCTGTCACCTTACTGAGCCTGCCCCAGCCTTACTGACTCTGTCTCTCTCGGACCCGCAGCTTCTAAGGCCTGGTCGACTCTTAGCCGTTACCCAGAGTCCATTAGAGATTCTAACAATGTTGCTAGCTGTACGCTCTTCCCCGATTCACCTGCTAAACAGAATTCCGCTGCCACCATTGGGGCATTCTGTCTGCTTGCTACTGTCTTCAGCACATCACACACCTGGTGATGATCACCTATTTACTGAGGGTGTCCTTTCTTCTTTCCCTTTCTCAGACTAACTAAAACCAAACTGAAACTAACCCACAGGTCCTCCTCAACCATGGGCCAGCCCTACAGTTAACCCTAACACGCTGGACTAAGAGGGACTGCAGCCTCCAGGAGGATAACACATAAAATACAGTTCAATCTAATACTTTTAAAATAACAGTAGTTTTCCAGAGAGGTGAAACATCATCCTCCCCACCTTCACAAGAGAACATATACCACTGCAGCCAATCACTGAGCACTGTCTGTGTAGACAGCACGAGCAACTATGCATAGTGATTGGCTGTAGTACTATCAGCTTTTGTGCTGTGCATTATGATGAATTAGCTGCCGGTAGTCAGTGTACGATGAATACCACAATGCTTCCACATAATACTGCAATACAAAGCCCAAAAAATACTAATATTCCGTGCCCACATAATGCTACCATACAATGGCTACATAATACTATCATACAGCACACTCAAAATACTACTATACCATTACTAACACATAACTCTCGTTGACCGTGGAAACCTTCAAAAGGAGCCTGAAGACCCACCTCTTCCGACAAGCCTACAACCTGCAGTAGCCACCTTTCCACCATACCGCTGCACGACCAGCTCTATCCTCACCTACTGTATCCTCACCCATCCCTTGTAGACTGTGAGCCCTCGCGGGCAGGGTCCTCACTCCTCCTGTACCAGTCGCGGTCACATTGTGTTCAAGATTATTGTAATTGTTTTTGCTATGTATAACCCTTTTTCACATGTAAAGCGCCATGGAATAAATGGCGCTATAATAATAAATAATAATAATAATTACCATACAGAGCACACAAAATACTACCATACAGAGCTCACATAATACTTCCACAGAGATCCCACATAATACTACCATACAGAGCCAAATATAATACTACCATACACCGCCCACATAATTTTACCATACAAAGCCTACATAATACTACTATACAGTGGCCACAAAATACTGCCATACAGAGCTCGATAATACCACCATACAAGGTGCTCATAATACTACCATACAGTGACCACATAATAACACCATAAAGAGCCCATATGTTACTACCATACAGAGCCCACATAATACTCCCATACAGAGCCCACATAATACTACCATAAAGTGTCCACCTACAGTGGGGCAAATAAGCATTTAATACACTGCCGATTTTGTAAGTTTTCCCACCTACAAAGAATGGAGATGTTTGTTATTTTTATCGTAGGTACACTTAGACAGAATCCAAAAATAAAATCCAGAAAATCACATTGTATGATTTTTACATAATTAATTTGCATTTTATTGCATGAAATAAGTATTTGATACTATAGAAAAACGGAACTTAATATTTGGTCCAGAAAACTTTGTTTCCAATTACAGAGGTCAGACGTTTCCTGCAGTTCTTGACCAGGTTTGCACACACTGCAGCAGGGATTTTGGCTGACTCCTACATACAGATCTTTCAGGTTTTGGGGCTGTCGCTGGACAACATTGAGCCTCAGCTCTGTCCAAAGATTTCCTGTTGGGTACAGGTCTGGAGACTGGCTAGGCCACTCCAGGACCTTGAAATGCTTCTTACAGAGCCACTCCTTAGTTGCCCTGGCTGTGTTTTTCAAATCATTGTCATGCTGGAAGACCCAGCCACGACCCATCTTCAATGCTCTTACTGAGGGAAGAAGGTTGTTGGCCAAAATCTTGCGATACATGACCCCATCCATCCTCCCTTCAATACGGTGCATTTGTCCTGTCCCCTTTACAGAAAAACACCCCGAAAGTATGATGTTTCTCCCACCATGCTTCATGGTTGGGACTGTGCTCTTGGGGTTGTACTCATCCTTCTTCTACCTCCAAACATGGCGAGTGGAGTTGATACCAAAAAGTTATATTTTTATCTCATCTGACCTCATGACCTCCTATGCCTCCTCTGGATCATCCAGATGGTCATTAGTGAACTTCAAACAGGCCTGGACATGTGCTGGCATGAGCAGGGGGACCTTGCGTGCCCTGCAGGATTTTAATCCATGATGGCGTAGTGTGTTACTAACGGTAATGTTTGAGACTGTGGTCCAAGCTCTTTTCAGGTCATTGACCAGGTTCTCTCGTGTAGTTCTGGGCTGGTTCCTGATCTCTCTCAGAATCATACTTACCCCACGAGGCGAGATCCTGCATGGAGCCCCAGACCGAGGAAGATTGACAATCATCTTGTGTTTCTTCCATTTTCTAATTATTGTGCCAACAGTTGTTGCCTTCTCACCAAGCTGCTTGCCTATTGTCCTGTAGCCCATCCCAGCCTTGTGCAAGTCTTCAATTTTGTCCCTGGTGTCCTTAGACAGCTATTTGGTCTTGGCCATGGTGGTGAAGTTGGAGTGTAATTGATTGAGTGTGTGGACAGGTGTCTTTTATACTGGTTCAAACAGGTGCAATTAATACATTAATACAGGTAATGAGTGCAGAGTGTTTCTTAAAGAAAAACTAACAGCTCTGTGAGAGCCAGGATTGTAGCTGGTTGGTAGGTGATCAAGTACTTATTTCATGCAATAAAGTGCAATTTTATTATTAAACCCTTAATGGCCTAGGGCTACGCCCTAGGCAAGTGGGCACCCAGAGCCCTCCCGGTGGGCACTCGCGCCATCGCCGCAGCACTAGCGCTACTAGACCAGGACCTGGCCCGACGGGTGAGTACTCGGAGCCCGCCCACGCCAGCCCCTACTTCAGCTAGATATGCATTCTCTGACACACATCTAGCTGAAGTGTATTGCACCGCACGAGTTGCCAGGCCCGTGCACCGCAATACACGCTGCTGGCCAATCAGAAGCCAGCAGGTGATGTCAGGCAACCGGGTGCATGGCAGTGACGTCATGCGCCCCGTCGCTAGGACGCTGGAGTCAGCTGCTGGCTACAGGAGAGGATGCGGCGCGGGAGAGGAAGGAAGGTGAGTAGGAGTGTTTATTATGTTTTTTTTTTTTTATATATATATATGAACAGCGGTGCCAGCAGGATGGAATGGGGGGTGGCGGGGGGTGGACGACAGCAATATATACTGTACATGGAATGGGGGGCGGGAGTGGGGGGAACAGCAATATATAAATGGAATGGGGGGGCGGGAGGGGGGGGGACAGCAATATATACATGGAATGGGGGGAGGGAAAGAGCATATATACATGGAATGGGGGGGAGGGAAAGAGTATATATACATAGAATGGGAGGGGGGAGGGAAAGAGCATATATACATGGAATGGGAGGGGGGAAGGAAAGAGCATATATACATGGAATGGGGGGGAGGGAAAGAGCATATATACATGGAATGGGAGGGGGGAGTGAAAGAGCATATACATAGTACAGACCAAAAGTTTGGACACACCTCATTTAAAGATTTTTCTGTATTTTCATGACTATGAAAATTGTACATTCAAACTGAAGGCATCAAAACTATGAATTAACACATGTGGAATTATATACTTAACAAAAAAATGTGAAACAACTGAAAATATGTCTTATATTCTAGGTTCTTCAAAGTAGCCACTCTTGGCATTCTCTTGATGAGCTTCAAGAGGTAGTCACCGGAAATGGTTTTCACTTCACAGGTGTGCCCTGTCAGGTTTAATAAGTGGGATTTCTTGCCTTATAAATGGGGTTGGGACAATCAGTTGTGTTGTGCAGAAGTCAGGTGGATACACAGCTGATAGTTCTACTGAATAGACTGTTAGAATTTGTATTATGGCAAGAAAAAAGCAGCTAAGTAAAGAAAAACAAGTGGCCATCATTACTTTAAGAAATGAAGGTCAGTCAGTGCTAAAAATTGGGAAAACTTTGAAAGTGTCCCCAAGTGCAGTTGCAAAAACCATCAAGCGCTACAAAGAAACTGGCTCACATGAGGACCGCCCCAGGAAAGGAAGACCAAGAGTCACCTCTGCTTCTGAGGATAAGTTTATCAGAGTCACCAGCCTCAGAAATCGCAGGTTAACAGCAGCTCAGATTAGAGACCAGGTCAATGCCACACAGAGTTCTAGCAGCAGACACATCTCTTCAACAACTATTAAGAGGAGACTTTGTGCAGCAGGCCTTCATGGTAAAATAGCTGCTAGGAAACCACTGCTAAGGACAGGCAACAAGCAGAAGAGACTTGTTTGGGCTAAAGAACACAATGAATGGACATTAGACCAGTGGTAATCTGTGCTTTGGTCTCATGAGTCCAAATTTGAGATCTTTGGTTCCAACCACGGTGTCTTTGTTTGACGCAGAAAAGGAGAACGGATGGACTCTACATGCCTGGTTCCCACCGTGAAGCATGGAGGAGGAGGTGTGATGGTGTGGAGGTGCTTTGCTGGTGACACTGTTGGGGATTTATTCAAAATTGAAGGCATACTGAACCAGCATGGCTACCACAACATCTTGCAGCGACATGCTATTCCATCCGGTTTGCATTTAGTTGTACCATCATTTATTTTTCAACAGGACAATGACCTCAAACACACCTCCAGGCTGTGTAAGGGCTATTTGAACAAGGAGAAGAGTGATGGGGTGCTATGCCACATGACCTGGCCTCCACAGTCACCAGACCTGAACCCAATCGAGATGGTTTGGGGTGAGCTGGACCGCAGAGTGAAGGCAAAAGGGCCAACAAGTGCTAAGCATCTCTGGGAACTCCTTCAAGATTGTTGGAAGGCCATTTCCGGTGGCTACCTCTTGAAGCTCATCAAGAGAATGCCAAGAGTGTGCAAAGCAGTCATCAAAGCAAAAGGTGGCTACTTTGAAGAATCTAGAATATAAGACATATTTTCAGTTGTTTCACACTTTTTTGTTAGGTATATAATTCCACATGTGTTAATTCATAGTTTTGATGCCTTCAGTGTGAATGTACAATTTTCATAGTCATGAAAATACAGAAAAATCTTTAAATGAGAAGGTGTGTCCAAACTTTTGGTCTGTACTGTACATGGAATGGGAGGGGGGAGGGAAAGAGCATATATACATGGAATGGGAGGGGGGATGGAAAGAGCATATATACATGGAATGGGGGGGGAGGGAAAGAGTATATATACATGGAATGGGAGGGGGGAGGGAAAGAGCATATATATATGGAATGGGAGGGGGGAGGGAAAGAGCATATATACATGGAATGGGAGGGGGGAGGGAAAGAGCATATATACATGGAATGGGAGGGGGGAGGGATAGAGCATATATACATGGAATGGGAGGGGGGAGGGAAAGAGGATATATACATGGAATGGGAGGGGGGAGGGAAAGAGCATATATACATGGAATGAGAGGGGAAGGGAAAGAGCATATATACATGGAATGGGGGGGAGGGAAAGAGCATATATACATGGAATGGGGGGAGGGAAAGAGCATATATACATGGAATGGGAGGGGGGAGGGAAAGAGCATATATACATGGAATGGGAGGGGGAGGGAAAGAGCATATATACATGAAATGGGGGGGAGGGAAAGAGCATATATATGACGCGCCCCTGGGCCTGTATCGCGCTGCGTTGCGCACACGGGAGCTTACCCGGAGCCGGATCTGTTGAGGGTTGTAGTCTCGTGGCGGTGACCCGGTCCGTGCCCAGGGAGTCAGACTAAGTGGCGCTGTAATAGCAGTGATGTTAGATGACTACGCCACCCGTTGAATGCAGCTTTAGGGCTGCTGCTGCAGGGCAGACCGCTGAGGCCGGTGGTAGGATTGTGCAGCGTGGTAGTATAACCCCCAACGGGAGGGGTATGGCCTCAGGGCAGCCGACGTGGATGATAGGGGTAGCAGGAACCACTCGGAGACGGTACGGTGTAGTTCAGGGTCTTTACTGGTCACAAAGATAGACCCTCCCGGAGTACTGGCTAGCGATTGGGGCCTGGTCAGTCCTTGAGCAGATGGGATCTCCTTTGGCCAGGCGGAGTTGTAGGCCTCCCAAACTAACGATACTCTTCTGGCTACCTTGCTAGAGGCGGGTATAAGTAGCCCACGTCCCTGAGTGTACCGTGTGGTGCTCACCGTATGGCCGGTGACTCAGGGCCTTCGGGTTCCTGGGCCAGAGGACCTGCAATCCCCTGCCGGTCGGTTTCTGCTGCTGGATAGGAGTTAGTCCCCACAGCCTCGGACTCCGGGTCCGGTGACAACTTCTCAGTCAGGGCGAGCTCTGCAGCTGCCAGCCCCTGACTCCTTATAACACTGCTCCCACAGAGCTGCTGATGTGCTTTTCCTATAGCTGCTTCTCTGTCTCTACTTCTTCTCTACTCACTAACCCTGCCTCAGCCCCAGGTTTATATAGGGGAAGTCCTTCCCCTCCCAGGACTGGGCAGGAGGTGTGGCATGCATAGGATTCCTGACCAAGAGACCTCCCACCTGCTCTCAGACATAACATTGCTGTTACTGTGGAAACCAGACCCCTGGGGTGCCACATATACATGGAATGGGAGGGGGGAGGGAAAGAGCATATATACATGGAAAGAGAGGAGAAGGGAAATGTAGCACCCCGAGGACTCGGCTGCTACAGGGGTATTGCACCTCGAACCAGAGGTGTGGTATTCCACTCCCGGGTGGGGATGGAGTGTGGAACGGGGCTCAGTTAGCTGCATGCACTACACTCACCCCATTTCCGGGGGACAGATCAACGGTACTCCCACCAGATAGATGTGCAGGTACGACAGCGTCTGTCCCTGGCTGGAGTGGGGAGGGGGGAGGAATATCCTAGTGGTGTAGGAGCAGATAGGGGAGGGACTCTGGGCATAGGTAGGAGCCCATTGGTTGCTGGTCACCTGGGCTCGGGTGTCAGAAGGAGGTATATAAGGTGGGCACCATCGTAGAGCAGAGAGGAGTTCGGTCTGTCTGTGCAGAAAGGAGCTCAGCCAGAGAGGGCTGACAGGGAGCTGTGGCTCAGTCTGGGCCCAGCTCCAGAGCCAGGCCAGGAGTGGAGGCCTGAAGCAGAGAGAGAGAGAAGTAAGAGGAAGAAGGAACAGAAACACCAGGAAAGGCCCAGAGACACAGGAAAAAAAGGAACCCTAAGATCCCACGGAATAACGGGTGAAGGGTTGGCAGAACAGGGTGCCGGATCCCAAACTGGTGGAGGCCAATTATCCTTAGCCAGGAACCGGAGGTCGTGGTCAAGTTTTGGTGCGACCCCTCACCACATCCACCAGGAAAGCATACCATATAGGGTCAGGGAAACCGGGAAAGGTTTCACCACCAGAAGGCCCGAGGGAGCCGGACAAAGGTGGGTCCCCGGTGGGGACGGCCAGTAGGAAGGAAGAGAGGGGAGCTCAGGACCACGCTCTGGAACTGCCTGGGAGTTGGCCGAGTCCCGCACCTGGTGGACGCAGCACGGCTCGGGTGGTCCTAACTGTGCACAAGGGACCTGATAAAGAACTGTGAGTAAAGCTGTGAAAACTGCAATTGCACGTCTCAGTGATTCCTCGTCGCACCGGCACCATCAGTGCTGGGACATACACACCATCTCTCCCAACATCATTCACATCCTCTGCCCTGAGGCCATACCCCTCCCGTTGGGGGTTATACCATCCACGCTGCACATCCGTACCACCGGCCTCAGCGGACTGCCCTGCAGCGGCGGCTTCATAGCCGCATTCAACGGGTGGCGTAGTCGGACACTAATACCATCATACCAATAACGCCATCCACGTTTGACACCCTGGGCACGGACCGGGTCACCGCCACGAGGACTACTACCCCAACAGATCCGGCTCCGGGTATTCCTCAAACATGGCCCAGGGGGCGCGTCAGAAAGAGCATATATACATGGAATGGGGGGGAGGGAAAGAGCATATATACATGGAATGGGAGGAGGGAGGGAAAGAGCATATATATGTAGCACCCTGAGGATTCGGCTGCTACAGGGGTATTGCACCTCAACCCAGAGGTGTGGTATTCCACTCCCGAGTAAGGATGGAGTGTGGAACTGAGCTAGTAGGCTGCATGCACTACACACATCCCATTTCCGGAGGACAGACCAACGGTACTCCCACTTAATAAATGTGCAGGTACGACCGAGTCTGTCCTTGGCTGGAGTGGGAGGGGGGTGGAACATCCCAGTAGTGTAGGGGCAGATAGGGGGAGCAGCCTGGGTAAAGTTAGGAGCTCATTGGGTGCTGGTCACCTGAGCTCACACATAGAGGGAGTATATAAGGTGGGAACCATCTAAGATCAGGGTCAGTCGGTCAGTCAGCCACAGTCAGCCACAGACAGTCGGTCAGAGAGCCTGAGAAGCAGAGAGAGGAGAAGGAAGAGGGACCCAGAGGCGCAGAAGAGGGGACCCCAAGAGCCCATAAGAGAACTGATA
This sequence comes from Phyllobates terribilis, assembly GCF_046119375.1. Lineage (NCBI taxonomy): Eukaryota > Metazoa > Chordata > Amphibia > Anura > Dendrobatidae > Phyllobates > Phyllobates terribilis. The sequence continues at coordinate 3,060,170 of NW_027362968.1, read as the reverse complement.
GGGTGAAGGGTCGGCAACAGGGTACCGGATCCCAAGCTGGTGGAGGGCACTAATCCTCAGCCAGAGACCGGAGGTCGTGGGCAGGATCTGCCACGACCACCCACTAAATCCACCCGGAAGGCAGACCAAGAATAGGGTCAGGGAACCCAGAGACAAGGGTTTACCAACAAGAGGCCCGAGGGAGCCGGACTTAGGTGGATCCCTGGTGGAAACGGCCAGAAGAAGGGAGAGTCAGAAAGGAGCTCAGGACCGCACTCCGGAGTTGCCTGGGAGTTGACCGAGTCCAGGACCTGGTGGAAGCAGCACGGCTCGGGTGGTCACTGCTGTACACAGTGACCCGAGCAACACCAGTAAGTAAAACCCTGGAACTGCATTTTATGCTTCTGAGTCTCTTTGCTGCACCTTCACAACCACCATCCTCCACGGCTGACCCCCTGAGGCTATACCCCTCCCGTTGGGGGTTATACTACCTAAGCTGCACACACACCATCAGCCTCAGCGGACCCTGCTGCAGCGGCGGCCGTATTGACCGCAAATCAACGGGTGGCGTAGTCGACACAAAAGGAACACTAATAACATCTGTAAGGACTGCCACACACTGAGTTTGACACCCTGGGCACGGACCGGGTCGCAGCCACTCGGAGACTACAACCCCCATCTGATCCGGCTCCGGGTATCCCCCAAACAACACTGGCCCAGGGGGCGCGTCAACTTTGGCGTAGTCGGCAGGATTACGTGCCCGCAACAACCGGGTACTGCGTGCCTGAAGAAAAGTTCACCGTTACCTCAAAAAGAAGTCTCCCGCCGGTTCCGGAGGGTCCCCGCCAACGGACTCCATCACAGGTCGTTTCCCGCCGGTTGTCCGCCATTTGCAGCTTTTTCCCGCCATCCATGGAGTTTCCCGCCACTGGGAGACGATTCCCGCCATTTCCAAAGATTTCCCGCCTTGGAAGAGCGGACGCCATTATGGGCGTGCCAGAGGGTGGCAAGAGGCCACCTCCCATCGTGGGCCAGGTCGAGGAATGGCGCCAAAAGCGGAAACCGCGCCCACCAACAGAGACTGTGATGCTGGAAGTGTCCATCAGCGTGAGAGAACTGCCCCTGGAACTGACAATCACAAAGTTGCCCCGGGACCACCCTCAATGTGGGCGGAGACTGAACAAGAGAGCGAAGATGGGTGCAGCCTGGAGCAGTCTGGAGAGAGCGCACCCGGAGACAAGAGGTCTGAAGGAGAGTCGAGAGAGAACACACCCGGAGATGGAGGGAGAGGCAGGCAGCACCGACCCAGTGGTCAGGAGCCTGTTGCAGGTCGCCACTCCAGAAGGCCTGCTGGAGATCCTGGCGCAGCTCCCCGGAGATCGGGAGCGTGCACAGACCGCGCTGAAGGGCCTAGCACGGAGGATGGCCCGGGTGCAGCAGGAAACACTGGCGGAGTGGACTCGAGAGATGGCCCAGCAAGCCGGAGCCCGCCAGCGAAGCATGCCACCCGCAGCGAGGAGCAAGTCCACCTCGGAGGACGGCGAAGGAGGGACGACGGCCGGAGACGGCGCCGCGGAGGGAGCCGAAAAGATGAAGGCAGGTAATGGGGACGACAGCATCCCGTGCCCAGAAGCCGTAAACCTGCCCCAGCTCCCCGTCGCAGAGCCCGAAGCCCCACTCACCGTTCCCGTAGCCGCTGCGTCATCGCTCCAAGCTAGGCCTCAAGCGTCCGGAGCCGCGGCCACGCCCCCTGCTATGTCACGTGCCTCAATCCAGAGCGCGGCCAAGCAGGAGACGCCACCGGCCTGGTCGCAAGGCCGAGTGCCCCCGGGCGCCGCAGTACCAACAGCGCCCTCCACCTCTGCTGAGCCAGCGGCCTGGTCGCAAGGCCAGGAACACCCGGGCGCCGCCGTCTTCACGGTGCCCTTCACATTCAGGGTGCCCCAAGCCTGGTCGCAAGGCCAGGTAAACCTGGGCGCCGCTACCACCACCGCGCCCTCAACCTGTAGAGCGCCGCGCCTGGGTGAAGACCTGTACTCCCAGCATACGTGCCCGGATGGGCAGCCCTTTGTGTGGCCTCCGGAGTTCATCAATCCTCGACTCCGGAGGGAACGGCCTCTGGATGAGCCTCTGATACCGCCTCCGGCGCCTGTCAAGATGACCCCGCTCCCGCTGGAAGAAGCGCAGTTCGAGTGGGACCCCACCGGAGAAGATCTCATGGGGTTCACTCAGGAAACTAGGGCAGCCGCAGCTCAGCGTGCGGAGTGCTGCCGCCAGCAGTTGGAAGTCTTTGACTGGGAAAGGAGAGAGAGGCGGGTCCGTGAGCAGCGGCTGCAAATACAGAGCGCTGAACAGAAGAGTCGGACCCGGAGGAACCCCCGTGCAGCGCATGGTCCCCGCACCATCGGGACTGTGATAAAGTTCAATCTGCAGCATGGGTGGGGCTTCATTAGAGACCATCACACCCCCGGCGACGTCTTTGTGACCAGAAGAGACGTGGAGTCCCATCTGCCGGAGGGACACAGAGGTCGTGACCTTTATGTAGGGGACGAGGTCACCTTCACCCGGCACAAGTGTGCCAAGGGACCCTACGCCCTCCATGTACATCGCCTGACGGAAGAGGAGCTGCGGTGTGAGGAGGAGCAAGAGGACCCGGACGGGTCTGAAACAGAAACTGCATCCAAAGAAAGAGCAGGAGGACGCCGTCGTTGAAGTACGGTAGAAAGAGACTGTATATAGTTGCCCGTCGGGGTACCAAAAACTGTTGCTGCTTAAAATATGTTCCCCGTTGGGACAAAGTGTGAACTGTTACCCGTGTGTCCCCATCCCTTAACAGGCTGAGGACTGTGAACAGCCATTCCTAATACCTGGCCGAGGACTGAGAGCGGCCATATCCCATTTGTATATAGTTGCGCTTCCTAAAGCGCCCCCTACTGGTTTTATAGGAAACTGTTTTCTTCCAAGAGAGACTGTCGCACTTTACCCGGTCACAAGTTGCACCGTGACCGGAGGAACCAGAAGCAAGAATGTTATTTATGAAAAGTTTTTATGAAAAGTTTTATATATTGTTTTATATGTTTATGTTTTGAAAAAATTTGTATGTTTTTGGATGTTTTATATCTTACAGCCCGAGGACGTGCTGTGATTTACCAGGGGGGAATGTAGCACCCTGAGGATTCGGCTGCTACAGGGTATTGCACCTCAACCCAGAGGTGTGGTATTCCACTCCCGGGTAAGGATGGAGTGTGGAACTGAGCTAGTAGGCTGCATGCACTACACACATCCCATTTCCGGAGGACAGACCAACGGTACTCCCACTTAATAAATGTGCAGGTACGACCGAGTCTGTCCTTGGCTGGAGTGGGAGGGGGGTGGAACATCCCAGTAGTGTAGGGGCAGATAGGGGGAGCAGCCTGGGTAAAGTTAGGAGCTCATTGGGTGCTGGTCACCTGAGCTCACACATAGAGGGAGTATATAAGGTGGGAACCATCTAAGATCAGGGTCAGTCGGTCAGTCAGCCACAGTCAGCCACAGACAGTCGGTCAGAGAGCCTGAGAAGCAGAGAGAGGAGAAGGAAGAGGGACCCAGAGGCGCAGAAGAGGGGACCCCAAGAGCCCATAAGAGAACTGATAGGGTGAAGGGTCGGCAACAGGGTACCGGATCCCAAGCTGGTGGAGGGCACTAATCCTCAGCCAGAGACCGGAGGTCGTGGGCAGGATCTGCCACGACCACCCACTAAATCCACCCGGAAGGCAGACCAAGAATAGGGTCAGGGAACCCAGAGACAAGGGTTTACCAACAAGAGGCCCGAGGGAGCCGGACTTAGGTGGATCCCTGGTGGGAACGGCCAGAAGAAGGGAGAGTCAGAAAGGAGCTCAGGACCGCACTCCGGAGTTGCCTGGGAGTTGACCGAGTCCAGGACCTGGTGGACGCAGCACGGCTCGGGTGGTCACTGCTGTACACAGTGACCCGAGCAACACCAGTAAGTAAAACCCTGGAACTGCATTTTATGCTTCTGAGTCTCTTTGCTGCACCTTCACAACCACCATCCTCCACGGCTGACCCCCTGAGGCTATACCCCTCCCGTTGGGGGTTATACTACCTAAGCTGCACACACACCATCAGCCTCAGCGGACCCTGCTGCAGCGGCGGCCGTATTGACCGCAAATCAACGGGTGGCGTAGTCGACACAAAAGGAACACTAATAACATCTGTAAGGACTGCCACACACTGAGTTTGACACCCTGGGCACGGACCGGGTCGCAGCCACTCGGAGACTACAACCCCCATCTGATCCGGCTCCGGGTATCCCCCAAACAACACTGGCCCAGGGGGCGCGTCATATATATGGAATGGGAGGGGGGAGGGAAAGAGCATATGACGCGCCCCTGGGCCTGTGTCGCGCAGCGTTGCGCACGCGGGAGCTTACCCGGAGCCGGATCTGTTGAGGGTTGTAGTCTCGTGGCGGTGATCCGGTCCGTGCCCAGGGAGTCAGACTAAGTGGCGCTGTATTAGCGGTAGATGTGGACGACTACGCCACCCGTTGAGTACAGCTAAGGAGCTGCTGCTGCAGGGCAGACCGCTGAGGCCGGTGGTAGGATTGTGCAGCGTGATAGTATAACCCCCAACGGGAGGGGTATGGCCTCAGGGCAGCCGACGTGGATGATGGGGGTAGCAGGAACCACTCGGAGACGGTACGGTGTAGTTCAGGGTCTTTACTGGTGACAAAGATAGACCCTCCCGGAGTACTGGCTAGCGATTGGGGCCTGGTCAGTCCTTGAGCAGATGGGATCTCCCCTGGCCAGGCGGAGTTGTAGGCCTCCCAAACTAACGATACTCTTCTGGCTACCTTGCTAGAGGCGGGTATAAGCAGCCCACGTCCCTGAGTGTACCGTGTGGTGCTCACCCGTATGGCCGGTGACTCGGGGCCTTCTAGTAGCTTCCGCTCCACGACGGCGGTGCTGGTCCCACGCGTGTGACCGTGCCTTCGGGCTTCTGGGCCAGAGGACCTGCAATCCCCTGCCGGTCGGTTTCTGCTGCTGGATAGGAGTTAGTCCCCACAGCCTCGGACTCCGGGTCCGGTGATATCTTCTCAGTCAGGGCGAGCTCTGCAGCTGCCAGCCCCTGACTCCTTGTAGCACTGTTCCCACAGAGCTCCTGTTGTTTCTTCCTATACTGCTTCTCTTCTCTACTTCTTCTCTACTCACTAACCCTGCCTCAGCCCTAGGTTTATATAGGGGAAGTTCTTCCCCTCCCAGGACTGGGCAGGAGGTGTGGCATGCATAGGATCCCTGACCAAGAGACCTCCCACCTGCTCTCAGACATAACATTGCTGTTACTGTGGAAACCAGACCCCTGGGGTGCCACATTCCCCCCTAGTGAAATTTAGTACTCCGGGACTAAACATATTTTTAGAAAAACATAACAAGGTATAAACAATAATAGTACAATAAGAAAAACATATAAAGATGGTCACGGCGTGTCCGCAACCGGGTGCAGTTTTTGAAGAAAAGCAAGGTGTCCATTTCACCAAAACAGGGAGACGTAACCAGGTAGGGGTCTGTCCTACCCCGAGTCCTTAACAGTCTTTAGTCCATTCCTAGGTTACGCTCCAACCATGTACAAAGGATTCCCGGTAAATCCACCAAGGACTCCTAAAAACAACTAGAAACACATAATTATTTACAAGTAACAGACAGGTGACCACAAATAAAACAATTTATACACTTCAAATCCTCCAACGTGCGGGTAACTGGCCTCTAGTGGTCCTAATGGACCTACGGAGCTGACTGTCTGGCCCTGAACTACAGGGTGTAGGAGCTGTCAAGGGTAAACTGGGCAGCTGTCTACCGGCTCTTTGGCTCACTAGGGGTACGGCAGGCTCACTATAAGCAGAGGGTTGATCCTCCTGTTCTGCTTGTGTGGAGTCTTCTGCCTCCTGGACCGGCTGTTCTTCCAGCTCTACCTGTTGCTCCGTAGGTGCTTGGGATGCTGGTTGGAGGAAGGTGAGTACGGGTACCACAACTGCACCATTGACTTGAGTCCAAGACCGAGGGAAGTCTCCGAGCACAGTACTAACCATATCTTCCCTTTCCTTTACGGGTCGATGGTCTTCTTGTTCCTCTTCAGGGTTCCGTAGCTGTTCAGGACACTTCTTCAGATGATCCCGGGATACAATGGCTATGGTCTCCCCTCCGTCTTTACTAATGGTACAGACCTTCGGGTTCTCGTGGCTTGAGGGCTGTACGGTGTACGGGTCCTTCTCCCACTGGTCGTCCAACTTGTGGAGCCGTCTTTTCCTCTTCAAGACCTGCTCTCCGGGTACCAGGGGAACAGCGGGAACAGCGGGAGCATACTGGTTGTAAGTTTTCTCTTGTCTTTCCCTAGCTAGACAGAGACTTCGCTCCACGCTCTCCTGTACTTTCCGGTACTGCTGCTGCCTCTCTGTGTCCCAGTCTGCTTCTGGTGAAGTGTCCTCGGGTGTCAGGACTCCCATTTCCAGGTCAACAGGTAACTTACCAGGTCTCGCCCTCATTAGGTAAGCCGGGGTACAGTTGGTGGAACCTACCGGGATGTGGTTGTATAGGTCCACCAGATCGGGCAGCTTCTCAGGCCACAGACTGCGTTCTTCCAGGGGCAACGTTTTCAGAAGATCCATTACCACCTGGTTCATTTTCTCACAAAGTCCATTAGTTTGCGGATGATAGGGTGTCGTCCTTATCTTCCGGCAGCCATACAGATTGCAGAATTCCTGGAAGACCTCCGCTTCAAAGGCAGGTCCCTGGTCCGTCAGCACTTGGTCTGGGTACCCGTGTGGACGGCAGAAGTGCTGCTGGAAGGCTCTAGCTGCTGTTTGAGCCGTTAAGTCCTTGACGGGGACGACAACCAAGAACCGGGAGTAATGATCCACGATGGTTAACGCATAGACGTAGCCACTTCTGCTTGGGGTCAGTTTTACATGATCCAAGGCTACCAGTTCCAACGGCTGCCGGGTGACGATGGACTGCAGGGGAGTCTTCTGGCTGGCACGGTCCTTCCTTCTTAGGTTGCACGGGCCACAGTCTCTGCACCACCTCTCGATGGTTCCCCTCATGCCTACCCAGTGGAACCGCCCGCGCAGCAGGAACTCCAGCTTCTTCCATCCGAAGTGTCCAGCCCCGTCGTGGTATGTCTCCATCACCATGGCTGCGTCTCTTCGTGGCACCACTACTTGCCAGATTAGTTCATGCGTCCGGGAGTTAACCATTCGGCGGCACAACTTCCCCTTATAAAGGAACAGTCGACTCTTCTCAGCCCACAGTTGCTTGGCTTCCTCCGGAGCGTCTGGGTCAAGGCGAGCCTCTCGCCGAGTCAGCATCTCCTTCACCAGTCGGACGGCAGGGTCACTGTCTTGCGTTTCCGCCCAGTTGTAGTGAGGCAAGGGATTAAACGTAGCAGCTTGCTTACTCCTTACCCGGTGGGAATACTGGATAGTCCCATGACGGTGGAACGCGGGGAGTTCGACTTCTTCCAGTCCCTCTGGATCTTCTCCTACGTCCGGTAGGTTTGGCATCCTGGACAGGGCGTCCGCGTTGGTATTGGAGCGTCCTGCCCGGTATTTGATTGTGAACTCGTAGTTGGACAGACGGGCCATCCATCTCTGCTCTAGGGCACCGAGTCTTGCTGTGTCCAGGTGTGTCAACGCGTTGTTATCCGTGTACACGGTGAACCGGGAGGAAGCGAGGTAGTGCTTAAAGCGTTCGGTGACTGCCCACACCACTGCCAGGAACTCTAGCTTAAATGAGCTGTAATTCTCAGGGTTTCTCTCGGTGCGCCGCAGTTTTCGGCTGGCGTAAGCGATTACTCGTTCTTTCCCCTGCTGGATCTGGGACAGCACGGCTCCTAGCCCGATATTACTTGCGTCGGTGTAGAGGATAAAGGGCTGGCTGCAATCAGGGTACGCCAGGATTTCATGCCCCGTGAGGGCCATCTTCAGCTGGCGGAAGGACTCTTCTTCTAGCTTCTCCCATCTGAAGGGTGGCTTCTGGTTCTTGGCCTTCCGGGACTGGCCTATCAGGAGGTCCTGCATAGGAGCTGCCTTTTCGGTGAAACCGGGGATGAATCTGCGGTAATAGCCTACCAACCCGAGGAACTGCCGCACTTCCTTTACACTGGAGGGACTTGGCCATTCCTTAATTGCGGTGATCTTATCAGGGTCGGGAGCCACTCCATCAGCGCTCACCACGTGTCCCAGGTACTGCACCTTTGGTTTCAGGAGGTGACACTTGGAGGGTTTCACCTTTAGGCCGTAGCTTGCCAGAGCTTCGAACACTTCCGCCAGGTGTTTCAGGTGGTCCTCATACGTCTTGGAATATACGATGACATCGTCCAGGTACAACAGGACCGTCTCGAAGTTTCTGTGGCCCAGACAGCACTCCATTAATCGTTGGAATGTTCCTGGTGCGTTGCAGAGTCCGAACGGCATGCAGGTAAACTCGCTAAGTCCCATCGGGGTGGTGAATGCGGTCTTCTCCCGGTCCGCCTCTGCTACAGGAACCTGCCAGTACCCACTAGTGAGATCCAAGGTAGAGAAGAAGTTAGCAGATCTTAAAGCAGCCAAAGACTCCTCTATCCTTGGTAAGGGGTACGCATCCTTGTGTGTGATACGGTTGATTTTCCGGTAATCTACACACATCCTCATGGTGTTGTCTTTCTTTTTGACTAAGACTAGTGGAGCTGACCAGGGGCTACAGCTATCCCTGATCACCCCAGCCTCCTTCATGTCTCTAAGCATCCCCTTGGCGTGTTGGTAGTGCGCAGGGGGTACGGGTCGATACCTCTCTTTTATGGGAGGATGGTCTCCCGTGGGGATGTGGTGTTCTACCCCCTTGACTCGCCCGAAGTCTAACGGGTGTTTACTAAACACTCTCTCGTACTCTTGAACCACCCGATAGACTCCCTGTTTCTGGTGTGAGGGAGTGGAGTCAGTACCCAAATGTAGTTGCTGACACCAGTCCTCCATTGTTTTCTTAGAGCCGTTACCTTCCTCCGGGGAAGATGGAGGCAAGGGTTCTACGGACTGTATGGAATCTTGATTGATGGTATACAATTTGGCTAGCGTGGCATACCGGGGCAGGTACACTTCCCTCTTCCCGATATTTATTATGCGAACGGGCACCCTCCCATGGCGTACATTGACCACCCCCCGTGCTGTCAAAATGGTGGGCCTACTGTCTGAGTTAACTAGTTCTACCATTGCCTGGTAATCTCTACCTCTCAGACCAATAGCTGCCCGGCACCAAATCATCATTTCACTTTTCGGGGGCATGGCAATAGGGAAAGGGTCACACATTCGCACGCTACCAATCTCACCACCGGAGAGTTCTAGCTGTTGCCGTCGCATCAGTGCCCGGATCTCTTTCTGGAGCACTCGCTGCTGGCCGGAGCTGGCGTTCTTGGCAACCTGCTGTAAAAGGAAAATCACCTCTGCAAGACAATTTTCAATTACATTAGTTCCTAGAGTTATCTTTGGGTGACTCTCGTGTTTGTCAATGTCTACAATGATCAGTCCCTGTGCTGCCAGTTCGACTCTACCGATTTTAATGGTCACCTCTTTAAATCCAATCTGTGGCACGGGCTGACCATTGCTGGCGATGATACTCAAGTCGTTGTCAGGGTAGCGGGTGATATCCGAGTCATTCCAGTACTGCTTGAAGAGCACGTACGGGATGGTGGTGACCTGTGACCCGGTGTCCAGTAGGGCACTCATAGGAATGCCATCCAGTACCACGGGTAAGACTGGACGTCCTCCCACATATTTGTCGCGCCAGTTCGATGGGCCTGGTGATCTTTTTCCTGGGGGTTGGCCCTCTACCCCAGGTTGTACCAGTTTAAAGGACAGTACCTTGCCATATGTCCGGGTTGATTGCAGCGGCGGCAGATGGGTCATCCGTCCTCGTTGTATCGGTCGCTGGGTCTTCCTCTGGCCGGTGGGGTCCTCCTTGGTCGACGCCACGGGATGTCCTCCGGTCCGGATGCCAGCTGGATCTTCCCTGGAGTGGAAACCTGTAAAGACTGCACAGTTCGGGTTAGCGCAGCAACGCTTTTAGCGAGCTCTTGGACCTGATGGTGCAGGTCTGGAACCGGGTCATTGTTCAAAGCCTGCGCATCAGCTCCCACAGGCCCTGCCGACAAGGGCGCCGCCTCCTGGTGGTAAGTGGGGCGTCTGTGGGTCACAACGCCACCTGGTGCCGGTTCTCGAAGCACCCGGATGGCTCTGTCCTTGAACTGTGCAAATCCCAGATGAGGGTCCTGTAAGGCCATTGCCCGCAACTGGGTTCGGTGGGCATTGCAATATAAACCCTCTATAAATTGTTCAGTCAACAGCCTGTCCTCGTCTCCCACGCCGTCAGGGTCGGTCTGCTTAATGGCTCTCAGGGCCTCTTGTAGGTTCAGGGCATAGTCCCTTATACTCTCATGTGCCCGCTGTTTGCACCCGTAGAATCTAAGCTTGATCTCGGCTGAGGTGCGGGTATCAAAGGTGTCCCTCAGCCGGGTTAGTATCCCTGCGACAGTCCTCCCCCCAGGTGGCCAGGACTTTACCTCCCTTTGGGCTGCCCCGGTTAATTGGGCCACCAGGATGCTCACTTTTTGCTCCTCTGTGAGGGGGTACACCTGGAAGAGGCTATCCAGCTTTTCTCTAAAGTCATGCAGGGTATGTGACTCCCCTGAGTACTGGGGTAGCCAGGCTGCCCCCGGGATATAGGGCATGGTGAAAGGCATGACCGCAACAGCGGTGGCGCTGGCGGGGGTTGAAGCGGTGAAGCTCTCCTCCGTATCTGACATCCTTCTCCCCCCTAGTGGACCGTGGCCTACCTTGCGATGATCCTCTTCCGTAGGCCGCGGCTCCGCAGTGGATCGTCAGGGTTGAGGACCTTCCGTCGCGCTCCTGTGACGTCGGCGTCTGCTGGGCTCCTTCCAGGACCTTACGCAACGTCCGGACGTGAGGCGGGGCTTCAGTTCTCGCGCGCTTTCGGAGTCCACGCCCCTCTTCTTCCCGCGCGGCGTCCTCAAGATGGCGCCCAATGGCGGGAAAACTCCACAGATGGCGGGAAGAAGGCTGAAGATGGCGCTGGATGGCGGGAATCTTCACGGATGGCGGGAAGAAGGCTGAAGATGGCGCCGGATGGCGGGAAAACTTCACGGATGGTAAGTTTTAAAAGTCTCTTTTTCAGGCACGCAGTACCCGGTGGTTGCGGGCACGAAATCCTGCCGACTACGCCAAAAGTTGACGCGCCCCTGGGCCTGTGTCGCGCAGCGTTGCGCACGCGGGAGCTTACCCGGAGCCGGATCTGTTGAGGGTTGTAGTCTCGTGGCGGTGATCCGGTCCGTGCCCAGGGAGTCAGACTAAGTGGCGCTGTATTAGCGGTAGATGTGGACGACTACGCCACCCGTTGAGTACAGCTAAGGAGCTGCTGCTGCAGGGCAGACCGCTGAGGCCGGTGGTAGGATTGTGCAGCGTGATAGTATAACCCCGAACGGAAGGGGTATGGCCTCAGGGCAGCCGACGTGGATGATGGGGGTAGCAGGAACCACTCGGAGACGGTACGGTGTAGTTCAGGGTCTTTACTGGTGACAAAGATAGACCCTCCCGGAGTACTGGCTAGCGATTGGGGCCTGGTCAGTCCTTGAGCAGATGGGATCTCCCCTGGCCAGGCGGAGTTGTAGGCCTCCCAAACTAACGATACTCTTCTGGCTACCTTGCTAGAGGCGGGTATAAGCAGCCCACGTCCCTGAGTGTACCGTGTGGTGCTCACCCCTATGGCCGGTGACTCGGGGCCTTCTAGTAGCTTCCGCTCCACGACGGCGGTGCTGGTCCCACGCGTGTGACCGTGCCTTCGGGCTTCTGGGCCAGAGGACCTGCAATCCCCTGCCGGTCGGTTTCTGCTGCTGGATAGGAGTTAGTCCCCACAGCCTCGGACTCCGGGTCTGGTGATATCTTCTCAGTCAGGGCGAGCTCTGCAGCTGCCAGCCCCTGACTCCTTGTAGCACTGTTCCCACAGAGCTCCTGTTGTTTCTTCCTATACTGCTTCTCTTCTCTACTTCTTCTCTACTCACTAACCCTGCCTCAGCCCTAGGTTTATATAGGGGAAGTTCTTCCCCTCCCAGGACTGGGCAGGAGGTGTGGCATGCATAGGATCCCTGACCAAGAGACCTCCCACCTGCTCTCAGACATAACATTGCTGTTACTGTGGAAACCAGACCCCTGGGGTGCCACACATATATACACGGAATGGGAGGGGGAGGGAAAGAGCATATATATATGGAATGGGAGGGGGGAGGGAAAGAGCATATATACATGGAATGGGAGGGGGCAGGGAAAGAGCATACATACATGGAATGGGAGGGGAGGGAAAGAGCATATATACATGGAATGGGAGGGGGGAAGGAAAGAGCATATATATATGGAATGGGAGGGGGGAAGGAAAGAGCATATATATATGGAATGGGAGGGGGAGGGATAGAGCATATATACATGGAATGGGAGGGGGCAGGGAAAGAGCATACATACATGGAATGGGAGGGGAGGGAAAGAGCATATATACATGGAATGGGAGGGGGGAAGGAAAGAGCATATATATATGGAATGGGAGGGGGAGGGATAGAGCATATATACATGGAATGTGAGGGGGGAGGGAAAGAGCATATATACATGGAATGGGAGGGGGGAGGGAAAGAGCATATATACATGGAATGGGAGGGGGGAGGGAAAGAGCATATATACATGGAATGGGAGGGGGGAGGGAAAGAGCATATATATATGGAATGGGAGGGGGGAAGGAAAGAGCATATATACATGGAATGGGAGGGGGGAGGGAAGGAGTATATATATGTGGCACCCCAGGGGTCTGGTTTCCACAGTAATGTAATGTTATGTCTGAGAGCAGGTGGGAGGTCCTTTGGTCAGGGATCCTGTGCATGCCACACCTCCTGCCCAGTCTTGGGAGGGGAAGAACTTCCCCTATATAAACCCGGGGCTGAGGCAGGGTGAGTGAGTAGAGAAGAAGCAGAGAAAAGAAGCAAATATAGGAAGAAACAACAGGAGCTCTGTGGGAGCAGTGTACAAGGAGTCAGGGGCTGGCAGCTGCAGAGCTCGCCCTGACTGAGAAGATTTCTTACCGGACCCGGAGTCCGAGGCTGTGGGGACTAACTCCTACCCAGCAGCAGAATCCGTCAGGCAGGGGATTCCACGTCCTCTGGCCAAGAAAACTGAAGGCACGGTCACACGCATGGGACCAGCACCGCCATCGTGGAGCGGAAGCTACTAGAAGGCCCCGAGACACCGGCCATACGGGTCAGCACCACACGGCACACTCAGGGACGTGGGCTACTTTTACCCGCCTCTAGCAAGGTAGCCAGAAGAGTACAGTTAGTTTGGGAGGCCTACAACTCCGCCTGGCCAGGGGAGATCCCATCTGCTCAAGGACTGACCAGGCCCCAATCGCTAGCCAGTACTCCGGGAGGGTCTATCTTTGTCACCAGTAAAGACCCTGAACTACACAGTACCGTCTCCGAGTGGTTCCTGCTACCCTCATCATCCACGTCGGCTGCCCTGAGGTCATACCCCTCCCGTTGGGGGTTATACTATCACGCTGCACAATCCTACCACCGGCCTCAGCGGTCTGCCCTGCAGCAGCAGCTCCCTGGCTGCACTCAACGGGTGGCGTAGTCATCTAACATCTACTGCTACAACATCGCCACTTAGTCTGACTCCCTGGGCACGGACCGGATCACCGCCATGAGACTACAACCCTCAACAGATCCGGCTCCGGGTAAGCTCCCGCGTGCGCAACGCTGCGCGACACAGGCCCAGGGGCGCGTCAACTTTGGCGTAGTCGGCAGGATTTCGTGCCCGCAACCACCGGGTACTGCGTGCCTGAAAAAGAGACTTTTCAAACCTACCTGTGGTGAAGATTCCCGCTATCCGGCGCCATCTTCAGCCTTCTTCCCGCCATCGGTGAAGTTTCCCGCCATCCGGCGCCATCTTCTGCCTTCTTCCCGCCATCCGTGGAGTTTTCCCGCCATTGGACGCCATCTTGAGGACACCGCGCGGGAAGAAGAGGGGCGTGGACTCCGAAAGCGCGCGAGAACTGAAGCCCCGCCTCACGTCCGGACGTTGCGTAAGGTCCTGGAAGGAGCCCAGCAGACGCCGACGTCACAGGAGCGCGACGGAAGGTCCTCAACCCTGACGATCCACTGCGGAGCCGCGGCCTACGGAAGAGGATCATCGCAAGGTAGGCCACGGTCCACTAGGGGGGAGGAAGATGTCGGATACGGAGGAGAGCTTCACTGCCTCAACCCCCGCCAGCGCTACCGCTGCTGCAGTTATGCCCTTCACCATGCCGTATATCCCGGAAGCAGCTTGGCTACCCCAGTACTCAGGGGAGTCACATACCCTGCATGACTTTAGAGAAAAGCTGGATAGCCTCTTCCAGGTGTACCCCCTTACAGAAGAGCAAAAAGTGAGCATCCTGGTGGCCCAACTAACCGGGGCAGCCAAAAGGGAAGTAAAATCCTGGCCACCTGGGAGGAAGACTGTCGCAGGGATACTAACCCGGCTGAAGGACACCTTTGATACCCGCACCTCAGCCGAGATTAAGCTTGGATTCTACGGGTGCAAGCAGCGAGCGCATGAGAGTATAAGGGACTATGCACTAAACCTACAAGAGGCCCTGAGGGCCATTAAGCAGACCGACCCTGATGGAGTGGGAAACGAGGACAGGCTGTTGACCGAACAGTTTATAGAGGGACTATATTGTAATACCCACCGAACCCAGTTGCGGGCAATGGCCTTACAGGATCCCCATCTGGGCTTTGCACAGTTCAAGGACAGAGCCATCCGGGTGCTCCGAGAACCGGCACCGGGTGGCGTTGTGACCCACAGGCGCCCTGCTATCACTTACCACCAGGAGGCGGCGCCCTTGTCACCGGGGCCTGTGGGAGCTGATGCGCAGGCTTTGGACAATGACCCGGCTCCAGACCTACACCATCAGGTCCAAGAGCTAGCTAAGAGCGTTGCTGCGCTAACCCGAACTGTGCAGTCTTTACAGGCTTCCACCCCAGGGAAGATCCAGCTGGCATCCGGACCGGAGGACATCCCGTGGCGTCGACCAAGGAGGAACCCACCGGCCAGAGGAAGACCCAGTGACCGATACAGCGAGGATGGACGACCCATCTGCCGCCGCTGCAATCAACCCGGACATATGGCAAGGTACTGTTCTTTAAACGGGCACAACCTGGGGTAGAGGGCCAACCCCCAGGAAAAAGATCACCAGGCCCATCGAACTGGCGCGACAGATATGTGGGAGGACGTCCAGTCTTGCCTGTGGTACTGGATGGCATTCCCATGAGTGCCCTACTGGACACCGGGTCACAGGTCACCACCATCCCGTACGTGCTCTTTAAGCAGTACTGGAATGACTCGGATATTACCCGCTACCCTGACGACGACTTGAGTATCATCGCCAGCAATGGCCAGCCCGTGCCACAGATCGGATTTAAAGAGGTGACCATCAAAATCGGTAGAGTCGAACTGGCAGCACAGGGACTGATCATTGTAGATATTGACAAACATGAGAGTCACCCAAAAATAACTCTGGGAACTAATGTAATTGAAAATTGTCTTGCAGAGGTGATTTTCCTTCTACAGCAGGTTGCCAAGAACGCCAGCGCCGGCGAGCAGCGGGTGCTCCAGAAAGAGATCCGGGCACTGATGCGACGGCAACAGGTGGAACTCTCCGGCGGTGAGATTGGTAGCGTAAGAATGTGTGACCCTTTTCCTATTGCCATGCCCCCAAAAAGTGAAATGATGATTTGGTGCCGGGCAGCTATTGGTCTGAGAGGTAGGGATAACCAGGCAATGGTAGAACCAGTTTACTCAGACAGTAGGCCCACCATTTTGACAGCGCGGGGGGTGGTTGATGTACGCCATGGGAGGGTGCCCGTTCGCATAATAAATATCGGGGAGAGGGAAGTGTACCTGCCCCGGTATGCCACGCTAGCCAAATTATATACCATTAACCAAAATTCTATACAATCTGTAGAACCCTTGCCTCCATCTCCCCCGGAGGAAAGTAACGGCTCTAAGAAAAACATGGAGGACTGGTGTCAGCAACTACATCTAGGTACTGACTCCACTCCCTCACACCAGAAACAAGGAGTCTATCGGGTGGTTCAAGAGTACGAGAGAGTGTTCAGTAAACACCCGTTAGACTTCGGGCGAGTCAAGGGGGTAGAACACCACATCCCCACGGGAGACCATCCTCCTATAAAAGAGAGGTATCGACCCGTACCCCCTGCCCACTACCAACACGCTAAGGGGATGCTTAGAGACATGAAGGAGGCTGGGGTGATCAGGGATAGCTGTAGCCCCTGGGCAGCTCCACTAGTCTTAGTCCGAAAGAAAGACAACACCATGAGGATGTGTGTAGATTACCGGAAAATCAACCGTATCACACACAAGGATGCGTACCCCTTACCAAGGATAGAGGAGTCATTGGCTGCTTTAAGATCTGCTAACTTCTTCTCTACCTTGGATCTCACTAGCGGGTACTGGCAGGTTCCTGTAGCAGAGGCGGACCGGGAGAAGACTGCATTCACCACCCCGATGGGACTTAGTGAGTTCACCTGCATGCCGTTCGGACTCTGCAACGCACCAGGAACCTTCCAACGATTAATGGAGTGCTGTCTGGGCCACAGAAACTTCGAGATGGTCCTGTTGTACCTGGACGATGTCATCGTATATTCTAAGACTTATGAGGACCACCTGAAACACCTGGCGGAGGTGTTCGAAGCTCTGGCGAGTTACGGCCTAAAGGTGAAACCCTCCAAGTGTCACCTCCTGAAACCAAAGGTGCAGTACCTGGGACACGTGGTGAGCGCTGACGGAGTGGCTCCCGACCCTGATAAGATCACCGCAATTAAGGAATGGCCAAGCCCCTCCAGCGTAAAAGAAGTGCGGCAGTTCCTCGGGTTGGTAGGCTACTACCGAAGGTTTATTCCCGGTTTCACCAGAAAGGCAGCACCTATGCAGGACCTCCTGATAGGCCAGTCCCGGAAGGCCAAGAACCAGAAGCCGCCCTTCAAATGGGAGGAGCTGGAAGAAGAGTCCTTCCGCCAGCTGAAGATGGCCCTCACGGGGGATGAAATCCTGGCGTACCCGGATTAGAGCCAGCCCTTTATCCTCTACACCGACGCCAGTAACATCGGGCTAGGAGCCGTACTGTCCCAGATTCAGCAGGGGAAAGAACGAGTAATCGCCTACGCCAGCCGAAAACTGCGACCCACCGAAAGGAACCCCGAGAATTACAGCTCATTTAAGCTAGAGTTCCTGGCCGTGGTATGGGCAGTCACCGAGCTCTTTAAGCATTACCTCGCTTCTTCCCGGTTCACCGTGTACACGGATAACAACCCGTTGACACACCTGGACACGGGAAGACTCGGTGCCCTGGAGCAGAGGTGGATGGCCCGTCTGTCCAACTACGAGTTCACAATCAAATACCGGGCAGGACGCTCCAATACCAACGCGGACACCCTGTCCAGGATGCCCAACCTGCCGGACGGAGGAGAAGATCCGGAGGGACTGGAAGAAGTTGAACTCCCTGCGTTCCACCGTCATGGGACTATCCAGTATTCCCACCGGGTAAGGAGTAAGCAGGCTGCTACGTTGAACCCCTTACCCCACTACAACTGGGCGGAAACGCAAGACAGCGACCCTGCCGTCCGACTGGTGAAGGAGATGCTGACTCGGCCGGAGGCTCGCCTTGAACTAGACGCTCCGGAGGAAGCCAAACTACTATGGGCAGAGAAGAGTCGACTGTTCCTGTACAAAGGGAAGTTGTGCCGCAGAATGGTTAACTCCCGGACGCATGAATTGCTCTGGCAAGTAGTGGTGCCACGAAGAGACGCAGCCATGGTGATGGAGGCATACCACGACGGGGCTGGACGCTTCGGATGGAAGAAGCTGGAGTTCCTGCTGCGCGAGCGGTTCCACTGGGTAGGCATGAGGGGAACCATCGAGAAGTGGTGCAGAGACTGTGGCCCGTGCAACCTGAGAAGGAAGGACCGTGCCAGCCAGAAGACTCCCCTGCAGTCCATCGTCACCCGGCAACCGTTGGAACTGGTAGCCTTGGATCATGTAAAGCTGACCCCAAGCAGAAGTGGCTACGTCTACGCGTTAACCATCGTGGATCATTACTCCCGGTTCTTGGTTGTCGTCCCCGTCAAGGACTTAACGGCTCAAACAGCAGCTAGAGCCTTCCAGCAGCACTTCTGCCGTCCACATGGGTACCCGGACCAAGTGCTGACGGACCAGGGACCTGCCTTTGAAGCGGAGGTCTTCCAGGAATTTTGCAATCTGTATGGCTGCCGGAAGATAAGGACGACACCCTACCATCCGCAAACTAATGGACTTTGTGAAAAAATGAACCAGGTGGTAATGGATCTTCTAAAAACGTTGCCCCTGGAAGAACGCAGTCTGTGGCCTGAGAAGTTGCCCGATCTGGTGGACCTATACAACCACATCCCGGTAGGTTCCACCAACTGTACCCCGGCTTACCTAATGAGGGCGAGACCTGGTAAGTTACCTGTTGACCTGGAAATGGGAGTCCTGACACCCGAGGACACTTCACCAGAAGCAGACTGGGACACAGAGAGGCAGCAACAGTACTGGAAAGTACAGGAGAGCGTGGAGCGAAGTCTCTGTCATGCTAGGGAAAGACAAGAGAAAACTTACAACCAATATGCTCCCGCCGTTCCCCTGGTACCTGGAGAGCAGGTCTTAAAGAGGAAAAGACGGCTCCACAAGTTGGACGACCAGTGGGAGAAGGACCCGTACACCGTACTGCCCTCAAGCCACGATAACCCGAAGGTCTGTACCATCAGTAAAGACGGAGGGGAAACCACAGCCATTGTATCCCGGGACCACCTGAAGAAGTGTCCCGAACAACTGAGGAACCCTGAAGAGGAACAAGAAGACCATCGACCCGTAGAGGAAAGGGAAGATATGGTTAGTACTGTGCTCGGGGACTTCCCTCGGTCTTGGACTCAAGTCAATGGTGCAGTTGTGGTACCCGTACTCACCTTCCTCCAACCGTCATCCCAAACACCTACGGAGCAACGGGTAGAGCTGGAAGAACAGCCGGTCCAGGAGGCAGAAGACCCCACACCCGCAGACCAGGAGGATCAATCCTCTGCTTGCAGTGAGCCTGCCATATCCCTAGTGAGCCAGGGAACTCGTAGACAGCTGCCCAGTTTACCCTTGACAGCTCCTACACCCTGTAGTTCGGGGCCAGACAGTCAGCTCCGTAGGTCCACCAGAGCCACTAGAGGCCAGTTACCCGCACGCTGGAGGATTTAAAGTGTATAAATTGTTTTATTTATGTTTACCTGTGTATTGTTGCTTGTGTATAATTTTGTGTTTCTAGTTATTTTTAGGAGTCCTTGGTGGATCTTCCGGGAATCCTTGTACAATTAGTTGGAGCGTAACCCAGGATGGACTAGAGACTGTTAAGGACTCGGGGCAAGACAGACCCCTACCTGGTTACGTCTCCCTGTTTTGGTGAAATGGACACCTTGCTTCCCCTCAAAGACTGCACCCGGTTGCGGACACGCCGTGACCATTGTCATGTGTCTCTTTATTATAATGTTTTGGTTGTACTCTGTTATGTTTACAAAAATGTGTTTAGTCCCGGAGTACTAAATTTTACTAGGGGGGAATGTGGCACCCCAGGGGTCTGGTTTCCACAGTAATGTAATGTTATGTCTGAGAGCAGGTGGGAGGTCCTTTGGTCAGGGATCCTGTGCATGCCACACCTCCTGCCCAGTCTTGGGAGGGGAAGAACTTCCCCTATATAAACCCGGGGCTGAGGCAGGGTGAGTGAGTAGAGAAGAAGCAGAGAAAAGAAACAAATATAGGAAGAAACAACAGGAGCTCTGTGGGAGCAGTGTACAAGGAGTCAGGGGCTGGCAGCTGCAGAGCTCGCTCTGACTGAGAAGATTTCTTACCGGACCCGGAGTCCGAGGCTGTGGGGACTAACTCCTACCCAGCAGCAGAATCCGTCAGGCAGGGGATTCCAGGTTCTCTGGCCAAGAAACCTGAAGGCACGGTCACACGCATGGGACCAGCACCGCCATCGTGGAGCGGAAGCTACTAGAAGGCCCCGAGTCACCGGCCATACGGGTGAGCACCACACGGCACACTCAGGGACGTGGGCTACTTTTACCCGCCTCTAGCAAGGTAGCCAGAAGAGTACAGTTAGTTTGGGAGGCCTACAACTCCGCCTGGCCAGGGGAGATCCCATCTGCTCAAGGACTGACCAGGCCCCAATCGCTAGCCAGTACTCCGGGAGGGTCTATCTTTGTCACCAGTAAAGACCCTGAACTACACAGTACCGTCTCCGAGTGGTTCCTGCTACCCCCATCATCCACGTCGGCTGCCCTGAGGCCATACCCCTCCCGTTGGGGGTTATACTATCACGCTGCACAATCCTACCACCGGCCTCAGCGGTCTGCCCTGCAGCAGCAGCTCCCTGGCTGCACTCAACGGGTGGCGTAGTCATCTAACATCTACTGCTACAACATCGCCACTTAGTCTGACTCCCTGGGCACGGACCGGATCACCGCCACGAGACTACAACCCTCATTTATACATGGAATGGGAGGGGGGAAGGAAAGAGCATATATACATGGAATGGGAGGGGGGAGGGAAAGAGCATATATATATGGAATTGGAGGGGGAGGGAAAGAGCATATATACATGGAATGGGAGGGGGGAGGGAAAGAGTATATATACATGGAATGGGAGGGGGGAAGGAAAGAGCATATATACATGGAATGGGGGGGAGGGAAAGAGCATATATACATGGAATGGGAGGGGGGAGGGAAAGAGCATATATACATGGAATGGGAGGGAGGAGGGAAAGAGCATATATACATGGAATGAGAGGGGAAGGGAAAGAGCATATATACATGGAATGGGAGGGGAAGGGAAAGAGCATATATACATGGAATGGGAGGGGGGAGGGAAAGAGCATATATACATGGAATGGGGGGGAGGGAAAGAGCATATATACATGGAATGGGAGGGGAAGGGAAAGAGCATATATACATGGAATGAGAGGGGAAGGGAAAGAGCATATATACATGGAATGGGGGGAGGGAAAGAGCATATATACATGGAATGGGAGGGGGAAGGGAAAGAGCATATGACGCTCCCCCTGGGTCATGTTCGTGGGATACCCGGAGCCGGATCTGGATAGGGGTAGTAGTCCTTGTGGCGGTGACCCGGTCCGTGCCCAGGGTGTCAAACTAAGTGCCAGTCTACGGCAGTAGATGTTAACTTGAATGTCGACTACGCCACCCGCTGAGTGCGGCTTTGAAGCCGCCGCTGCAGAACAGTCCGCTGAGGCCGGTGGTATGGGTGCAGCGATGATGGGATAACCCCCAACGGGAGGGGTATGGCCTCAGGGCAGCAGGTGTAGATGATGGGGGTTGTGACGGTGCGGGAAGAAGAGTCAGAGTCAGGAGATGCAGTTTCAGGGTTTTTACTCACGGGTGTTCTCTCAGTCACTCTGGCCTTGAGTGACCACCCGAGCCGTGCTGCGTCCACCAGGTCCTGGACTCGGCTAACCCCCAGGCAGTTCCAGAGCGTGGTACTGAGCTCCCTTCTCTCTCTCTGTCTCAGGCCGTTCCCACCAGGGATCCACCTTTGGCCGGCTCCCTTGGGTCTCTTGGTGGTCAAACCTCCTCTGGGTTCCCTGACCCTATGCTTGGTGTGCCTTTCTGGTGGATTTGGTGAGGGTCGTGGCAAATCTTGACCACGACCTCCGGTTCCTGGCTGAGGATAAGTGGCCTCCACCAGTTCGGGTTCCGGTACCTGTGTCCGCCAACCCTTCACCCTTTTTGGTCTGATTCTGGGTTCTTAGGGTTCCCTCTTGTCTTCCACTCTGGGCCTTTCTTTCTCCTCTCTCCTCTCTGCTTCACTGCAGGCTCAGCCCTGGAGCTGGGCCCAGCCGGAGCCACAGCTCCCTGTCAGCCCTTCTGGCTGAACTCCTCTGCACTCTCCTCACAGACTGACTGACTTCTCCCTGTCCTAAGATGGTGCCCACCTTATATACTCCCTCTATGTGTGAGCCCAGGTGACCAGCACCCAATGAGCTCCTAGCTTTACCCAGAGTACTCCCCCTATCTGCCCCTACACTACTGGGATGTTCCACCCCCCTCCCACTCCAGCCAGGGACAGACGCTGTCGTACCTGCACATATACTTGGTGGGAGTACCGTAGTTCTGTCCCCCGGAAATGGGATGTATGTAGTGCATGCAGCCTACTGAGCTCAGCCCCACACTCCATCCTTACCCGGGAGTGGAATACCACACCTCTGGCTTGAGGTGTAATACCCCTGTAGCAGCCGAGTCCTCAGGGTGCTACATTCCCCCCTGGTAAATCACAGCACGTCCTCGGGCTGTAAAAGAATAAAAATATCCAAAAACATACTATTTTTTTTCAAAACATCCATAACCATATAAAACATATAAACATTATCAAATTTTAGCAATATAAACTTTTTCCATATAAAAACTCTCTCATATCAATATTCTTGTGCTTCTGGCCACTGTGCGCATGTGACCCGGTAGAAGTGCAACAGTCAGTTCAAGAAAAACAGTTTCCTATAAAACCAGTAGGGGGCGCCTTAGAAAGCGCAACTATATACAAGGGGAGGTGGCCGCTCTCAGTCCTCGGCCAGTGGGGAAAAGGAATGGCTGTTCACAGTCCTCAGCCTGTTAATGGATATGGGACACACGGGTTTCAGTTCACACTTGTCCCAACGGGGAACATATTTTAAACAGTAGCAGTTCTTGTACCCTACGGGTAACTATTTACAGTTCTTTTTACCGTACTCTAATAACGGCGTCCTCCTGATGCTTCCTCCCTGTATTCTTCAGACCCGTCCGGGTCCTCTTGCTCCTCCTGACACTTCAGCTCTTCCTCCGTCAAACGGTGTACATGAAGGGCATAGGGTCCTTTGGCACATTGGTGCCGGGTGAATGTGACCTCGTCACCCAGGTATAGGTCACGACCTCTGTGTCCCTCCGGCAGGTGGGACTCAACATCCCTGCGGGTCACGAAGACGTCGCCGGGGGTGCGGTGATCCCGGATGAAGCCCCAACCGTGCTGCAGTTGGAATTTAATTACAGTCCCGGTGGCACGGGGACCGTGGGCTGCACGGGGGTTCCGTCGGGTCCGGCTCTTCTGCTCTGCACTCTTCACTTGCAGCCGCTCCTCGCGGACCCGCCTCTCTCGTCGTTCCCGGTCGAAAACCTCTAATTGCTGCCGGCAGCACTCCGCACGCTCAGCTGCGGCCGCCCGGGTCTCCTGAGTGAACCCGATGAGATCTCCTCCAGTGGGGTCCCACGCAAACTGCGCCTCCTCCAACGAGAGTGGGGTGATCTTGGCGGGCGCCGGAGCCGGGATCAGGGGCTCATCCAGGGGTCTTTCCTTCCGGAGTCGAGGATGGTAGTACTCCGGTGGCCACTCAAAGGGCTGCCCATCCGGGCAAGTGTGTTGGGCGAACAAGTCTTCACCCAGGTGCGGCACTGTGGAGGTTGAGGGCGCGGTGGTGGTGTGGGGGTCGTGATGACATTCCACTCGTCCTCCAGTCACTCCAAATTCAAACTATGAGCATGGGTCAACCATTCAAAGAATGAGTCAGACAACAAGCTGGTTCAAGCTCAGAGCATGCTCAGAAGACTACTACAGTCAACGTCCTCAGCAATGTTCTGCCTTTATTTTTTACATGCACAAATCTAAATACACTACATAATGGGGAGGGGATAGGGGTTGTCCGGGGCGGGGTAAACCATGAAAGTCCAGTGTCTGGCCACTCCTGATTGGTCCACATCTCCTTATCTCAGTCTCTGGGCAGATATTGCAGCCGTCAGCTTATAATCTTGTTTCGTTTCTCTGAAATAAGTCTTGGCAACACTAGAAATATCTTAGTTTAAGTTTCGATTTGAACACTACGTAGCAAGGAAAGCTTATTGTTATATGACACAAAATGGTGGTTAGTACATTAGCAAAAAAGCGTATAAAAGTTACAAAAGTATAAAAGTTACAAATATATATATTCTCTTTTACCCCGACATTCCCCCCTAAACACTAAGCTTTCCTTTGCTTCGGGGCCTTTGAGACTGTCCATGTGTGGGGAGAGGGGAGGTGGATTTCTTCACCCAATCATCTTAGAAGCTGCCCCCTTATGGGACGCCCCCAGACAATCGAGCCCTATCCTGGGTGACACATGGAGTTCTCCCAACTGATCCTAAACTGAATCTTTCAATTGGACTTTGTTATGGGGGGTCTGGTCAGACTTGTTCAAAGGAGTGTATTTCTCTATATAAGGGGACTATGCAGCACAGGACCACCAGGCCCAATACTAGTAGACCTCCCATTACTAGACAAACTTGTTGGAGGAATCCCTTGAGCCCTCCCAACCAACCTGAGAAAAAAAAAAAAAGGTATCTACCCCTGTGTAGTAGCTGTCCACCCTGGGACAGACAGTAAGCATATGGAAAGGATATAGAAGAAGGTAGTCATCTTTTATAGACTCGTTCTGTCTCTCTTGCAGTGGGAGGCGTGAATCCAGGTGCTCTTGCCCTCAAGCTTCAGAGCCGTCGGGGTGGTGAGAAGCACAGTGTACGGTCCCTCGAACCGCGGCTGGAGGCAGTCTTTCCGGACAAACTTCTTCACATACACTAGATCGCCTGGGATGAAATCATGTACTGCATCACCTGTAGATTCTGGGAGAGAAGCAGATACTGGAGAGCGGGTGTTAGTCAATTCTCTAGACAAGGCAATCACAAATTTTACCACTCTATCATGTGTTTCAGACAACTCTTGGGGCCTAATCTCTCCTATCTTGGGTGGGGTCCCAAACAAAATTCTATAGGGAGTCAGCCCATGTTTGGCCTGAGAAGTGTGTGTGATGTGATACAATACTATGGGGAGTAGGTCGGGCCAGGGGAGGGGATGGTGTTGGGTCATTTTCAAGAGCTGGGTCTTGAGTGTGGAGGCCCAAATCCGTTCCCAACATGTTCCAGAGTTTTTCGTAAATATTTGCTGTGAAAGCTGGTCCTTGATCCAATTCTATGACTTGGGGAACTCCAAATCTGCAGGCAATTTCGGTGATCAGTTTCTTGGCTGTGACTTTAGCAGTCATGTTGACGACCGGGTAGGCCTCGGGCCAGGCTGAGAACATATCCACGGCTACCAAAACGTACTCCTATTTTCCTGCTTTAGGCATTTGGATATGGTCGACTTGTATTCTCTGCCAAGGGTAGTCTGGTTTAGCCAGGTGTTGGAGAGGGACCCGTGCCGTACACGTTGGGTTGCAGGTAGCGCAGACAGAGCAGGATTTTGAGTACGCAGTCACAGTGGAAGAGATTCCGGGTGCAAAGTACAGTTTCTTGATCCATGCCAAGGCTTGACTCTTTCCTCTGTGTGTAGGCCCGTGAGCCCATGCTGCCACAGCTGAGTACATACGTCTAGGCAAGCAAGGCTTCCCATCCACTTGGTAAAGAGTCGAGTTGACCTTTGAATCTTTGCGACCTGCCAGCACGGCTCCTGCCGCTTTCCATTGCTTGACTTCTTCAGTGGGGGTCTCCCTTTGTTCCTCACACAATTTTTCTTCAGGCATCCTGACCCCCCTGGATTCCACTTGTGTCTCCGCTGGACTTGTATGGTCTTCCACCGGCTGTTCTTTGGCTCTTGCTCTAGTGAGCGCCACAGCTACGGTTTGCAGAGTCTCTCCCATCTCTTCTTCCTTTTCCTGCCACTTTGATGACACATTCTCCACTGCTGCAGTCTTGGCTGCTTGGTCAGCTAGGTGGTTGCCCCTGGCTTCTCTGGATTCTAGTCTTCCATGAGCCTTGACCTTCATAACAGCAACCTGAATGGGTAGTTCCAGGGCCTTCATTAGGGCCTTAATCCATGAGACATGTTTCACTGGTGTACCTGCAGCTGTGATGAATTCTCTAGACTTCCACAAGAGTCCAGAATCATTGCAAATTCCATGTCCATACCTGGAATCGGTATATATATATTCGCCTTTGTTCCTGCTGCCAGGTGGCAGGCCTCTGTGAGAGCCACAAGTTCAGCTTCTTGTGCAGACATGTATGGTGGTAGAGCTTCAGCCTTGAGGACTGTTAGGTCTGTTGTGACAGCATATCCCGTGTGGAACTTCCCTTGAGGATCTGCGAGCGGATGTGCCACCATATTCTCTGGAGCAGAAGTCTCTTCCTGCAAAATTTTTATACAATCATGAGGTTCTACCAATGGACCTTCACCCTCCTCACCTTCCCCCCTAGAAGGTGGAAGCAAAGTGGCAGGATTGATAGTCAGACATCTGGTAAATGTTATATTGGAGGGCAACAATAGGGAACACTGCAGCCGCAGGTGTCTTTGGTTGGTTAGATGTTTCGGAGATGTTTGTTGCAGAACAGCTGAGAGATCATGGCCAGCCTGTATAACTAGATCATGTCCAAGGAAGATATCAGCTGACTTGTCAAAAAGGATGTGAGCAGCGTGGACCGCCTTAAGGCACGTGGGGGCAGTTCGGGCGACAGGGTCCAGGCGGGCTGAGTAGTAGCCCAAAGGCCAATACTTAAGATCATAGCGTTGTGCTAGAACTCCAGAGACATGACCTTCCGATTCCGAGACAAAAAGGTGAAATGGCTGAGTATAGTCTGGTAAGCCCAAGGCCGGGGCAGAGACAACAGCCTGTTTAAGGCGGTCAAAACGGTCTGTGTTGATGAGAAACACGTGGATCTTCAGCATGAAGCCAAACTGAGCCTTCATTCTTGAAACAGTCGTACAGAGGTTGCATGAGCTTTGAGGCATCAGGGATCCATTGCCTGCAGTAAGTGATGAGGCCAAGGAAAGTCTGCATAGCGGAGTAGATGGTTGGGAAGGTGATATCCATGATGGCTTGTTTTCTTTCTTCAGTCAGATGTCTAGCACCTTGTGATATACAATGTTCGAGGAAAATGACCTTGGGCAGACACCATTGGACTTTGCCTTTCGAGACTTTACAGTTAGCTGAGTGAAGAAACCAGAGAAGGGATACTGACATCTCTGGCAAATTTTCTTCAGTGCCACATAGCAAAAGATCATCCACATACTGTAGAAGGGTGACCTGAGGGTTCTCTTGAACCCATGGCTCCAGAATAGACTTCATAGAATGAGTGAATTGGTTAGGAGAGTTCTGGGCTCCTTGTGGAGTCCTGGTCCATGTAAACTGTGCTCCTTGAAAGGTGAAGGCAAAAAGAAACCACGAATCTTCATGTAAGGGTATACTGAAGAAGGCGTTGGCCAGATCTAACACCGTAAACAAGGTGGCCGTTGGAGGCAGCTGAGACAAGAGGGTGTTTGGGTTAGGTACCACTGGAGTTTCTAAAATGGTAGCTGCATTGACGGCTCTGAGATCCTGAACCAACCGGTATCTTGGAGACTCTCCCGGAACGGTTTTCTTTTTTACAGGAAAGAGGGGTGTATTGCATGGAGATACACATCTGACAAGGACTCCTGATTCCAGGAGGGAAGCGATTTGGGTACCCAAGCTTTGTTCTTGTGCAGCCTTGAGGGGGTATTGTGGCAACCGTGGATACCTGTGTCCAGGCTTGAGGTGTACTCGGACTGGGGGAACCTGCAGGAGGCCGACGTCCTCTGGCCCACTGGACCACAGAGAGTGAGGTTGTATGGTCATCATCATGAGAGGGAAGGCTTTAAGAACACAGCGGTCTTCAGTCCCTTGTTCGGAATGAGGGTCCCGCAAAAGAAGCTCCATACCATGGTTTCCGAAGGTAATTGTTGCCTTCATCCGCTCTAAGAGATCGGCTCCCAACAGATTGACAGGGCAAGTTTCAGAGACCAAGAATCTTGTGAGCACTCCGGTGAACGGTCCTGCAGACACAGGGACTGTGAGTGGAGAGGAAATATGTTGGCCTTCCACCCCAACACAGGTGAGGGTATCCGGTGATACAGAAGGAGGGAGCTGTGCAGAGGAAATGACAGATGTGGCCGCCCCAGTGTCCACCTGTAAAATGACAGTCTCTGAGGATGTGGTCAAGGCTACCACACTCCCAACATAACATTCATCCTTCAGAATCACGAGGTTGTCTTCTGTTTCTAGATGGTCCCTTGTCATCTCTTCTGTCTTGTCTTCTATATGTGGGAGGAGTATCATCACCTGTGCCTTTAACCATTACCCACTTGATTCCATGTTGGTTGCCAGGGGGTGGGTAGCTTTCATGAGCTTGATATACCATGGCAGGAGCGGTTTTCTTCTTTGGCTTAGTATCCTTTTCCATTTTTAGCATTGATTTTTGGAAAGCTTTAACGATGTCCACCGCGCCGTTGAAAGAAGAAGAACGAATCTCGGGCCGTACTCTCAAGACTTCATCTCTGAGGGCGTCTTGTAGGCCATTTACTAGGGCCTGAACCAACAGGGCGGCCTGCGTCTTAACGTGAAAACTGTATCCGAGATCCTCAAAATGCATGCTGAGTCTTGCAGCATATCTTTCCACAGATTCATCAGGGTCTTGTTGAACATCTTGTACAGACCCAGCTTGATCTGACAAGCGATCCTGAGCCCAGGCTTTTAACTGTTTCATGTATTCTAGGCCGGATTCATACGTACTAAGGGATCCTGCTTTTGTGGAATCCATGGCCTTTTGAAAGCTCTCCGTTTTCGGCTAAGTGAGCCTGGCATTCTGCAGCCAGAGTAAAACCAGCAGCAAGGGCAATTTTGCGAGCCAATCCTCCAACATGGCTCATACAGGTGTTTGCAGGGTTGACTATGGCCCCCACCCGATGTGTAAGGATGTCACCATAGCCTATTGACAGAGTGACAGGGCGTCCTGATGGGTCTACTAGATTCTGGGAGCGGCAGGGGTCCCAGACTTCTGAGGGGCTGGGGGGTGGTGTTTTTTTAGCAGTTGCTTGGAGCAAGGGCCGAAGTATGGGCAATGAATGTGGGGTGGAGGATGCCATAGGAGACGTATGGGGTAAAGGGGGGGGGGGCTGGAGTATCTTGAGCCCATCCCTCATCTGGCTCCGTATCGTCTTGAGTAACAGTATGTTGGCGGAGGGAGAGCAGTCTGGCCTGAAATTCTGGGGAGTTGAGGAGGATATCCCCAGGGTTGTGGGTGACTCCCATAGGAAACAGGGGTAGCGTCTCAGCATCGTGGACTGGAGCAGAGGGTGTCACATTAGTTTCAGATGGGTGCTCTGGGACTGCGGGCTTTTCCACCTGTGCTGGTGGCTGGTAATATGCACCGGATGGATCTAGTAGTGGATATAGGCCGGATTGGGGCTCTCCGGGCCTCCCACGACAAGTAAGAGGTGTAGCAAGATGGCTGTGGGAGGGAGGAGTTAAAATGGAAGTGGGATTATTCTTGGAGGCAGGAAAAGGTGTAGTAAGATGGCCGTTGGAGGGAGGAGGGGGGAGTGGGGGTGGGATTGTTCTTGGGGGCAGGCTGGGCATCGTGCCATGGGCGGCCCGCCCAGAGAGGGTTTTGCTCTCCACACACCCGACACGTCCACCCTTCCGGTAATTTGGCGTCGGCGCCATTATAGGGTGGTGACTGAGGGCTCAGTGTAGTGACAGGCATCA
This sequence comes from Phyllobates terribilis, assembly GCF_046119375.1. NCBI lineage: Eukaryota > Metazoa > Chordata > Amphibia > Anura > Dendrobatidae > Phyllobates > Phyllobates terribilis. Next base: position 3,030,489 of record NW_027362968.1, on the reverse strand, counting down.
AAGGTGCAAAGGCCATTTTGAGGGCACATAACAAATCACAATCTGCAGCTTTCATGTATCCGAACAAAGGCTCGGCATTCTCTGTCCCCCCCCCTGCACCATCTACTCTAAGATGTGCTTGCAGAAATCCTCACCCAACTTTCCCAACTTCTGTGTAACACATTCATTCTACACTGAAAAGTAAAGCCTGCCTGTACTGGATAAGCTTATCATGTTATACAAATTCCTAACATTCTTCTTGCCTTCTTGCCTTCCCGTAACTCCACTAATTGGCTTAACTCCCACAGCAGCATTCCGCAACTTACGAGATCTTTCAAATTTGAATATACGCAACATTTTCTTATAGAATGCAATGATCTGTCGCGACTCAGATCACTGGTGCAGCCGACAGGTCGCCACTCGTCAGTGTAGAGTACCCCTCAATACACTGATAAGACAGAGAGTACGCCTCAATCTGTCCCTTCCCTAACCTTGAATGGCGACTTTACAGTACGACTCACCACGGCACCCTGACTGACAGCAGAACCCCTCCTTATGAGGTTTCTCTGTATAAGACGAAGAGTACACCTCAATTCGTCTTCCTTCCTACTACAGCACCACCCGTCAGTGTAGAGTACTCCTCAATACACTGATGAGATAGAGAGTAACCTCTCAATCTATCTCCTTTCCTACCACGGCACCACCCGTCAGTGTAGAGTACACCTCAATACACTGTTTCCTAACCTTGACTTTACAGCAGTCTCTGTATTAGACGAAGAGCACTCCTCAATTCGTCACAGATTCTGACAGCACAACACCTCCTTATGAGGTTTCTCTGCATAAGACGAAGAGTACACCTCAATTCGTCACAGATTCTTTCTCCCTTACACTACAATTCAGGAATGCTTTGTAACCTTGACTATCAGTTACGGGAGGCAGCTATCTAAGAAAAGTACAGTGACCGGGGGAGGAGGAGGTGGTGTGCACACGAGCACGCGCAGGCATGCGACGTCACTCGGTTTAACACTTGCTGGTTCAGGACGTGGTGCGGGACGCCTGAGGTCTCACCACTCGACCGGTCACCCACCCAGATCCAACCTGACAACCCAACAGGAACCGCTGCGGCTGACACACAGGCAAGTGAGACATATAAAATACATCTCAACTTACCGTGTTCGATGGAGGTTGATCAGGCCTCAAATTCAGCCACCGCGGTCACCACCAGGGAAGTCAGCAATATGGGTCCGGGAGGGCGGCGTACCGCTAGCCACGCCCCACGTTGGGCGCCATTTGTGGGGGTCGTGATGACATTCCACTCGTCCTCCAGTCACTCCAAATTCAAACTATGAGCATGGGTCAACCATTCAAAGAATGAGTCAGACAACAAGCTGGTTCAAGCTCAGAGCATGCTCAGAAGACTACTACAGTCAACGTCCTCAGCAATGTTCTGCCTTTATTTTTTACATGCACAAATCTAAATACACTACATAATGGGGAGGGGATAGGGGTTGTCCGGGGCGGGGTAAACCATGAAAGTCCAGTGTCTGGCCACTCCTGATTGGTCCACATCTCCTTATCTCAGTCTCTGGGCAGATATTGCAGCCGTCAGCTTATAATCTTGTTTCGTTTCTCTGAAATAAGTCTTGGCAACACTAGAAATATCTTAGTTTAAGTTTCGATTTGAACACTACGTAGCAAGGAAAGCTTATTGTTATATGACACAAAATGGTGGTTAGTACATTAGCAAAAAAGCGTATAAAAGTTACAAAAGTATAAAAGTTACAAATATATATATTCTCTTTTACCCCGACAGTGGCAGCGGCGCCCGGGTTCACCAGGCCTTGCGACCAGGCTTGGGGCACCCTGAAGGTGAAGGGCACCGTGAAGACGGCGGCGCCCGGGTGTACTTGACTTTGCGACCAGGCCGGTGGCTCGGTAGAGGGCGCTGTTGGTACTGCGGCGCCCGGGGGTACTCGGCCCTGCGACCAGGCCGGTGGCGTCTCCTTCTTGGCCGCGCTCAGGGTTGAGGCGCGTGACGTCACAGGGGGCGTGGCCGCGGCTCCTGCTTGAGGCCTAGCCTGTAGCGGTGGCGGTGCAGCGACGGGCACGGTAGGGGGAATTTCGGGCTCTGCGACGGGGAGCTGGGGCAGGCTCACGGTTTCTAGGCTCGGGGTAGTGACGTCCCCTTTACCTGCCTCCGCTTCTTCAGCTCCTTCCACGGCGTCGTCTCCGGCCTTCATTCCTCCTGCACCATCCTCAGAGGCGGTCAGACTCCTCGTCTCGGGTGGCGTGCTCCGCTGGCGGGTTCCAGCCTGCTGGGCCATCTCCCTGCTCCATGCAGTCAGCGTTTCTCGCTGCACCTGGGCCATCCTCCGTGCGAGGCCCTCCAGCGCGGTCTGTGCACGCTCCCGGTCTCGGGGGAGCTGTGCCAGGATCTCCACCAGGCCTAGTGGGGTGGTAGCTTGCAACAGGCTCCTGACCACAGGGTCGGTGCTGCCTGCCTCTCCCTCCATCTCCGGGTGCGACTTCTCCAGACTCCTCCAGGCTGCACCCATCCTCTCTCTTTTGTTCGGTATCCGCCCCCATTGAGGGTGGTCCCGGGGCAGCTTGGTGATTGTCAGTTCCAGGGGCAGACCCCCCACGCTGATGGACATCTCAATCATTACAGTCTCTGCTGGTGGGGGCGGTCTTCGCTTTTGGCGCCATTCTTGGACCTGGCCCACGATGGGAGGTGGCCTCTTGCCACCCTCTGGCACGCCCATAATGGCGTCCGCTCTGCCAGGGCGGGAAATCTTCTCAAATGGCGGGAATAATCTCCCAGTGGCGGGAAACTCTGTGGATGGCGGCAAAAAGCTGCAGATGGCGGGCAACCGGCGGGAAACGATCCGTGATGGCGTCCGATGGCGGGGACCCTCCGGAACCGGCGGGAGACTTCTTTTTGAGGTAAATGTGTACTTTTCTTCAGGCACGCAGTACCCGGTAGTTGCGGGCACGTGATCCTGCCGACTACGCCAAAAGTTGACGCGCCCCCTGGGTCATGTTCGTGGGATACCCGGAGCCGGATCTGGATAGGGGTAGTAGTCCTTGTGGCGGTGACCCGGTCCGTTCCCAGGGTGTCAAACTAAGTGGCAGTCTATGGCAGTAGATGTTAACTTGAATGTCGACTACGCCACCCGTTGAGTGCGGCTTTGAAGCCGCCGCTGCAGAACAGTCCGCTGAGGCCTGTGGTATGGGTGCAGCGATGATGGGATAACCCCCAACGGGAGGGGTATGGCCTCAGGGCAGCAGGTGTAGATGATGGGGGTTGTGACGGTGCGGGAAGAAGAGTCAGAGTCAGGAGATGCAGTTTCAGGGTTTTTACTCACGGGTGTTCTCTCAGTCACTCTGGCCTTGAGTGACCACCCGAGCCGTGCTGCGTCCACCAGGTCCTGGACTCGGCTAACCCCCAGGCAGTTCCGGAGCGTGGTACTGAGCTCCCTTCTCTCTCTCTGTCTCAGGCCGTTCCCACCAGGGATCCACCTTTGGCCGGCTCCCTTGGGTCTCTTGGTGGTCAAACCTCCTCTGGGTTCCCTGACCCTATGCTTGGTGTGCCTTTCTGGTGGATTTGGTGAGGGTCGTGGCAAATCTTGACCACGACCTCCGGTTCCTGGCTGAGGATAAGTGGCCTCCACCAGTTCGGGTTCCGGTACCCGTGTCCGCCAACCCTTCACCCTTTTTGGTCTGATTCTGGGTTCTTAGGGTTCCCTCTTGTCTTCCACTCTGGGCCTTTCTTTCTCCTCTCTCCTCTCTGCTTCACTGCAGGCTCAGCCCTGGAGCTGGGCCCAGCCGGAGCCACAGCTCCCTGTCAGCCCTCCTGGCTGAACTCCTCTGCACTCTCCTCACAGACTGACTGACTTCTCCCTGTCCTAAGATGGTGCCCACCTTATATACTCCCTCTATGTGTGAGCCCAGGTGACCAGCACCCAATGAGCTCCTAGCTTTACCCAGAGTACTCCCCCTATCTGCCCCTACACTACTGGGATGTTCCACCCCCCTCCCACTCCAGCCAGGGACAGACGCTGTCGTACCTGCACATATACTTGGTGGGAGTACCGTAGTTCTGTCCCCCGGAAATGGGATGTATGTAGTGCATGCAGCCTACTGAGCTCAGCCCCACACTCCATCCTTACCCGGGAGTGGAATACCACACCTCTGGCTTGAGGTGTAATACCCCTGTAGCAGCCGAGTCCTCAGGGTGCTACACATATATACATGGAATGGGGGGGAGGTAAAGAGCATATATACATGGAATGGGAGGGGAAGGGAAAGAGCATATATACATGGAATGAGAGGGGAAGGGAAAAAGCATATATACATGGAATGGGAGGGGGGAGGGAAAGAGCATATATACATGGAATGGGGGGGAGGGAAAGAGCATATATACATGGAATGGGAGGGGGAGGGAAAGAGCATATATACATGGAATGGGAGGGGGGAAGGGATAGAGCAAGGGATAGAGCATATATACATGGAATGGGAGGGGGGAAGGGATAGAGCATATATACATGGAATGAGAGGGGAAGGGAAAGAGCATATATACATGGAATGGGAGGGGGAGGGAAAGAGCATATATACATGGAATGGGAGGGGGGAAGGGATAGAGCAAGGGATAGAGCATATATACATGGAATGGGAGGGGGGAAGGGATAGAGCATATATACATGGAATGGGAGGGGGGAAGGGATAGAGCATATATACATGGAATGAGAGGGGAAGGGAAAGAGCATATATACATGGAATGGGAGGGGAAGGGAAAGAGCATATATACATGGAATGGGAGGGGGGAAGGGATAGAGCATATATACATGGAATGAGAGGGGAAGGGAAAGAGCATATATACATGGAATGGGAGGGGGGAAGGGATAGAGCAAGGGATAGAGCATATATACATGGAATGGGAGGGGGAAGGGAAAGAGCATATATACATGGAATGGGAGGGGGAGGGAAAGAGCATATATACATGGAATGGGAGGGGAAGGGAAAGAGCATATATACATGGAATGAGAGGGGAAGGGATAGAGCATATATACATGGAATGGGAGGGAGGAGGGAAAGAGCATGTATATATGGAATGGGAGGGAGGAGGGAAAGAGCATATATACATGGAATGGGAGGGGGGAGGGAAAGAGCATATATACATGGAATGGGAGGGGGAAGGGAAAGAGCATATATACATGGAATGGGAGGGGGGAGGGATAGAGCATATATACATGGAATGGGAGGGGAGGGAAAGAGCATATATATATGGAATGGGAGGGAGGAGGGAAAGAGCATATATATATGGAATGGGAGGGAGGAGGGAAAGAGCATATATACATGGAATGGGAGGGGGAAGGGAAAGAGCATATATACATGGAATGAGAGGGGGGAGGGAAAGAGCATATATACATGGAATGGGAGAGGGAGGGAAAGAGCATATATACATGGAATGGGAGGGGGGAGGGATAGAGCATATATACATGGAATGGGAGGGGAGGGAAAGAGCATATACACATGGAATGGGAGGGGAGGGAAAGAGCATATACACATGGAATGGGAGGGGAGGGAAAGAGCATATATACATGGAATGGGAGGGGGGAGGGAAAGAGCATATATACATGGAATGGGAGGGGAGGGAAAGAGCATATATACATGGAATGGGAGGGGGGAGGTAAAGAGCATATATACATGGAATGGGAGGGGAGGGAAAGAGCATATATACATGGAATGGGAGGGGGAAGGGAAAGAGCATATATATATGGAATGGGAGGGAGGAGGGAAAGAGCATATACACATGGAATGGGAGGGGGGAGGTAAAGAGCATATATACATGGAATGGGAGGGGGGAGGGAAAGAGCATATATACATGGAATGGGAGGGGAGGGAAAGAGCATATATACATGGAATGGGAGGGAGGAGGGAAAGAGCATATATATATGGAATGGGAGGGAGGAGGGAAAGAGCATATACACATGGAATGGGAGGGGGGAGGTAAAGAGCATATATACATGGAATGGGAGGGGGGAGGGAAAGAGCATATATACATGGAATGGGAGGGGAGGGAAAGAGCATATATACATGGAATGGGAGGGGGGAGGTAAAGAGCATATATACATGGAATGGGAGGGGAGGGAAAGAGCATATATACATGGAATGGGAGGGGGAAGGGAAAGAGCATATATATATGGAATGGGAGGGAGGAGGGAAAGAGCATATATACATGGAATGGGAGGGGGGAGGGATAGAGCATATATACATGGAATGGGAGGGGGGAGGGATAGAGCATATATACATGGAATGGGAGAGGGAGGGAAAGAGCATATATACATGGAATGGGAGGGAGGAGGGAAAGAGCATATATACATGGAATGGGAGGGGGGAGGGAAAGAGCATATATACATGGAATGGGAGGGGGAAGGGATAGAGCATATATACATGGAATGGGAGGGAGGAGGGAAAGAGCATATAAACATGGAATGGGAGGGGGGAGGGAAAGAGCATATATACATGGAATGGGAGGGGGGAGGGAAAGAGCATATATACATGGAATGGGGGGGGGGGAGGGAAAGAGCATATACAGTACAGACCAAAAGTTTGGACACACCTACTCATTTAAAGATTTTTCTGTATTTTCATGACTATGAAAATTGTACATTCACACTGAAGGCATCAAAACTATGAATTAACACATGTGGAATTATATGCTTAACAAAAAAGTGTGAAACAACTGAAAATATGTCTTATATTCTAGGTTCCCTTTGTTATGTTCCCTTTGTTATCCCTATCCTCAATTTCCACAAACCCTTCTTTCGATAAACTCAGCGCAACCTTTCTCCACATATATGCACTTTGCAACAACCCATTATCTTCCAGTTTTCCCGTTTTCACAAATTGCTGCATTCAACATCTCGTACTGTAATCTACCCCCCGGGTACAACCCACACAATGACATTACTTTTTTAGTTTTCTCTACATATTTCCTTCCGTCTCTTCTAGCAACTATATCTTTGGGGTCTTGTAGCTCCTGATCGAGCGACCCCTGCCACACAAACAATGTCTTTAGTTTTTCCAGGATTTTGGCTCCAGGTGTCCCGTCCCCTTAGACTTATGATCGGACCAGGCAGCTGATACACAAGTAGAATTGTAATTGGGCAGGTGATGAGCAGTGCCTGGTTTTCTCCACCCATACCGCTTAGAATTATCACCAAAAAGTTCTATCTTCATCTCATCAGACCAGAGAATCTTATTTCTCATAGTCTGGGAGTCCTTCATGTGTTTTTGAGCAACTTCTATGAGGGTTTTCATATGTCTTGCACTGAGGAGAGGCTTCCATCGGGCTACTCTGCCATAAAGGCCAAACTGGTGGAGGGCTGCAGTGATAGTTGATTTTGTGTAACTTTCTCCCATCTTCCTACTGCATCTCTGGAGCTCAGACACAGTGATCTTGGGTTTGTTCTTTACCCTCTCTCACCAAGGCTCTTCTCCCACGATTGCTCAGTTTGGCTGGACGGCCAAGTCTATGAAGACTTCTGGTGGTCCCAAACTTCTTCCATTTAAGGATTATGGAGGCCACTGTGCTCTTAGGAACCTTGAGTAATGCAGAAATTATTTTGTAACCCTGGCTAAATCTATGCCTTGCCACAATTCTGTCTCTGAGCTCCTTGGGCAGTTCCTTTGAGCTCATGATTCTCATTTGGTCTGACATGCACTGTGAGCTGTGAGGTCTTATATAGACAGGTGTGTGCCTTTCCAAATCAAGTCCTATCAGTTTAATTAAACACAGCTGGACATAATGAAGGAGTAGAACCATCTCAAGGAGGATCACAAGGTAATGGACAGCGTGAGACTTAAATATGAGTGTCTGAGCAAAGGGTCTGAATACTTATGACCTTGTGATATTTCAGTTTTTTTCTTTTTTAATAAATTTGCAAAAATTTCTATATTTCTGTTTTTTTTCAGTCAAGATGGGGTGCAGAGTGTACTTTAATGAGAAAAAAGAATGAACTTTTTAGAATTTACCAAATGACTGCAATGAAACAAAGAGTGAAACATTTAAAGGGGTCTGAATACTTTCCGTACCCACTGTATATATTTATTCAGGATGTGGGGGGGGACGCGGTCCCGGGCCCATCAGACTATAGTTACCCCACTGTATGTACATATATATACAATATTCATTTTTTAGAGTTAGGCATATAACAATTTTTAACAACTGCATACCAATTCCGTCTTGTTTCAATGGCGCTCTCATACATATACAGCGATGGGTGACATTGATGCCTGTTCCCCAGGTAGCACATTTTAATCCCCCAACTGGGGTTATAAAATCCTTTGGGATTAATTTCATAGTGTTTTTATGAATTTTTTTTATATAGTACTGTCCACACTGAGTATTTAATTCTCCCCTCTTTTCCTTCCTTTTTTTACTGTCCCATTTTACCATTCTTATTTGAATAAAAATGAATGAAAAACTAAAAATAAATACAATTGTTCACGTCCCCCACTCAGCAACAGCGCTTCCGGCTGGAACATCACTCCGGACGGGCACAGGAGAGGGGCAGATTCGGGATGTTGCTCCCGCAACATTTCCACCTTGCCAGAGGACCCTACCATAGTCACTACCATGGAGTGGGAGCTGGAGGACTGCTAACAAAATTGTATTCATCTGAATGCTTGAACCAACGGTGCTGTACATACCTAGTACAAATGAACTCAGCTGTCTCCCTGCGGTGGATCAGGGGATACCTTGTGTAATATTAAAGATTTTCCTGCAAAAATTGCTGTATATTCACAATTATTTTCTATTAGTCATTATTATAGGTGGAGATTGTCTTACTGACCCCACAGCCCTGGTGAGAAGGGTGGTCTCTAGAATACAGAAGGTCTTATTATGTCACAGTGGGCATGTGACCCCTGGGCTCCCCAGGACGCCCAGCACCGAATCCAATTGGTTCCTGTGCATAAAACTTAGGTCGAGCCACATTTAGATAAAAGGGTCCGAGTCTATGGATAAAATCTATGGATCAGAACATGCTTTTCCTAGATTGACCTTCATTTTTAGGTATAACAGAATCACTGGTCCACTCCTCCACTTTTGGCCGAGGTCTGGAGGATTACTGGGAGACATGGAACAGATGTTCTCCTGTTTGTAGCCCACCCATCAGACATGTATGTCGTAAACATCTGACACTCCATAAATGTCAGGAGGACTCTATTAAATACAAAGGGACATTAATCAATTTAAAAGTTTTATTTTTAAATTAAGAATTGCATGGAAGGAGGAGGAGATGTTCTTGGAGGAACCTCCTTCTTCAGCAGATGTTCTTTGCTGGTCAGGAGGCCACATGTAGATGGTGCCAGTCCTTCCATACAGGTACAGCATTGATGGTGGACGCGCTGTACTTTCCTCAGGGTGCTAGACGTGGCGGTTTTCTGCCCTCGCGATGTTTATGGAGCCGCGGTGACAGACACCAAATAAGCAGCTTTCTCGGATGGAGTGAGCAGCCCTGGATAGTCCACGCCGGCAGGATGAGATCACCCGGCGGAAGAGAGAACCTATGAGAAGAGACGTAACACTGATGTCAGTAACAGGACTCCATATCAGAGGACACGGCTGTGCGGTCACTGTGGCCGGACGGCAGAGGAATCATCCATACACAGGTACGGGGGGATTGTCCGCCATCATACATGTGACAATCCCACCACTGACAGATCTGCTCCACGGCCGACACCACACAACATGGGGCTTATTGTCACACTCACCTCTTCTCCTTTCCCCTTCTTCTTCTCTCTCTGGTTTTTGTTGTTTTTTCGGTTTTCTTTTCCCCTGAACTGGAAATTCGAATAAAAAACAAGAAAAAGATGTTGATTATAAACTCCTGAGAGATGAGCTTTGTATGGTTCTATAGGATGGTGTTATTCTCATGGCTTGTAGCCCTGGTAATCGATTATTGCCCCATAATGGGGGAAATATGTCACACATACATAACATCAGCAGAGGGGTGAGAATTAGATTACCCAGAGAACTGATTAATATGAAACCTGCCATGTGGGGTCTCGACAAGGAGCTATGTCCCTTCTTACCATGACATTACTTGTAATGTGCCGCAGTGTTGCCTTATAATCAGTTACATAAACCTCAGTGTAACATTGAGGCCATAAAGGGGTCAGTATGGGCCATATGGGGCCGTGGGCGCAGGATTCGGGTCAGTTTGGCAGAAGACTGAACGGCCCCTTAGAACTTTTAACGCATAAAAGAATGAAGATTTTTACAGAATGAACTGCTCATCGCTTTATAGGGAGAAAAAAGTAGTAATTTTCTGATCCTTTATGTGCACATTCACATTACACGTTTTGACCACAGACTGTGATAGGATGTAATAAAGACCACGTCTAAAGCCCAGACTAAGGGAAGATATAGGAGAGGGAGAAGAGGGAGTCGAGTCCATGTGGGTAGAGATAGAGGGGGCAAAAAATAATAATAAAATATTACTGGGGGTCTGCTATAAGCCACCAAATATAACAGAGGAGAATGAGAATCTGCTATTAGGACAAATAGACAAAGTAGCAAAACATAATGAGGTGATTGTAATGGGGGACTTCAACTACCCGGATATTGACTGGGAAACAGAAACCTGTAGATCGCAGAAAGGAAAAAGGTTCTTGACAAATATCAAGGATAATTATCTCTCCCAACTAGTGCAGGAACCAACGAGAGGGAAGGCCGTGTTGGACTTAATATTGACTAATAGGCCTGATAGAATAACTGAGGTACAGATAGGGGGGCACCTAGGTAATAGCGACCTTAATATTATCAATTTTAAAATGCCCTTCAGTAGGGTTATCAATAAGGGAACAACTAAAACATTAAACTTTAGGAGGGCGAAGTTTGATCAGCTGAAAGAAAACCTTCAACTTATAGACTGGGACAAAGTTCTTAATCAAGGAAATACGAATAGTAAATGGGAAACCTTCAAAAGAATTCTGAATACTCAGTGCGAGAGATATATACCGTATGGGAATAAAAGGGCCAGAAATAAGAGGAAACCAATATGGTTGAATAAGAACGTAAAAGGGGCGTTAAATAGCAAAAAAGAGGCATTCAAGAGATTAAAACAGGAAAACAGCAAGGAGGCACTAATGTGTTACAAGGAAAAAACGAGAACCTGTAAAAAACAAATAAAAATAGCGAAGGAGGAAACAGAGAGACGTATTGCTAGGGAAAGTAGATCAAATCCCAAACTGTTCTTTACGTATATAAATAGTAAAAGGATTAAATCGAATAATATTGGACCGATAAAAAGTGAGGAAGGCAAAATCATAGAGAAAGATGAGGATAAAGCTAATCTATTAAATACATTTTTTTCGTCAACTTTCACAAAGGAAAAAGAACGAACAGGCGAAATGAGAAGTGACAAGCTTAATCCTCCACTAAGTATGACAAATCTAACCCAAGCTGGGGTACAGAAACGCCTCAGTAACATTAAAATAAACAAATCACCAGGACCTGATGGCATACACCCACGGGTACTAAGGGAACTAAGTAATGTGATAGACAGACTGTTATATCTTATATTTAAGGACTCTGTTGAGACTGGGTCTGTACCACTTGATTGGCGACAGGCGAATGTAGTGCCAATATTCAAAAAGGGAGCAAAAAGTAACACCGGAAACTATCGGCCGGTGAGTCTGACGTCCGTTGTGGGCAAAATTTTTGAAGGCTTTATTAATGAGGCAATCATGGAGCATCTTGATGCTAATAATCTATTAACCCCGAACCAACATGGATTCATGAGGAATCGCTCCTGCCAAACAAACCTGATTGACTTCTACGAGGAGGTTAGCTCTCGAGTAGATCAGGGGGAACCAGTGGATGTCGTGTATCTCGACTTCTCAAAAGCGTTCGATAGCGTGCCACATAATAGGTTGGTATACAAAATGAGAATGATGGGGCTGGGGGAAAATGTCTGCAAGTGGGTAGCTAACTGGCTAAAGGATAGAAGGCAGAGGGTGGTTATAAATGGAATATACTCAGATTGGGTAAGCGTCACTAGTGGGGTACCACAGGGGTCTGTACTAGGCCCAATGTTATTTAATATCTTTATTAACGACATAGTCAACGGGATAAATAGTAAAATATCAATATTTGCAGATGACACAAAGTTATGTAAAACAATTAATACAAAAGAGGATAGTGAAGACCTACAGAGGGATTTGGATAAGCTGGGTAGATGGAGCATTAAATGGCAAATGAGGTTTAACGAGGAGAAATGTAAGGTCATACATATGGGAAGGAAAAATGGAAGTCACCAGTACTCACTGAATGGGAAATCATTGGGGAATTCAGAGATGGAGAAGGACTTGGGCATCTTGATTGATAGCAAACTAAATTGGAGTGCCCAAAGTCAGGCCGCTGCTGTAAGGGCAAACAGGGTAATGGGATGTATCAGAAGAGGTATAGCTGCAAAGGATGAGAACATTGTTCTTCCACTGTACAAAGCACTGGTCAGACCACACTTGGAATACTGTGCTCAGTTATGGGCCCCAATATATAGAAAGGATATAAATGAGCTTGAAAAGGTACAAAGGAGGGCAACAAAATTAATAAGGGGAATGGAGGGACTGCAATACCCAGAGAGGTTGGCAAAACTAGGACTATTCAGCCTGGAAAAGAGAAGGTTGAGGGGGGACATAATAAATGTGTACAAATATGTTAGGGGACAGTAAAGAGACCTTGCCCGGGATTTGTTCAAAAGGAGGGATATTACGGTAACAAGAGGGCATTCACTAAGACTGGAAGAGAAAAGGTTTCAGCACCAGCATAGGAAGGGGTTCTTTACGGTAAGAGCAGTGAGAATATGGAATTCACTGAGTGAGGAGACGGTAATGTCGGATTCACTAAACCAGTTCAAGCGGGGACTGGCTGCATTTCTAGATACCAGGCAGATTTCAGCATATACTTAAAAATAGAATAAAATAGTAGGTTGATACAGGGATTTATTCTGACTGCTGGTTTCAGAGTCGGGAGGGAATTTTTCCTCAGGTGAAGATTGGCTAAATCATTTGGGGTTTTTGCCCTCCTCTGGATCAACTTTAGCAATTACAGAACTAACAGGTCGAACTTGATGGACGCAAGTCTTTATTCGGCTTTACTAACTATGACTATGACCTGTACACACCTGACAATGGGGAGGACTCGCTGTCCTTAGCAGTAAAACACTGCTTGTCTCCATCAGATTTAGAAGGGGAAGATTCTTGCTGCCTGTTTGGTAGAAGAAAAACATAAATTACAAGCGAAAACAATACAAAATGGACGACCACCCGTCTGCAAGGCCGGTTAGGACATTTGGATAACATGGAGGAGGCACCCTGCTCAGGACCCACTTCTATCACTAAGAATGGAGAATCGCTAGTAATATTGGCCTGTAATGAGTTGGAAATGATTGACTGGTCGCAATGATCGGCTGTTATCGCCGGCGTTATCACAAGCCAGAACCACAGTGACCATCAATCATGGGGTGGTGGCGCTGGATATAGTGCTGAGTTATACTTATCTTACAGTTCATCTTCTGATATATCAGATCCAAACCCGATAATAATAATTTACTCACATGTCTGAGTGTTTTGCACTCTCTGGGGAATACACTGGAGGTGGCTTCAGTTCTTCATCGTTTGTCACCCTGGTATTGGTGGAACAGAGCTAAAACATAGAGAAAAATAAAATAAATATATATTTAAACTTTATTTTAATTCTAAGTTTTATAGATCTTACCGGTCACACTTACTTTAGAAAGCCTTTGAGACGATGATATAAAGTTCAGGCTTTCTGGCCAGTCATTATCCTCGCTTGTGTCCCCCTCATCTGAATCAATAAGTTCGTAATTGCTACATTGAGCTGAAAAGCACAAGTGTTATTCGACATTATTATTATGAGACCCGATCACGGAAAGTCACCATTTTATCACTAATAATGATTGGGACTGATTGTCACAAAATATGAAAGACAAGACACACAAAAGCTTTCTGCAGATGACGTCTTCTTCTACTTACGGTCAAAGTAGCCAGTGTCCTCTTCTGACTCAAAGTTAGGAATGAAATGTGGCTCTTTACTTAGAAGACTGTCAAAGTCTATGCCACATAGGAATGGATGCATTTTGATCTCTTTAGCTCCTCCTGGGAAAGGAAGACAATAAAAAGTGATCTAGACATTATCAGATAGACAGCTCCATATCTGAACAGTTTTTGTTACTCTGAACTGAAGACGTAACAGAGCTGATGTGAAGAAAAGTTGCTGAAAGTAAAGCAGAGAACCTCAGTGCTGATCCTCAGGGGCGTGATCATTTGTCTGGTCACAGATGTGTAATAATTCATTATTAATACTATTATATACATTACCTGTCCCAAGTCTATGTGCCGGATCTTTTCTGAGCAGCTCAGTGATGATGTCCTGAGCATGAGGTGGAGGAGTGCGATTATCAAATGTCCAAGTTATCTCATCTGTTATATTAAAAGAAAATGTTACAGAAAATAAAACCTCTTCATTTACTTTATTAAAACAAAAATCTTTTGTATTAACACAAGTAACTAAACCACAGAACCAATCTAAGCAAATAACAGTAACACCACACCGCATCCAGATTATTTTACTTACCCCTTAATATACTACAGTAAGTCTCATATTTGGAATCCCCATGAAATGGTACACGGAATAGAAGGAATTCGTGTAGGATGATCCCTACCGACCACCAGTCCACAGGCCGCCCATAGCCTTCCTGTAAGATGACTTCAGGGGCGATGTATTCAGGGGAGCCAGCAATCTGGAAAGCAACAGAAGAAGGAGATGAGGAGCTGAGAAAATAATTGTGACGAATAACATCAGAGGAAAACGTTTTCTAGATGAGAAGATATCAGAGAAGAAGAAATAGATGAGAAGAGTAAAGAACAAGATCCTGTAAGTAAAGCCGACCTCATCATCACGGAACTCTCTGGTGACGTCCTCGGTTGGAGCCTTGTAGGTTTCTGGTGTTGGTCTCATGAGGCCGAGTTTGGAAAGTCTGAAGTCCGTGACTTTAATATGACCAGATGCCGATACCAGGAGGCTGTGAAAAAACAGACGGTGTCAGCCCCAAGTAATAACCCATAGACTTTATGACAATCTCTAACTTTCTTCCCCCTAGAGGGGGCACTTACTTCTCAGGCTTCAGGTCTCGGTGCACCACACCAAAGCTGTGCAGGTATTCCACAGCCAGGACTGTTTCTGCAATGTACTTTCGGGCCAAGGGGACAGGTAACGGTCCATAGATGTTCATAAGACTGCCACAGTCTCCTCCTACAGGAGAAAGCAAATATGACAGGAGAGGGTTTGTTACAATGTAAATGACACATGATGCGTGTGAATGAGAAATAAGCGGAGACATTGGGGCAGGATGTCACACATAGAGATATACTGTGTAATAATGCAAAAGAAAAACAATGGCGCATACCCTAATAGTAACTAGGACTGCGCTGAATGTCTATGAAGCAAAACCACAAATGTGCAAAAGCTGCAGAAATAAGTGCAAGGAAACAACGTCCCATATAAAAATGTGAAGCTATACTATGTATATTACAATAAATAACCTAAATAAGTCTATAATTGATAGAAGGTGTCAGCCGTCTCATAGTATGGTGGAATATAATCTGACGGAGTATGAAACGCTTGTTGCAGCGCGGTACTCATACTTTTTTTCTTAAATATAGCTATCCACTCACCTTCATGGTTGGATATTACCATCAACAAGAATATATTATATATACTACCCCATCCTATGAGATTGCTGACATCTTCTATGATTTATAGATTTATCTCACTTATTTATTGTAAGACACTATACTTTTTCGGCCGTATTAGTATCCCTTTTTTCTATGAGTTACCTTGTTAGTTTAAGTTATTTATTCCATGGGACTAATAAAGATTCATATTTTTATATAGGGGGTTGTTTTATTGCATTTATTTGTACAGCTTTTGCTCATTTGTGGCTTTGCTTTATGTACTGTACAATGTAGAGCGTATACTATATACTGCAGAGCGACCCTATACAAAAAGACAGAGCTGGGCTTCATCTACGAGCCTCTGGTTCATTTCTCTATGAAATGCTCATCTACCGTGGTTCCCCGAAAATAACACCTACCCCGAAAATAAGCTCTAGCAAGGTTTTACAGGATTTTTGGAGTATGCTTGAAATATAAGTCCTACTCCAAAAATAAGCCCTAGTTACAGTCAGGGCCAGCATTAGGAGGGGGGGGACACTTGGCAGTTGCCCAGGGCCCGCACTCTTTTAGGGGCTCCCAGCATTTCTATTCCGAGGTTAAGACTGCTTAAGGACCTTTGGTGACATCATGGTCATGTGACCATGATGTGACCATAGGTCCTTTAACTACAAGAGAGTCTAGATGAACGGAAGGGGAGGCAGGCTACTGTGTATCATTTATGCTGTGTGTGTATAGGCATGTGTATGTATGTGCTGTGTGTGCATGTACATGTCTATGTATGTGCTGTGTGTGTATATACATCTGTATGTGCAGTATATGTGTGTATAAACATGTGTATGTATGTGCTGTGTGCATGTACATATCTATGTATGTGCTGTGTGTGTATATACATCTGTATGTGCAGTATATCTGTGTATAAACATGTGTATGTATGTGCTGTGTGTGCATGTACATATATATCTATATATTTGCTGTGTGTGTATATACATGTGTATGTATGTGATGTGTGTATGTGCAGTGTTTGTGTGTATACAGTTGTGCTCAAAAGTTTACATACCCCGGCAGAATTTTTCTTTCTTGGCCTTGTTTCAGTGAATATGAATGATAACAAATAAACTTTTTCTCCACTCATGGTTATTGGTTGGGCGAAGCCATTTATTGTCAAACTCAGCGAATACTGGAGGAAAATTTGCACTCATCAGCCCAGAAGCTGCACATGGGACGTACTTGGACGTTCCAACATGACAACGATCCAAAACACAAGGCCAAGTCGACCTGTCATTGTCTACAGCAGAACAAAGGGAAGGTTCTGGAGTGGCCATCTCAGTCTCCTGACCTCAATATCATTGAGCCACTCGGGGGAGATCTCAAGAACGCATTTCATGCTAGACCACCCAGGAATTTACAGGAACTGGAGGCTTTTTGCCAAGAAGAATGGGCAGCTTTACCATCTGAGAAAATAGAGAACCTCATCCACAACTACCACAAAAGACTTCAAGCTGTCATTGATGTTAGAGGGGGCAATACACGGTATTAAGAACTGGGGTATGTGAACTTTTGATCAGGGTCATTTGGATGTTTTTGGTTGTCATTAAGATTTAAAAAGAGAAAACACAGTAGTTTGACAATAAATGGCTTCACCCAACCAATAACCATGAGTGGAGAAAAAGTTATCATTCATATTCTCTGAAACAAGGCCAAGAAAGGAAAAATTCTGCCGGGGTATGTAAACTTTTGAGCACAACTGTACATGTGAATATGTAGTGTGTGTATGTGCAGTGTGTGTGTTTGATGACATAGTTATATTTGAAAAAATGTTTATTTTTTTCAAGAATAAATGTGGATTGTTGTGCATGAGGAAAACAATAAGACATCCCCTGAAAAACAACTAACCCATCTCTCACAGCAAAAAACTATAGACCCTGTGTTATTTTTGAGGAAACATGGTGCAAACTTAAAATTGAGTCAAATCCTCCTTTCTCCATAGTGGAGATTTCTGCCATGCTCAGTGAGGACATACCCTGAAGACTTTCACAGACAAATTCATTTTTCTGGCATGTTGCTAACAGATAACTTATAGTAAAAGCAGTGTGGACATGTAACCATCTATGTGGTCACATTCTGCTTATGGAGAAGGTCCTAGAGATGAGCAGACCAGCGCTGGATATAGATACGATGGAGATGTCCTACCTGGTACATACTCCATGACCATGCACAGATGACGTGTAGTTGGAAAGGAGCACAACATGGAGGCCACGAAGGGACAATCTGCGAATGTTAGGATGTCCCTCTCTAGAAAGGCCCGTTCAAGTCTTACTGGATCTTTCAGCTTCTGCTTGTCCAGTTTCTTCATGGCGTATAACTGTTTGGAGTCTTTTTGGCGCACTAAGTGGACGGTTCTGTAGAGGAAGAAAATTGGTGGTTTATAATGTATTCTTACTAACAGTCTGTCTATAGACCTCATCACATCTCCTGTACTAATGGTGAATACTAGATATGCTGTCATCGCTACATAGATGATCTCCACTGGGAAGTCCTCATCCGTGCCCCATCGTAAATGAACTGAATAATGACAATTAGATGTGCACAGAAGAGATGAGAGAATTAATTACAGTGAAATAGAATTCTACTCATATTTTACAAAGATCTGTATTCACCAAAATTGTGATTTTATTTTGTAATTTGCTTCCTCATGGATTCAGCAAAATGATGAGCAAGTGGACACTATTTTCTAAACCTTAAAAGGCCTTCAAAATGTTAAAAAAACACATTCTTATCCTCACCTCTCCGGCCCCTCTGCCTCAACTGCCTGGTCCGCACTTTCAAATCTCTGCTGCCAGTGCAGAAGTCCAAACATGTCTAAGGCTGAGACAGGACTTCTGGCATTGAGAAGGTCTAGGAGGATTCTGCACAAACGCATGAAAGGTCACGGTGTCGTGGCATTGGGAACCTTCATGAGCTTGCATAGAATCCTCCTGAAGCTCCTCAAAACTAGAAGTTCTGGCCCAGCATGAGCAGCGGCAATCTGAAGATGTGGTGAGGACTGGACGGATGTCGGTAAAAAGCAGAGGGGTCGGAGAGGTGAGCAGTGAGGTCAGTATAAGTCTATTGTCCACTTTTTACATCTTACATTTATTAGGCTCTGGGGTCTGGAGAGAACCCAGACCATAACAAAAGACATTCAATTCGTGAATCACATTTCCCAGGGAAGTCTGCATGAACAGGCGAATGTGAATTATGCCAGATCCGCTCTTCTCTAGAGAACAGGGATGTGGACTCCAATAATTCCTCTATGGTAACACTGTACGGGCACAGAGACAGAGGGATCGTCATAAGGAGCCCTAGAAAACATATATTATGCCGACATCAAGCTCACCCAAAAGCTCCACAGCTGAACTGTTTGATCTGTTTGTAGTCGCTCTTACAAGGATTTCTCCCTGGGTTCAATGATCCGATCAAGGCCTAGAAATAATAAGAAATGGCATTAAAGCATAAAATCTGCAGGAAAATAAAATCTATGGATGCAGGAACTTCTCCTGTATATTATGTGGACGTGATACAAGCCGGACCCCCATAGACACCATTATATACAGGGGATATCCCCCATACACAGACATCACTGTACTGCAGGAGAGGAGACGGGAGATCACACAGCGGGGGCGGGAATAATAATGCCGCCATCACACACAATAGATCTGATCTACATGAAGAATAGGGATATCCCCTCGTCATATGGGGGATAATATTATATGTGTAATTTACCCCCGTTACCTGATGATACACAGACGTCTCCGCTGATACTTACACTGGCAGATTCCTGGACCTCGGGGGTCTCACATATTCCACCGTCAGTAATTGCCGGCACAGATATTCCTATAATAATGAGGAAACGTTTTGTATTAGACGATATCAGTACATAATATATAACATCCATATTAAGAAGGAGATGAGACGGGCTCTGTACACGGTGTAATACTGGTATATGGGATTCTGCACACAACATATATATTTATGGCTCCTCCATAGATGGATATTCTGGACCATAAATGGCCATTGTTCAGGATCTGATTCATCCTAGAACAATTACATGATCGGGGACCTAGGAGCCTCCTTGTACATGATGAAGAAGAGCACAGAGGAGAGAAGCAGAATTACCTGCGCCCCCTCCATTATAGTCTATGGGGGGCTCCGGAGCCGTCACCGGCCTCATACAGAGGATGGAGAGTAAATCTACATGTTCTCTGCCGTTCTCTATAATATCCAGATATGTGAATGTAAGAATATTAGATGATTGCTCACCTTCCATCAGATCAGTGTTCAGCCCCTGCTGACTGGTATTAGGGTCCGGGATAGTCAGGTTTTCCCCCTCTTCGGAGTCACCTTCTGATGTTTCCTGATGGGTTTAATATGTGCAATTAATATAACATTTCACAAATACTAAATTACCGTATACAGTCCATCCTCGACTTATGAACTTCTGACTTACAAACAACTCCAAGATAGAAAGGGTTGATGTTGAAAAAAAGCTATTATTCACCACTCTCCTCTCCAGCCGCCCTGCTGATCACCACCTGCCGTCCAGTCCTTTCCACTGTCATTTGCCGTTTCTCTGGTCTCTTTACTATAGTCTAGGACTTCCAGCCGCATTCAGAACCCAGAGGTCACTGCTCATCATAAGGTCATGAGGATGAGGCTGGAAGTCCGGCCCCATAGTGAAGAGGCTGGAAATGTGGTGCACTATGATGGAAAAAGGAAGACCGGGCGGCAGGCACCGAGCGAAAAATAATTGTTTTTTTTTACCCTGTTTTAACTTATATACAAATTTGGGTTACAAACAAACCTATAGGATTTATCTAGTTTATGACAAGGGGACGACCTGTACATAAGTCAGGAAGTACTAAACCAGGACCTAGGGGATAAGCTCAGTATTGGACGGACTATGCATAAGGCAGGAAGTACTAAACCTGGATCTACGGGACAATCTCAGTATTGGATGGACCATAAATGGCCGCTCCCTCCAGAAAATCCACATGAATTTATAAGGGACTTATATCTACAGCTGTTTTCTAATAACTTCTATTATCAGAGCTGCAGCATTTACAAGATGGAAGTTTGTGATGATGGAATGAGACAGAGACGGAAACACAACCTCTGCAGCCGTAGAGACAGGCGGCCATAGAATATCCTGCACCTCTGACATCATAAATCTGCCCCTCTGCTATATGACGGCTAATCTGGAGAAGATCAGACCAGGACGTGTGATATAGAAGGTGATGGATCCTTACCAGACGCTCCAGTGAGCCGGCCGGACGCTCCAGTACATACAGGACATTTTGGGCCAGTTGTATAATAAAGGCCAATTCTCCACTTGTGGATTTTTCTTCAGCCTATAAAGATGGAAATAAATAGAAAGGGAAAATCATGAGAGAACATGGAGGAAGCCGGTTATGTCACCACATTACTCCTTCGATCTACTCTACAATTACTACATATCTGGTGACTTGGTGCCAGTTGTCTATAATATAATCAGGGATGTGTCCTTCTGTCCGAAGCCTCTATAGACTGCGCCTGCACAGTCTGGCCCCAGACAGAAGAATGCATCCAGCCATTACAGGTGACAGATAAGAGAAGTATATGGCACTGGAGATCGCAGTATGCCTAGGCACTGAAGGCATACTGCGTTCAGTGCCTACGCATACCTAGGCCGGGGGAGGAGTGCAACGTCGGAATTGGCGCTTGCGAATAGCGCGCTATCTGGCGCCATTTTAGTGAAAGCAGATTTACAGTGTGTCTTCAATAAAATGACACTGGACCGTGCTGCATGCGCACGCGAGTACTCCGGCGCCTTTTTGTTGAATAAATGCGATAAATGTGTCTTCACTAAAATGGAGCCAGATTCCGATTGCCATTTCAGTATGATAACACAGGTGACGCGCTTCCAGGGAGCGATGGAAAGGTGAGTAGGATGGAGAGCACAAAACAGGATGGGGGAGCACATAACAGGATGGGGGAACACATAACAGGATAGAAGAGCACATAACAGGATGGGGAGCGCAAAACAGGATGGGGGAGCACATAACAGGATGGGGTGCACATAACAGGATGGAAGAGCACATAACAGGATGGGGGAGCAGGATGGCGGAGCACTTAACAGGATGGGGGCAGAACATAGGATGGGGGCAGCACATAACAGGATGGGGAGCACTTAACAGGATGGGGGCAGAACATAGGATGGGGGCAGCACATAACAGGATGGGGAGCACATAACAGGATGGGGAGCACATAACAGGATGGGGAGCACATAACAGGATGGGGAGCACATAACAGGATGGGGGAGCAAGATGGAGCACAAAACAGGATGGGGGAGCACATAACAGGATGGGGGAGCATATAACAGGATAGAAGAGCACATAACAGGATGGGGAGCACAAAACAGGATGGGGGAGCACATAACAGGATGGGGTGCACATAACAGGATGGGGAGCACATAACAGGATGGGGAGCACATAACAGGATGGGGAGCACATAACAGGATGGGGGAGCAAGATGGAGCACAAAACAGGATGGGGGAGCACATAACAGGATGGGGGAGCATATAACAGGATAGAAGAGCACATAACAGGATGGGGAGCACAAAACAGGATGGGGGAGCACATAACAGGATGGGGAGCACAAAACAGGATGAGGGAGCACATAACAGGATGGGGTGCACATAACAGGATGGAAGACATAACAGGATGGGGGAGCAGGATGGAGAAGGACTTAACAGGATGGGGGCAGCACATAACAGGATGGGGAGCACATAACAGGATGGGGAGCACATAACAGGATGGGGAGCACATAACAGCATGGGGGAGCACATAACAGGATGGGGGCAGCACATAACAGAAAGGGGGAGCACATAACAGGATGGGGGAGCACATAACAGGATGGGGTGCACATAATAGGATGGAAGAGCACATAACTGGATGGGGGCAGCACATAACAGGATGGGGGAGCAGGATGGCAGAGCACTTAACAGGATGGGGGCATCACATAGGATAAGGGCAGCACTTAACAGGATGGGGGCATCACATAGGATAAGGGCAGCACATAACAGGATGGGGGAGCACGTAGCAGGATGGGATGCACAAAACAGAATGGGGGAGCACATAACAGGATGGGGGCAGCACATGACAGGATGGGGGCAGCACATAACAGGATGGGGGAGCACATAACAGGATGGGGAGCACATAACAGGATGGGGGGGCAGGATGGTGGAGCACATAGCAGGATGGCAGAGCACATAACAGAATGGGGAGCACATAATAGGATGGGGGAGCACATAACAGGATGGGGGAGCATGGAACAGAATGGGGACAGCACATAACAGGATGGAGGAGCACATAACAGGATGGGAGAGCACATAACAGGATAGGGGAGCATATACCAGGATGGGGGAGCATATACCAGGATGGGGGAGCAGATACCAGGATGGGGAAAGCACATAACAGGATGAGGAAGCAGGATGGGGGGAGCATGGACCAGGATGGGGGAGCATGGACGAGGATGGGGGAGCATTGACCAGGATGGGGGATCATGAACCAGGATAGGGGACCATATACCATTAAAAATGCTCCCCACTCGGGCGTAGAACGGGTTCAATAGCTAGTATACTATATTACTGTCTGCCTAAAGAACAATTTTATGTGAATAAACTTATTATTCCATCCTTATTACTTTTATATGTTTTGTGCAGAATTCTGCTGCTTACCTGTTGCACCAATGTCCTGATGTTCTTCTGTAAATGCTCAAGATATGCTGAGCTTATACGACCTTGCTGGTATTTGGTCAGGCATTCTCTCACTAGCTCCATAACCAGCCGGTAAGTGAAGCTGAGGACACCATCGGGTAGTGGTAGCACAATGTCAGGGGCATAGGTGGTAAGAATCCCCTGCAGCAGTGCTAACATCTGAAAATTGTCTGAAGGAATTTCAGACATTTCAAGTAAATCCAAATCGCAGTTAGTAAATCACTAGCTATGTAGCTAATCACCAACAACAATGACACCGGAATGTCAAAGTGACACTGTAGCTGTAAACACTGGCACAAGTATTGGTGGTGCATTATGATGTCATAATAGCAGTGATATCATCACGGAATGTTGAGATGTTACCATATATGGAGCTTCTCACCTTATAAGGAAGTTGCCTAGCAACAGTGAGGATGGTAAAACCATAGGGTGAGCATCAGTGCTTGTATGTAAGAGGGAGCTGTGGGCACCGGGCTCTTCTCATCAGTGAGGGGATTTATAAATATATTTATTAATATCTGTATACACAATAAAAATCATAATTACGTATTTATAAGAAATCCGGATTCAGGATCTAAAAGAAGTATCTTTATCTGGGGGGTCCAAGGAATGAAGATCAGAAGCCCACGCCTCACCATCTCCCCCAATCTCCCAAGATGGGGGTCTCTATTACAAATATAACCCTGCCTGACATTTGAGAAAATCTAAATTTTGTTACTTAATTATTACTAATTGTTATTATGAAACAGAAAAAAGAGTCGGAATCAGGAGAATTCAGGGATGTTTAGATATTTAGCTCAAATTTTGAGCAGGTGACAGATCCTCTATAATCTTGGTGAATAAAACACTAGTCCTAATAAATCTCCTCCTACGTTCTCCGATCACCACCATATTTGTATTCCAAGAGCCTCAAAGCACCGGAAAGAGAAAGTAAGTGAAGAATCAGGCGCATTCTAATCTGTAACCATGGAGACACATAGGCTGCATAAGAGCTGTATACACTACACAAGATTTACAAATTTGTTTCATTTTTTATTTTAAGGAACCAAGTGAAAAAAAATACTGTAAAAGATCTTCTAACAACTAGAAATGATTCCAGGATTGTCTCTCCACTATATATACAGTATATACTCACAACACAAAGGTTAACTAATAGTTTTAATGATTTTCTGTAATAAATATTTGTATAAATATGAGAAACATTTATATAAAAATACAACAAATGATAATAAATATTTCAATTATAAAACAAGAAATACGT
Source organism: Phyllobates terribilis (assembly GCF_046119375.1). Lineage (NCBI taxonomy): Eukaryota > Metazoa > Chordata > Amphibia > Anura > Dendrobatidae > Phyllobates > Phyllobates terribilis. Next base: position 3,005,689 of record NW_027362968.1, on the reverse strand, counting down.
CTTATAATAATATTACTCAGCGATTTATAAAAATAACAAAGTTCTTGTCGCTGCTGCTCCTGACGACCAATCAGATTTCTGCCGTTTTGCCTCTTGCAGTGCGGAATCGATGGCTGGAATCTGACTGGTTGCTACGGGCAACACTTTCATTATTCTCTACACTGTTTGTATAAATAATCCTTGAACTCTCGTTGTCGATAGCAACCGATTAGAATTCAGCTTTTACATTTGTAATTTACACGAGATAAATAAACGTGATTTCTGATTGGTCGCTAGGAGTAACAAAGACGCTACATGACAGCTGAGGCTCCGTGACAATGGCGTCTGTTACTCCAGGTACTGGATGATGGGCCGGACACAGGTGCAGCCCACCGTCACCAGCTGCTTCTCCTGCCTATAGGTGGGACACATCCTCTCATCTCACCACGCAGAACCAGGATCTCCTGTCTGATGGGGACTGAGTTCATGCTGAGGTCCACATGACCCTCCGGGTCCAAACATCCGCGGTGGAGACATCGGGCCTCGCTGATGACCGCAGGGAATCTGTTATTGTCCACATTAGAGCTGGTGGAAGGAGATGAGAGAAATCAGGACACAGCAGTAACCATGTTTAGTCCCCCATACTCCGGCCTGCTGACCCCCATATATCATTATTATTATTTCTGCCATTACTCCATGTACATTCACCTGTATTCCCATGGAGAGATGGAGCGGCTCCTCACACTGTCCGCCATTACTTGTGCAGAACTCCGACTGCCGACCTTCATATCCACCTTCACACGTGGAGGAAATGTGGTGTCCGGTGTGAAGAGACATCCCCCGCCGGACACTAGAGGGGCCTCCCAGCCATCAGCGCCAGGGACCTGCCCTTCTCCTCCATGGACACAAGAGATGAAGATCAGAAGAAGCAAAGTGGAGAAAACCTGAGGACAGAAGATGTCACACATGTGATAGGGGACATTGTGGAAGTGTCAACATTATGTAGTGATATAAGTAAGGGTTAAATAATGGATCAATAATATACACTAATAATATTCATACTCGTATGGACCTATCCCAAAGATATGCAACAGCGCTCAAGCCAAGAGCAACCAGATATGACTATATAACACATATAAGAAAGTCCAACATTTTAAGTGAAATTCATTCAACAATATATTATATGGTCATGTCATTGAATCATAACACAGGATAACAAACAAAATGGTGGTGGCCCCATGCAAGTGCTGCACTCACTATTCTGCTGGTGCAGTCACTGTGTACATACATTACATTACTGATCCTGAGTTACATCCTGTATTATACTCCAGAGCTGCACTCACTATTCTGCTGGTGCAGTCACTGTGTACATACATTACATTACTGATCCTGAGTTACATCCTGTATTATACTCCAGAGCTGCACTCACTATTCTGCTGGTGCAGTCACTGTGTACATACATTACATTACTGATCCTGAGTTACATCCTGTATTATACTCCAGAGCTGCACTCACTATTCTGCTGGTGCAGTCACTGTGTACATACATTACATTACTGATCCTGAGTTACATCCTGTATTATACTCCAGAGCTGCACTCACTATTCTGCTGGTGCAGTCACTGTGTACATACATTACATTACTGATCCTGAGTTACATCCTGTATTATACTCCAGAGCTGCACTCACTATTCTGCTGGTGCAGTCACTGTGTACATACATTACATTACTGACCCTGTAGTGATCCTGAGTTACCTCCTGTATTATGCTCCAGAGCTGCACTCACTATTCTGCTGGTGCAGTCACTGTGTATATACATTACATTACTGATCCTGTAGTGATCCTGAGTTACCTCCTGTATTATACTCCAGAGCTGCACTCACTATTCTGCTGGTGCAGTCACTGTGTACATACATTACTGATCCTGTACTGATCCTGAGTTACATCCTGTATTATACTCCAGAGCTGCACTCACTATTCTGCTGGTGCAGTCACTGTGTACATACATTACATTACTGATCCTGAGTTACATCCTGTATTATACTCCAGAGCTGCACTCACTATTCTGCTGGTGCAGTCACTGTGTACATACATTACATTACTGATCCTGAGTTACATCCTGTATTATACTCCAGAGCTGCACTCACTATTCTGCTGGTGCAGTCACTGTGTACATACATTACATTACTGATCCTGAGTTACATCCTGTATTATACTCCAGAGCTGCACTCACTATTCTGCTGGTGCAGTCACTGTGTACATACATTACATTACTGATCCTGAGTTACATCCTGTATTATACTCCAGAGCTGCACTCACTATTCTGCTGGTGCAGTCACTGTGTACATACATTACATTACTGACCCTGTAGTGATCCTGAGTTACCTCCTGTATTATGCTCCAGAGCTGCACTCACTATTCTGCTGGTGCAGTCACTGTGTATATACATTACATTACTGATCCTGTAGTGATCCTGAGTTACCTCCTGTATTATACTCCAGAGCTGCACTCACTATTCTGCTGGTGCAGTCACTGTGTACATACATTACTGATCCTGTACTGATCCTGAGTTACATCCTGTATTATACTCCAGAGCTGCACTCACTATTCTGCTGGTGCAGTCACTGTGTACATACATTACATTACTGATCCTGAGTTACATCCTGTATTATACTCCAGAGCTGCACTCACTATTCTGCTGGTGCAGTCACTGTGTACATACATTACATTACTGACCCTGTAGTGATCCTGAGTTACCTCCTGTATTATGCTCCAGAGCTGCACTCACTATTCTGCTGGTGCAGTCACTGTGTACATACATTACATTACTGATCCTGTAGTGATCCTGAGTTACCTCCTGTATTATACTCCAGAGCTGCACTCACTATTCTGCTGGTGCAGTCACTGTGTACATACATTACTGATCCTGTACTGATCCTGCGTTACATCCTGTATTATACTCCAGAGCTGCACTCACTATTCTGCTGGTGCAGTCACTGTGTACATACATTACATTACTGATCCTGCGTTACATCCTGTATTATACTCCAGAGCTGCACTCACTATTCTGCTGGTGCAGTCACTGTGTACATATATTACATTACTGATCCTGTACTGATCCTGCGTTACATCCTGTATTATACTCCAGAGCTGCACTCACTATTCTGCTGGTGCAGTCACTGTGTACATACATTACATTACTGATCCTGCGTTACATCCTGCATTATACTCCAGAGCTGCAGTCATTATTCTGCTGGTGCAGTCACTGTGTACATATATTACATTACTGATCCTGTACTGATCCTGCGTTACATCCTGTATTATACTCCAGAGCTGCACTCACTATTCTGCTGGTGCAGTCACTGTGTACATACATTACATTACTGATCCTGCGTTACATCATGTATTATACCCCAGAGCTGCCCTCACTATTCTGCTGGTGCAGACACTGTGTACATATATTACATTACTGATCCTGTACTGATCCTGAGTTACATCCTGTATTATAGTCCTGACCTGCACTCACTATTCTGCTGGTGCAGTCACTGTGTACATACATTACATTACTGATCCTGTACTGATCCTGAGTTACATCCTGTATTATAGTCCTGACCTGCACTCACTATTCTGCTGGTGCAGTCACTGTGTACATATATTACATTACTGATCCTTTACTGATCCTGAGTTACATCCTGTATTATACCCCAGAGGTGCCCTCACTATTCTGCTGGTGCAGTCACTGTGTACATACATTACATTACTGATCCTGTACTGATCCTGAGTTACATCCTGTATTATACTCCAGAGCTGCAGTCACTATTCTGCTGGTGCAGTCACTGTGTACATACATTACATTACTGATCCTGTACTGATCCTGAGTTACATCCTGTATTATACCCCAGAGCTGCCCTCACTATTCTGCTGGTGCAGTCACTGTGTACATACATTACATTACTGATCCTGTACTGATCCTGAGTTACATCCTGTATTATACCCCAGAGCTGCACTCACTATTCTGCTGGTGCATTCACTGTGTACATACATTACATTACTGATCCTGTACTGATCCTGCGTTACACCCTGTATTATACCCCAGAGCTGCACTCACTATTCTGCTGGTGCAGTCACTGTTTACATACATTACATTACTGATCCTGTACTGATCCTCAGTTTCATCCTGTATTATACTCCAGAGCTGCACTCACTATTCTGCTGGTGCAGTCACTGTGTACATACATTACATTACTGATCCTTTACTGATCCTGCGTTACATCCTGTATTATACTCCAGAGCTGCACTCACTATTCTGCTGGTGCAGTCACTGTGTACATACATTACGTTACTGATCCTGTACTGATCCTGAGTTACATCCTGTATTATACTCCAGAGCTGCAGTCACTATTCTGCTGGTGCAGTCACTGTGTACATACATTACATTACTGATCCTGAGTTACATCCTGTATTATACTCTAGAGCTGCACTCACTATTCTGCTGGTGCAGTCACTGTGTACATACATTACATTACTGATCCTGTGTTACATCCTGTATTATACTCCAGAGCTGCACTCACTATTCTGCTGGCGCAGTCATTGTGTACATACATTACATTATTGATCCGAGAGAATTATGAATACAGCTCTGGAGTATTATACTGGTTGTAATGATAAGTAATACAATATATTTAAGCAGTAATATGCGTCTCACAATTCGACAAACCCTTTCTAACAACATTCCCTCTTGAACATTGGAGAAACCTCTCTGTCCTGTAATATTACAGTATATTATATATAACGCTCTGGATTCATTGTAGCGTTTGTTCTGTTAGTAAATAACAATGTAACATTAATAGACCCCAGATGTGGTGATCAGAGAGGGGCCGCGGCTCTTACCAGGGATGGTGCGGCCATTGTTCTCCTGGATGTGCTCTGCTGCGGTTCTGCTGCTGGACTGGGCTGTGACCCCGACTCCAGGACACATTATATAAGGGTCACACTTGTTTCTGGCCTTTCCTGGAAAGTTCATTACCTGATATTCAGGCTTCAATGACTTTGTGTATTTTTTATGATTTATTTTTCCTAATCTTTAGTAATGGGAAACACTGGGAGAATGGAAAGGTCCGGATCATCTCCGCTGTGGAATCCCTTAATCACTAATTAACCTGCAGAGCGGACACAGAAATAATATTCCCTGATGAAGATAAGAAGAGTCATAAACCCGAGCGCGGACTTGTAATAACAGGTGTGAGAAGCAGAAGACGTTCTGTCCCTCCATATACTCAGAGGGGCATCTGCGGACTGCGGGGGATGTCAGATGTAGTAGACTGCCTTTGGCTGTGTGCCCACGATGCGTTTTTTAAGCATTTCCGCAGCGGCAAAAACGCTGCAGAAACCCTTAAAAACTCATGGTAGAAGGCCTGCCATGTCCCCCAATGATAATCCGCATGTGCTGTGCACATGCTGCGGAAATTTCCGCTGCGGATTATCATTGCGGAAAAAAACGTAGCACTACCAATTATTTTGCGGAAGTGCTGCGTTTTCGCCGCCATTGACTTGCATTAGACCGCATGGATTACCCATCACTGTATATGTAGATGCGTAATCCAAGCGTTCTAATGTGCGGATGGTACCCGGGTGTAGATGAGAGGAGAGTCTCCTCCGGACCCAGGTACCATTAAAAAATCTGTAAAAAAAGAATAAAATAAAAAATAAATG